>NC_079563.1:13394514-13707848 GCF_015846415.1 Triplophysa dalaica
AGTTCTCGCTCGACACATTCCAGAGAACATATTATGAATTGCTTAATTTATTGTTCTCATTGTTATTCATGATCAGAATGCGTTCATCAATTGTGATTCATGACGGACGATAATAATCTCCCTGATGGAACGTTCTGGCACAAGCATCTGGCAAGCCAGCAGGTCTGTGCTTGGAATACATCAACGTGTACACCGGCCAATGAAGCGTTTATTTTAGGGTGTGAAAACTGTTTGATAGAAGGCTGTAACGTGTCCTTAGACCCGTCTGTCAATGGGTAATTGCGAGCGAATCACCAATCAAGCCTCTTACAGGTCATGATGCGCCGTCACTGTCTCTGTTGATTGGAACTCATGGGCGGCAGTGGACACAAACGCTGTGGGAACGGCAGTTATCTTGACACGGGAAAAATTAAACGTGTAAATAAATACTTGGCGTCCGACAGCTACCAAATGATTAGGGTAACATAATGAGAGAACTGATGTAGAACAAGGGCTCAGAGGAGTGCGGTGATATAGATTGTAACTAGTGCAGCCAATTTCATCAATTAAGCAGTTGCTGCTAACACGCTGCATGTTTGATTGGAACTACTTGCTGGTCAAGTTTTCTTTATCTTTTGTTTTAGGTCAGGATTGTTCAAATCATGTAGTTAGTTTTGTTTCCCATGAGCTCTGTGGTTTTTAAGGTCTGAAGAACTGTGCTTGTTTATTGTTTTATACCGTTATAGGAGGTCTACTGATGCCGTTCGTGTGTTTTTTACAACCAAAAACATCAATAAGTAACAGGCTGTTTTCTACCCAGGTTTTGACACCAGCTCTGCGTACACTCGGTTGTAATGGGCTTGCCGCATTAAAGACAATTGGACGCCCACCGTTTTGATTTTGGTTCGAGACGTAAAGTTAGGTTAAACATTAGCACCATTACAGTTTTCGCACGGCATTAGTATTATCTGGAGATTTCCTGTGATTTATAAGTGACCTCCCCACATCAGTATTTCGTTTGATGATTTATGACAGTAACTGTCAGCATTTGAGACCAGTGATCCCGAACCGGACAAAAGATCACCGCGATCACGGGTCTCAAATGTTAGTTTCCATGATAAATAAACAAACGGGAGACTCCCGGGAACTTATGGATATCATCCAGCACCTGAAATAATACCAAAACACTTCAAAGCAGCCTCCATTATTCGCAAATGGTGTATAAAACCTTGAAAAATGATATATGAGCCCACCAAATCACAGCGATGGCGATTCGCACGGGCTTAAGATCAAAGACAACCTCTGTAATTAATACAAATGATTAGAGGTCCCCAGGTAATACTAATCTCGTGCGAATAGTGTTTAGGGCACTTCAAGCAATCTCTTACAAAGCAATAGTGACACATAGAACAAAAATGTTTACTCCTATAAGATTCCTATCGGATCCAATATTGAAGGCACAGCACTGCTTTTTAATTTTAAATTTTAAACTCCAAAAGTTCAGTGTTGACCTGTGCCTTGTTCACGAAGGAATCCTCAGTGAAATGAAACGAACAAACGCTCCATGTTTTTCCCACATGAGCTGGAACGTCTTTAAAAATGAACTTTAACCCCCATTCTTAATATCGGAATCCGAGGAAGGTTATGCAGCGACTGTATTCTTTCACAACCAGGGATGGCACAATATTTAGCAATCTTTAACGGCACGTTTCTTTATTGCTTTCTCGTTCCGCGCCACTGGTTCTGTCATGCGGGAACCAGTGGGCGGGGCTTGAGAAGTAGTCGTTGATGTTTTTCTGTGGAGGCGTTGTTCAACCTAACAAAGTAGGAGCATTCCAGAACCTGGAGGTCGCTGGGCATGGTGTCAATATCAGATGTAATCTAAACACTTACATGATGTTCGCGTGAATACAATTCCCTCTTATTTAACAAAAGCTTGGGTTAAAGTTGTGATTTTAATTCATGCCTCTTTTAAAGCACATCAGTCAGACATTATACTGTATCAGACTATAGCAAGATCGTATTAAACTGCATCTATACAACAGTACAATATTAACAGTTGTCAAATCTGTATTTAGTAACAGTTGGGTTGAGGGTCTGGAAAGATGTTGAAACCCCAGCTGAAAAAAAAACACTGCCTCAAAATGCAATAGAAAAAGTAGTGGATTCAAACGTCCACTGTGTACTTTTTTTGAGGATTTACTTTCAGAAATGCTATATAATATACGTAACTATGTCATCCGATGTGTATAAAGATCTTACATAATAAGGTGTTTTTATTACCTTAGATTCTATCTGTATGAAGATAGAAATAGCTCCTCTAAGGCTTAGAATGAGTTATTTCTGTCTACATACACCGCAGGTCCCCTTTCATGGAATTTGACATGTTGTTTCTACACTAGCCCTAAACGAACAAATGGCATTTCGTAAATGTATATCATTCTGCCAATAAGCAAATACGTGATAACAACTTAGTTATTTTAAAAGCATTACATCCAAATATAGCACAACTATGCCCCCTTGGGCCACTCCTATATGAATATCAAATTAAAAGTTGCAGAAAGCAGAGCTCAGCAGAATCCCTTGACAAATTTATTATTTGGTGCTTGTTTATAAATGACTATAGCACCGTCAACACCATTACTGACTGCACATCAGTGAACTGAATTCATCAATAACGGCAGAGAAGACAGGCAGTTGAAAACTCATTGAACTTATTTGATTCGCTTTATAGGTCTTTCAGTAGACACTTCCAGTTACTTTCGAATAATTCTTCGTGGTGGATAAATGTGCTCGCTCCTGCGGTATTCGCCGTCTTCGTAACCTGTTTGGCATCAGCACCTCAGGTTTAATTACCAGCAGTAATCAAGGTCATTGTGAATGAGAAAGTCATGATTGGGGCTTGTTCGCCTCGGAGCTTATCAGGCGCTTTACTGAGTCAACTGTGTCGCAGAACGCAGATCAGCTGTTGGACCAGCATGCAAGTGTAGAAACTACTCAGCACGACTTTTTCCAGACAGCTATGAATGCTATCATCTGTTCAATTGCGGCATATACAGTTCGGACAAATCCAAAGAGGTGCTGCCTACATTTTACTTACTGCAACACTTTTATTTTGTAAATTGTTTTATTGTTCATGGTTATGAATTTAAAAACTTGTAACATTAAGCAACAAACTTCAAATTTTTTTGAACGAGTTTTTTTTATTCCCTTAATTATGTGGCTTGTTGAGGAAAAGTGTGATTTTCTTTGATGTGATTTTTTTTTAAATAAAGTAACATTTAAGGGACCTTTGCCATATGAACAGAATATCATAGGGTAAGCTTTGTTGATTTGAGCCACTGAGCTATGCCCTGACAGGGATCCACATACATATTGGGAAAAACCGCTGCTGTCCTTCTGAAACATCACATGAACAAATGCAAATAATCCAGACTGCAGCTTGCAAATGATCCAGAATGCAGCTGCACGTCTAGTTTTCAATCAGCCTAAAAGAACCCATAAACCCCCTCCTGATTTCAATTCACTGGCTGCCATTTGCCGCCCGCATCAAGTTAAAATTTCGACCTTTAGAACGATAACAGAATATTCACCCATTTACCTTAACTCGTGTTCCAGGTCTACATCCCCTCCCGTCATCTTCAGTCTGAAATGACCTGGTTGTTTCATCACAGCGAGGCACCAAATCGCTTACAGAAAACCTTTACTCATTCGGTTGCCCTGTGGTGGAATGAACTACCAGCCTCCACCCGAACTGCAGCATCCTTCACGAATCACAACATTAAAAAACATACCTGTTCCACATATATTTGACTAACCAATAACTGTCTGTCTGTCTAAAATTTGTTTTATATGCTCTCCTACTTGTAAGTCGCTTTGGATAAAAGTTTCTTCTAAATGGATAAATGTAGAAGTAAAATTTGCTGTTTTCAAGAAATGGAAAAACACCGAACTTTACTTTCAGTGTTGTCAAAGTTAACAAGCAATTAAAAAAACGTTTTATTGGTTAGATAAAGGATGACCAATATTAATAATTTATGGCCTAAAATAATAATAACGTGTCAGAAGGACAGCAGCGATATAAAAAATACAATAAAAAATGTATATACTGTAAGTTAAAGGGGTAGTTCAACCAAAAATAAAACATTATGTCATCATTTATTCACACTCATGTTGTTCAAAACCTGTTCATGACTCTTTCTCTGTGAAACAAAAACTAAGATCTTTTTTTAAATATCTTAAAGGAAGAAACATGAATGTGATAATTTGAGGAATGTGGTTTTGTGTCCATACAATGAAAGTTTGGTCACCAGCATTCTTCAAAATATCTTCTTTTGTGTTGTACAGAGCATATAATATATTTTCATACACATGTGCAATGACATGAGGGTGAATGTTCTTTTGAACATGTTCTTGTTCTTTTTGTGAACTGTCCCTTTAACGGAGCACAGGAAATGGAGCGTGGATGTGGGGAGGGTCCAAACTTGGGCTTCTCGTTCTCAGGAGTACCACAACTCAACTGCGACCCCAGTTTTTCTGCAGTTCTGACAGTAAATTGGTTTACTCTACTTGACTGCTACTAAACATTTAAGACTTCAAATTATAGTTAGAAACATGGCAAAACAAGCTATTCTCAAAGTCTCAGAAGTAAATCTTTCAAACAAGTTTTCATTTATATTCTTATTCCCTGTTGTAGATGTTCATTTCTCTCTTTGCATTCGTTAGACTGAGGTGAACACGCCATCAATTAGCTTTCTAATGAATGCTTTTAATTAGCTCCAGATCTCATTGCCAATGCTAGCAGCATCTCGGCACAGTCTCCTCTTGAAAGACAAAAACACAGCAAAAATCAAGGCGAGCGCTAGCTTTTAATATTGTTTGCTTGACTAGCAGCTCAGTTATGAGTATAATGGTTAGCATACCGATGAAATATGTTTGTATACTTTAATTGCGTGTTTAAACTTTATAATTGTGTTTGTACTGGACTGAATACGTTTCTGTCAGCTAGGGAGGGCTGAGCAATATGGGGCTCTTCTGTTTGACGTGGCGGTCTCAAATCAAGGCTAAATAGACTGATAACAGCTCATTGATTCGTTTTGAAACGTCAATATCACTCTTATCTCATCACCTTCTGCAAACACTATAAATCTGACAATATAAACCTTTATTACGGTCTGACCATTGTGTTCAGCTGCTGTTTTAGTAAGGAAGGTAAATGAAATTGAAACATGACACGTTGGGTTATTTACTCGGTTTGTTTCTCCTTTAGAAGAGCTAAGGAAGTCATTCTGAGATTAAAGAGAAGCGAAGGCTGAATATTTCCATTGAATCATGGCCACAGGGCAAAGCTGATATACTGTTTTGATGTAAAAGCCAAAGTTGTACTACATGGTGGCACGTACACGGAAAACCTAAAAAGGTGCTATAAAAAATCCTCCTGTTTTGTTTCAATGTCACAGTTTAGTTGAAGTGCCACTTTACGGCTGGCTGATCAAAACATTATTTTGCTTGACCCTGGCCGGTCGAAATGGCTAAACAGTGGTGTTACTTTTACCCACAATACTTAACTGCAGCCTTACAACTGTGTGTTGAAGGGATAGTTTACACAAAAATCTCACCGTCATGTCATTTCAAACCTGCATGACTTTCCTATGCAGAACACAAAAGATTTAGAAAAACGTAACCAAGCAACGCTGGCCCATTGACTTCATTGTATGGGCAAAAAAACACTGAGACGTTCTTTAAAATATCTTCTTTAGTGTTCCATAGAAGAAAGAGTCAAAAACAGGTGTTGAATGACATGTGTGAATAAACGATAAAAGACTTGTAAAGCCAGACTGAATTGTGAAATCTTGTATTATTTTCCACTGAATCAATAAATCAGTTAAATCGTCCATTGTGCCTAAGACTCTCTCCAGGTTTATATAATGTATGCTGCAAAATAGAACTTTCTAAAAAGAACGAAGCGATTGTGTAGTTTGAATGCCATGGGCTTAGACTAAGCAGCACAGACTGAATTCGAGGTCTTATGTCTTCATCTCTGAGCCGTGGCTGTGTGTGCACCTGTGTGTGTTTTGTCAATGCTTGGTTGCATTGTTTGTACCCTGGCTTGGCAAATCCAGTAAATATTTCTCGTTCACTGTGTTCCCCACACCATCTTATTGAGTGGGACAGTTGAAGTCGATATTGTCACTGAGTTGTCATTGTGCTGCGTCTGTGTAATGCATTGAAATGGAAGGATGGCCATTAAGATCGAGGCGACGGTTGTCAACCCAACATATTAATGTTCAACCCACTTGATGTAAGGCACACTTGTTCTGCTGTGATCCATAACACGTATATAAATATTAATGAGATCTTTACACACACCAATGCTGAAAGAAGCATTATTATTTCATGGAAATACATTACGGGAGTGAACTTGCTTACCTTATCTGATCTAAAATGTACTTTGTCTTCTATACAAAGTGCACAAACACTGATTCTAAACATGGATCAGATGTTTCATCATTCAGACCAATAATGGGATGTGGATGAAAATGTTTTGAATGCTATCTCCCACGAGGTCATAGAAGATTATCATGTTTCTTTTGTAATCTCACGAAATCTAATGAAACAACATGTTCAGGTCATATTGACTCAGCAATGAGACTATTATATTCGGCTGAAAAAAACATAAAGCCTGTTTTTTGGAACATTAAGAATGAAAAAATATACAAACTCACCCCATCGTACAATTCTCATTACCATGAAACAAAATCATGAGTGTCCTGAGAGATCAGGCCTGTTGCAATATCATATTTTTGATACATTATTTTTTGTGGCCAAAAGAATTCACTGTGATAATATTATTGCAGGGGGGCACGGTGGCTTAGTGGTTAGCACGTTCGCCTCACACCTCCAGGATTGGGGGTTCGATTCCGGCTTCCGACTTGTGTGTGTGGAGTTTGCATGTTCTCCCCGTGCCTCGGGGGTTTCCTCCGGGTACTCCGGTTTCCTCCCCTGGTCCAAAGACATGCGTGGTAGGTTGATTGGCATCTCTGGAATAATTGACCGTAGGGTGTGAGTGCGTGAGTGAATGAGTGAGTGTGTGTGCCCTGCGATGGGTTGGCACTCCATCCAGGGTGTATCCTGCCTTGATGCCCGATGACTCCTGAGATAGGCGCAGGCTCCCCGTGACCCGAGGTAGTTCGGATAAGTGGTAGAAAATGGATGGATGGAATATTATTGCAGTATCTATGAAAAAAAAGCTGTTCAACACAATCTCATTGCAATTCGTAACTATTTTACGAGGTGACTAACTGAAATCTTAAATTCGTATTTGTATATTTAAGTTCGCTTTTGCGGCACTTAAGTTTTCGGGGATAGGATTAAGGGAGAGGCCATAATTTCTGTAAGATTCACATTGTTTGAATTTAAATGGGTTAGCCACCTCATAAAATTGTTACTATTTCTCATGAGATGAGGCTGAGCTATGGGTCAAGCTTTTATTTATTTTGGTCATTGAAGTGTGAGCAAGTGAGAGAGCAATTGCAACTATTAAGATGATCTTAAAGGAACATTTCATCCAAAAACAAAAAGTCTGTCATCATTCACTCACCCTTGAGTTGTACAAGATTTGGAACAACACGAGAGGGAAAAATGAACAGAATTCTTCATTTACAATAAACTGTTTGTCAGGTTTACCACCTTTAAATCAGAAACTGTCGGTAAATTATTTATGAAGATATCATACAGTATATGTGGTATTAACACTCAATATCAATAGTCATTGTCAACACTATTTAGTTATACTGTATACATTATACTGATACAAATACAGAAACAATTGTAGAACAAAAATACAAATCACTTGAAGCACCTAAGGTCTACTTTTTATTTATCACCATTGATGTTGGAGAGAAAATTGACCGGAACATGTTTTCATAGAGTCAAATAACAGCCAGTTAACTGAAAAGACAACTATGTTTGGGGCTTTATTACTTCAATATCAAACCAGAAAAGCAAATCATTTTGTGACAACCAAGTCTTACACATTTGCCCGGAGACTGATTACCGATTTCAGTTCTGTGCTCGCATCCCCTTGTGAATTACAGTCTCTCGGCCCAGCAGGTTGATGCGTTTCACACTAACTGGAGTTCTTTTTTTTCCGGTTCTGTATTTTAGCTAGTGATGAATGCTGCACACTCTCTTAACCTTCAGCTAGAAACAGCACCTAGACAACAGACCTTCCCTTCCGTCTTCAAGGGCACGGCACGGGTGGCGTCCCAGCCTAATGAAACAGATTTAGAGTCACCGGCGTTTATATTAACTCAGCACGGACCCGAGAAATATGCTGAGAACAAAATAAATCACGACGCAGCGAGGCAGCTTTAAAGTGCCGTTAATCCGTACCAGAGCGTTCTCCATACTTCACAGACGCGCAATGAAATTAGAAGCGGGGAGATGCATAAAGAACCAGCGCTCTGGACAGATCAATGGCACTTAATTAAAAAGAGAGTGATGCTAAAAAATGATTCTGACCGCGTTTTTCAATAGTGGATGAAGCGAGGCTTTTCTCTCCTATCAACGGCAACAATGGCGGGTGAAGACCAGTCCATCGATTTTGAACTGCAGACTTTAGTCCTTTATTTTGTCCGCAGGCAATGTTGATTACTAATGAGGTGCCACGGGTCGCATCATTGAATGAGTTTGAGCTAAATCTTTGTCTACCTTTGCACTTTAATTTGATTGATTGGGCGAATTAATTTACTTACTCAGGGTCTTAATGAGACTTCGTTCTGAGCCTTAAATATCTTTGATTAGTGTCGCTTTGTGGAATAGCAATTCGAAAGAGAAGATTAGACAGAGAATTTCGATTTACAAAGAAATATTTGGGGAATTTCTGTGGCATGCTTTGGTTTACCATAGACAGTCAGTCAGTGTCTCTCTTGTTTTTATTAGGGGTGTCAATTTTGAAAGTGAATAATTTAAATTCATGAGCCACTGCTTTTCCTTCAAAAGATTTTAGTAAAGTCGGAATGATTTGATTTCATGTTAATGTTTTATTTTAATGTTTTAAATAAACCGCTATTAACATTTACTTGATATTAACAAACATAATTTATGGGTAATTTGTTAATGATGATATCGTTAAGAATTTGCCTTAAAAGCTTCAATGGTTGCAAACTTTCTCTGCCTCTGATTAAATAGTATTCTTTAATGTTAGCATAATAAATGAATATTAATAATTTACAATTTTTTTTGGTAACCTGTGATTTTTAGATCTGATGATCATTTGGCGAAAATCTTATATTGTGACAGCACTTTCAAAGAGCTTTAGTTCAAGGTCCTAAATATCTTTGTCGATTGTAAACATGAAGTCGATTGTAAACAAGAATCCATGCATGTAAATCTTGGAAGATTTGGTAAATTATTACCAGAGTTTCAGTCACAGTGACACCTTCAGCTGTCTTAAACTTAATCCTGTGAATCCTGTGAACCCGGTGATGTTTGCTTAGATTTGTTGTTGACTCACATTTGAAGTTTGTGCAAATACAGAGTGTCTACTTGTTCTATTCCACTTTACTTTGGGTGGTGTGTTGTACGTTTCTTTCAACATTTCTTCGTTTTATGTGGTGTAGCCAACACGCTTGTCAGATTGCCGACGTATTATTGCACCAGCAGTTTACAAGTGTCCTAATTTACATTGCATTGTTAAAGGACCAGTGTGTATTTTTTTTTGAGGATACATTGACAGAAATGTTATATAATATACATGTGTTCAGATGTGTATAAAGACCTTACATAATGAAATGTTATGTTTTTATTATCTTAGAATGATCTTAGAATGAGCTATTTCTATATACAAGGTCTCCTTACATGGAATGTGGTTGACATGTCCCCATGTTGTTTTTACAGTAACCCTAAACAGACACAAACTGATCTTCAGAGCGCCTTTTGTAAATACGTTATCTCATTCGAGAAAGAAACAAAAACGTGATCACATCTTATTTCTCTCTCATCCTCCATGGAGTGAGCAATTGGTTGCATTTTCCAACCTCACCGCCAGATGCAGCTAAAAACTACGCACAGCACCTTGAAGCGATCCTGTCACAGCTAACATTGACAATTTATTTTTAAACGGGCTGTGTTAATACAGTACTTGCTTGCTCAGATGTCTTATAACTGTACTTACTGTAAACATGTTTCCAATTTTCTAGACACACTGGAGGATGAATTGAGGTTATTGCTTGTGGTACCGTAATTGACAGTATGCCAGAAAAATAATAATCTTCCTACAATATAAAGGTTCAGAGCATTTCCAAGTTTTTAAGTGTCAAGCTCATTTGCTAGACTTACATCAGCAGGAAGTAACTTGAAATCTATGATCTCTTGCTGTTTTTACATTGTGAAACATGGTTGGATGAGTTTAGGCTTTGACTATCATAATTCATCACAGCGGGATGTTAATGTACGAAGTCGGCCATTGTTAGTGGCAGCCTTGATGTAGTCATAACCACAATGCATTGGAGTGCACAGTTAAATCATTTTATTTTTATTTAAAAAGTGCACCGACATGCCGACCACTTCAGAATGATGAGAGGACAACATTTAGAAAAAGAAATAATTAAATCTAAATCCCGGTTCCCTCAAGACAGTGAGAAACAATGGGATGCTTCACAGCAAATGCGACAGAAGAGGGCTAATTTTTAAATACTTTGCCATTTAATAGGTTTTGAAACTGTTTTCCAATGGCTATTGGCTTTTGATGCTGAATCTTATGGGGATTTTACCCTGATCAATCTTAAGGTGAATTTTATCTTGGCTTTATTAATTGAATTCTCTGAGTTCCATTACAGAAAAGAGGCCTAAATGCCTTGATGAATGACTTCTCCTCCATAATAATGCTGTGTTGGATGGCATTTTATGATCTCATCTTCTTGGATATTCAACATGTTTTATTGTCAGAGGTCCGATATTGAGTCTCTTAATGTAAATATTTATACTGTATATAGGCCTATTCGGAGTGGTAGTAAGACCTAATGGTCGAAGAGCGGAAACTGGCATTTGAGCTACAACGGCACCCCAATCTAAGTGTATGTGGATTTGAAGTTTTTTGCCCCCCAGGGTTGAAAAACAGCAACCAAGGACAGTTGAAGATCACAAGAATAGAATGTACATTGTTGTAACCACAGGTTTCTGTGAGAGCGGGATTAACAAGTAAATGCTTACAACCTGTTAACAAACAGCAAGAAAACTATTTAGCTGTGTGTATTGGCGACAAAAATATGAATGAATGATGGAATCAAAAAAAATGAAAGAGAGCAAAGATCTTTGCATCATAAGACGTTTAAAAGCATGCGCAGAATTCATTTCTACAAAAATTGTACAAAGTTTCATCTTGTTGCATCTGCATTTCAGAAATTTTTTCGATGATATCATTATTTCTGCCACTTATATGACCTTTGCTTTAAATCTATATAGCAAATTTCTACAGATTCTATACTCATTCCTCTGGTCGGTGCGTCATGTGTGTTCTTCATGTGTTTTTTGCTCAAAATAAAGCATTGAGAACCTCATTATACATTCAACTCTCCAAGTTTTAGTAGCTCTCTCGTAACGCCCAGTGTCGTTTCATTTCCTTAAAGTAAAGGCACGCATGAATTTCCTCCAGCCTTCACTAAAACAACCATGCATAAGATCACAAATCAAAGCAACCCTGAAGGCTGCCATAAGGGTTGTGCATGTGAAGTGCGGGTGGCCTTTATGCCAGGCCATGGCAACAAGAAATACATCTAAAAGAACAGATCCTAACACTGTACTCGCACACGGTGACACCTGGGGAGGATCTGACGCTGTGGTGCGATCCAAATCAGCCGCCGCGCTCAGAATTCTGCAACAACTCCAGCTGTTTCAAGCAATCACACTTGCGTTCTGGGATGGACGCTTGGCAATTAGGAGCGACTTCAAAAGCAATCACACACTTCAGACAAGAAATATCCACAGTCACTGCCGGCAGTCCGAAACACTGCATTTGATACTATTACACAGTGCTGTTTACCATAAGCAGTGATGGGGTGAGAGCGTGCAGTAGCTGGGCGTAAATCTCCGGAGAGGATCTCATAGATTGAATGTGAATGGGCATTTAAACACCCGGACGGCTGTCGGCGCAACCCCGCTCAGCCAATCCATTCTCTCAGACTGCTTTAAACGGCCCCTTAAATTGGAAGTAACAGGTAGAAAAGTGTGTGATGCGAATCATGCTGTCGCTCTTAAATGGATGCATTTGTGTAAGAGAAAAGACCATGCTTTGAAAGTGCGCTGCAGATTCCAAGAGTTTAATTTAATGGGTATAGGGCCTTTGATCATCTTCGTGATGGTATCTGCCTTTTTGTTTTGAAACAGAAAGGGATTTGGGAGGTTTAAGATGGCGAGAATGAAGGTTATGGTTTGCAATTTATTCTACAAGATGCGAGAGACCCAAATAAAAGGAATCGTGCTAGAGGAATTTGTATTTAGTAGCGAAAATGTCTTGTTATTGTTATGTTTGCATTCTGACAGGCCTGCTTGCAAACACCAAGGACGACTTTTAGTTGTTTTCTGTTTTGGGTTCAACCTTCTTTTTAAAGTACACAATTCAAACGGATGATGCTAGAAATCTTGACTTTGGCGTAACAGAAGGTTATTTTTAGACAGTTATTTTCTCATTTTGTGTTATTTCTCTTTTTAACGCTGCTGTAACGTTGCCAGAATGTTATTTTTTTTTAATAGTTTTAAGATTTAAAATCATTATTGTCATATGTACTAGGCACAAGGAAATTCTTACTTTGCTTACTCATCACAAGAAAAACAGGTTGAAAGGGGAACAAACAATTTAGGATGTAGATGTGACAAAACACCTTTGCTGCCACCGCTGGGAAAGCAGCACTGATGCACATACATACTCACACTCACATATATACCTCATTCATCCTCCGGTATCGTACTTTCCTCCCGTTACCGCTGTTGCAGGAGCGGGTGCACACGCAACACCGATGGCACTTGGAGATACTATCACATCTCTCCACTTTCCTCCATCCATAGCTTTTTCCCCGGACATTTTCTCACATATCCTTCACTTTGTCTTTGTTTTGCTGTGTCGGCCAAACCGAACCATCAAGCGGCGACCGTTTATGATGTCACAGCCGATTAGCTGTTTTTTCAGTGAGTGCTGATTATAAACGTTGCCAAGTAGATGAAGTACTTATGAGTACATTAAATGTTATGCTTAGCTGGGAATGGTAACAGTAGGGCCCAGAAGGGGACATGGTTTGGCCTATATAAGCCCAGGCTAAACCTAAAGTCAGTGCAGAGTAACTCTTATTATAGAGATGGGAGGGCCTGTAATAGTTCCAAATGGAGAACCCGTAGCGGCTAACAAAACCCATTGAGATCCATTAAAAAAAATAGCATCCGGTCTCCTTTCCTGCGTTCCGCTGAAGCCAGGGTGTTAGCATTAGCAATTACACTTCTTACCTAATGGTTGCAGGCTTTCCTTTTAAAGTGCTTGGGGAGAAGTGGATAGAGGTTATAAGTCTCTGAAACATTTCATACATACGTGGCGGTAATACACAAATTCTGGTTAAAAGAAGAAGTGGAAATGTGGAACAAATGTCCAAAACAGATCCAGAGAAGGTCGGGATAGTGATTTTTTTTCCATTTTTGGGATGGCACTACACGACATCGTTCGTTTGCAGAGCGTAGGGATCTGGCGGGAACATAAATTTGTATTAGCGAATGAAGATATGGGGGTAACTGGGTTGATAAATAGAATATATGTCAGAACTCTGCTCCACCCTATAGCAGGAGGAGATGGAAATGCACCTAATACAGTATGTGGGTTGCCAGCCGCCATTCAAAACCAAGAAAGAGAAGAAGAAATCAGTTCTTGTTTACCAAGTTGATGCAAGAGTGCAACATTGGTGCCTCGAGCAAGCCCAAACCCGTTGTATAATGTGGATACCTGTTTATTGTATGTGCTGTATATATCGTTATGCACTGTATTCCCGAACAGTTTAATCTACTCATTAAAAATGAGCAAACTGCACTCAAAGCTGTGAACAAAAATAATTTATCTTAAAATGTTTAAGTGTGTTTAACAATTTTTGTATTTTGAGTTCAAGGGACACAAAAATCTGAAGTTAATTAACTCAAATTTTTTTATTATATCTTCCAATGACCTCAGAGCGATTCCCACCGTGATTTGGTGGACAGGACAATGGAAGTAAATCTCAAAATTAAGTCTTTTTTTATGTATTTATATCAAAATTACAACCTGAGGAGGCTTAAAAATGTTTAGTATTCTGTTCTATTCTGTTATTTAAAGAGTTTTGTAACATTAGTGATTTTAAGAGTTTACTATTTCGCAGAAGAGTAGAGCATTTGTTTAGGAGGAAAACAGACTCATTTCACATTTGAATTGTTTGATTTGAAGAACTCGCATTGGTAATGTTACTGCAGTACTGTAATTGGCTGTTATTCCTTCAACTTTGATAATTGTTCAAAGTGAAACTGAAGCAAATGTAAAATGGAATAATCAAAAATGAACTTAATTCAAAATTAATTATTTTGTATAAATCTATTTAGTGTTTTTAGTGTGTGTTTAGTGCAATAAGTTTCCACAAATGTTTCGAGTTATCTTAACTTATCATTTTCTTGTTTATTTTCTCTTTTGTTGTTTCTTTGATAATTTGAATTCTTGTCGTTTATTTGCGCACTTGTATCTACTCTTTGCTACTGTAAATAAATCCCACCTTCCGTGGAAGTGCTTCTGCAAGTGAGCCATCATTTTTATTTTATTCTTCTCTGACTGCATTTTCCTCCCCAAGACGACCGGGAAGGCTCGTTTTCATTACAATACATTAGGGTTAATAGCCATAAATATCGAAAAATAATATTATATTAAAAATAATATTTTATAACACACTATAGAGGCAGTGGATACTGTGAAAGTTAAAGTGCAGAGGGGAAATAAAATGTCTGCGTAAAGTGAAATGTTGAATTACAAGTTAAGGAACACTAATTGAAAAGAACACAACATCCGGGGTTTTTACCGCAAGGAAAGACATTATACAACATTATATTATGGTATTGTATTCTGTCCGTCTCTTTTCGTAGAAATATCGCAATGAGTGATCCATGCTTTTTGCGGTTCCCAAGCTTGCCATTAAAAACCCCCATCCACATCTAAAGCCATGATGAGAAATGTTAATGTGCAATGTTTCATAATCCCGCAAACTAATTCTTGTTTTTGTGGTTTGTAAGGCTGTTACAATTTAGTCCTAATGGATCAGTAATACGCCACAGCCTAATGCATGCACCCTAATGGTTACCTGCTGTGACCGTGGCGATATTGCTGTTAGCTTGTATTCTGTTCAGCAGTGATGAGTGAGCAAATGAATTAATTTAATACTCAGATGTTTATTATGCAACTGTGAACATTGCCGTATTTAATGACAAGCATGATTCCGCACAGTCCTGTGGGCGTTTGAAGAGAAAAAACTTACGTCGGCAAAGTTGGGATTGTTACCTTGTGCAGCAAAGTAGCTATATGAATTCACAAAGTGATTTTAATGATGATGTGACTAATAACTGTTAATGGGAAAAACGAATGTCCTAGGATAGAGCCATAATTACTATGGAGTTTCTTTTAAACATTACATATCTGTAATAATTCTAATATTAAATTATTCTTTCTAATTATGAACATTGATGAAAACATTGATGTTTCAGACAGAGAAATATATGAAATGTATAGACCATCAAGTTTATAACTGTTTTTAAGATATGTAAAATGTTTGTCTTATGCTAAGAAATACACACTATATACACTCACCTAAAGGATTATTAGGAACACCATACTAATATTGTGTCTGACCCCCTTTCACCTTCAGAACTGTCTTAATTTTACGTGGCATTGATTCAACAAGGTGCTGAAAGCATTCTTTAGAAATGTTGGCCCATATTGATAGGATAGCATCTTGCAGTTGATGGAGATTTGTGGGATGCACGAAGCTCCCGTTCCACCACATCCCAAAGATGCTCTATTGGGTTGAGATCTGGTGACTGTGGGGGCCATTTTAGTACATTGAACTCATTGTCATGTTCAAGAAACCAATTTGAAATGATTCAAGCTTTGTGACATGTTGCATTATCCTGCTGGAAGTAGCCATCAGAGGATGGGTACATGGTGGTCATAAAGTGATGGACATGGTCAGAAACAATGCATAGGTAGGCCGTGGCATTGAAACGTTCCTAATTGGCACTAAGGGGCCTAAAGTGTGCCAAGAAAACATCCCCCACACCATTACACCACCACCATAATTGCATTAATGAGAAATTGAACAGGTATTCCTAATAATCCTTTAGGTGAGTGTACAATCTTATAAAAAACCGATAATGTAAAATACTGGTCATGCCTCTATATGCAGAATATACACACCATATTCACAGACAGCTGTTAGAGACAAAAGCTTTGTCATCTGTTTCCTTGAAATGCATTATCCTTATCTGCATTGGCATCTAACATTTCTGTTGTTTGTACTCAACCTTGTAATTCCGCACAGCTCTTTGTATGCAAATAAAGGTTAAACAGGTGTTTTTACTTGTTGTTATGGGCTGATGGGAAATGAGAACCTTTCGATTCACCCCTACAGATGTGAACCGTCGGGTGCCATGAGACTCCCATGTAAAAAAAATCTAAATCTGCCATATGGCCGCGATTTTCTCCTCCATTTCTCTCCCTCCCTCTTTGTCTCTCTAATTTCCCGTCTTTCACTTACCACCGTTTGAATATATTCTTGTCGTTTAACTTCTTATTCGATCCCAGACTTAAAGAATTCTTTAGTTTGCTGAAATTAATTACGGGAAAATTAAGCCCCAATTTTTCAAGGTTGAGCAGTCATGGCTCTTATTGATGTATGGGGTAAGATGAAAATGAAGAAGATTTTACTCCGATCCACATTTCCTAAGTTCTTTCTCATTAGAAAGTTTCTCTGCCTTTGATTCACTTTGTGTTTTCTAGCACTAAAATGATCGTGAAATCTTTGTGAGGAAGCCCCCTATATGCTGTCGTATTGCAAAATGGCTTCCTATTGATTTGTCATTGACAGGCAAACAGTGCAGCTCCCTAAAGCAAGCAGGCAATAACAAGCTTATAGAAAGTCTTTCAGGCTTTTGCTAATCAAATCTGCTCTTCTTAATGAAGTTAGATTAGAGTTTTCAGAACAATAACCTCAACTTAATGACAAAGCTATCGTTTACTTAGTTTGCTAAGAGATTGTTTCACCTTTGTTTAAAAAATTTAAACAAGAAGAGACAAAGCACTGTGTTGTTGAGATGACACACATGACAAGACAGCAATATATTATGTTACTCCTTAGCATTTGTTTACAAACATAACACTTTTGTTTCTCAAGCAGCTCTTTTTAAAATTGCATTCCTAGTGATTCCTATAGGAATTCTAGGTTTCCCTCTTATATCATACAGAAGCATATCAGCAGCCAGGCACACTCTAAAAGACTAAACCCTGTCGCCCTTTGATGTTTTAACAGAAAACCCCATGTCGTGGCCAACTCGCAGCACCTGCCTGTCACAAATGCTGTTCTACTGTGCGTGTTTGTGAGACACGTTGCGAATGGTGTGAGATCCTACCACAAATTTCTGCCTGGTTTGAAAACAAGCCAGTCTCCCCATGCGTGTGCGAAGTAAAGCGAAGTGAAATTATGAGCGAGAAAGAAAGCAAAGGATGGAGAGGGAGCAGGTAAAAAATGAATAGATAGAAAGATATGAAAACGTCTTGGTTACGTATGTAACCTCAGTTCCCTGATGGAGGGAACGAGACGTTGTGTCGAGAACGACAGATGGGGGTTCGCCCTTGAGAACCAATCAACTCTGACTACTATAGAAAAGGCCAATGAAATTTGGCGAATGCAATTTGCATGCCGGGCTCCGCCCCCGGAAATCCGGTATAAAAGGAGGCCGGCGTGCAGCATTCACTTACCTTTGTTCTGAAGAGCCTGAGACCTCTCAAACTGCAGCAGAATACGATACGTGTTCGTGGCATAAGGGACACAACGTCTCGTTCCCTCCATCAGGGAACTGAGGTTACATACGTAACCAAGACGTTCCCTTTCTGTCGGTCTCTCGACGTTGTGTCGAGAACGACAGATGGGGTTGCCTATGGAAAACGCCACAACGCTGTATCGCGTCACAATCTCTAGCGAAGCGACGGTAACAAGCCTGGGCGTGTCATCTCGAAGCTTTCGTGAGACTGTAACCTTCCAGTGTGGTGGTCGGGGGGTTCCAGAGCTTTCTTGGAGAAAGATGGGTACAGCCCTGACCGGTAACTTTCACGGACGGGGCCTTAGCTCTCTATAGGCGAGAGGCCGTCCAGATCAGTTTACACCGGGTAAGCGCGACTCTTAATCAGAGAAGCGCTACAGAGGCCACCTCCTACCCGTGGGGAGGAATATGGTGGATATAGGTATGGTCTCGTCCTTGGAGGAGAACGCATGGAACGTGCGGACTGAGTAGTTAACCGCGAGGTGGAGGCCCACCTGGGGAAGCTCATGGGTTACCAGGAGTGGGAACCATTCTCATGAGGATACATCAGACGGAACAGCCCACGGAGGGGGTGTTACAGACGTCCGGTAGCACTAGGTCCGGTTAGAGCTATCTGTGATAGCTCACATGGTATCCCGGCCTAAGGGGGAAGGCTGCTCTGCCCAGCCAGCCCCCAGGGGGTGCTTGTTTGGTGATGGATGGAATGCCTATTCTTAACCAGTGTCTGGGTAAGAAGGGAGGCTGGTGAGGTACCAGTTTCTTAGCGATGTGTTCGGGTAAGAAGAAAAGGTAAATAGCACACTGACCCAACCTGTTAGAGGGTGGAAAGGTGCTTTCGCAGGCATACGCCCCCCCGGATGCCAGTCCTACATGTCGCCACGCAGGACGTGGGCTGACACCGGGTTTACGCGAAGGTTGTTAACCCTTGCGAAGGTGTTTGGGCATAGCCCAACCCGCAGCTCTACAGATGTCTGCTAGAGAGGCGCTTCTGCCAGTGTCCAGGAGGTGGCTAAACTCCGTGTGGAGTGAGCCCTCACTGCCAATGGGCATGGGAGATTCTGAGATCGGAATGCCGTCGTAACGGCGTCCACGACCCAGTGCGCCAGCCTCTGTTTGGAGACAGCCTTCCCCTTCTGCTGTCCTCCAACAGACACGGAGCTGGTCAGAGCTTCAGAGCTCTGCGTGCGGTCCAGTACGTACTGGACACAACACTAATCGGGTTGGGTCTTCCTCCCCTATGGGGAGCGCCTGCAAGTTCACCACTTGGCCCCGGAGGGAGTAGTGGGAACTTCTTGGGCACGCACCCGGGCCTGGGTCTCAAGATAACGTGAGAGTTTCCAGGGCCGAGTTTAAGGCAATCCAGGGACACGGAGGATGCTCTGTGGTCCCCTACCCTCTTGAAGGAAGTGAGCGCCGTCAGGAGGGCCGTCTTACTCTATGAGGAAGATCGGAACCTCCGAGGGGCTCTTTGGGGGGCCCTGAGGCTCCCCAGGACCACTTAGGGTCCCAAGAGGGTATGGAGCGGAGATGAGGCGGATTCCGCCCTCTCGCTGCTTAGGAACCTGGTGACCAGGTCGTGTTGCCCTAGAAACTTTCCACCGACTGAGTCGTGATGAGTGGCAATAGCGACTACATACACTTTCAGTGTGGAAGGGAGATGTTAGTCTCCAGTCTCGTGAGGAGGGGAACACAATCCTGATCAAGCACCTCAGTGGGTCTTTCTCGTTGAGAAAGACACCAGGACGAGAAGAGGCACCGTCTAGAGGCGTGTAACCGCCTAGTAGATGGGGCCCTAGCCTGGGTGATGGTCTCAGCCGTATAGGGGGAGTAGCCATCTTAGGATCTTCTCGTCCCGTCTAGAGACCAGACATGGGTGTTCCAGAGGTCTGATCTGGGATGCCAGAACGTGTCCTTCCCCTGAGAGAGCAGGTCCTCTGTCAGGGGAATGGTTCAGGGGGAGTCGCTGTCCAGAGCATCGGCTCTGAGGCCAAGTGCGGTTAGACCGGTGTGGTGTAACCAATAACACTTGGTGCTCCTGCTCCCTGACCTTGCACAGAGTCTGTACAAGAAGGCTCCGGGGGGGAAGGTGTGCTTCCGCCCATCCCGCGGCCAGCTGTGCGCAAGGATATCCGTGCCGAGGGCAGGGACTATCAAGCGGGCAAATGGTGGTGTTACGGGAGGTGAACAGGTTTTACCTGGGCCTACCCGAACAGCCTCCAAATGAGCTGGACTGCACGGGGGTGGAGTCGCCACTCTCCACGAGGCATAAACTGGCGAGAAAGCACGTCGGCTGTCTAGTTCAGTTTGCCCGGGGTGTGTGGCCTGCAGGGAACGAGTCACCTGTTGACTCCACCGGAGGAGGCGTCGAGCAAGTTGTGTTTAGCTGCTGTGTGCGAACGCCACCCTGACGATCTGTATTCGCTACAGCTATAGTGCTGTCCTCGGAACAGCACGTGTATGTCTCGCACGAGAGGCCGTAGCCTGCTCAGTGCAAGTAGCATAGCCCACAACTCTTGGCAATTGATATGCCAGCGCAGGCGGGGGTTCGTCCAACACCCCACCTGCGTGCCCGTTGCACACTACACCGCACCCCTGCAGGGAGACTTCAGTCGTCACCACGACCTGCCTCATAACCTGCTCAGAGGGACCTGAGTCCGTCGAAAAAGTCATAAAGACTAGGGGTTATGGTGCGTCGGCAGCAGGGCGGCATCACCATGCGCCTGCTGCCGGTGTGCCACGCTCTCCTCGGAACTCGACTCTGAAACCAGTGTTGGAGCGGTGTCATGTGCATCAACTCGAGGGGTATTAGCCCGCGAGGACGCCATGTGTCCCAGGAGCCTCTGAATTGTTTCAGGGGGACCGCTGTCTGCCTAAAATGTTCATTTCAGACAGTTCAACACTGGTTGGGCACAACTGCGGACAGGTGTGCCGACATGGTGACAGAGTTGAGTTCCATACCGAGAAAGAGGATGCTCTGCACTGGGGAGAGCTTGCCCCTCTCTTGGTTGACCTGGAGTCCCAATCGACCTAGGTGCCGGAGCACCAGGTCCCTTTGTGTACATAACAGATCTCGCGAGTGTGCCAAGATAGGCCAGTCGCTGAGATAGTTTAGTACCCGCTCGCCTTCCTCCTCTCAGGGAGAAAGGGCGGTCAGGGACAGACCGAAAGGGAGGACTCTGTACTGATATGCCCGCCTCTCGCACGCGAACCGTGGGAACGGCCGGTGTCGAGGAGGATCGAGACATGAAAGTAAGCGTCCTTCAGGTCGATTGCCACGAACCAATCCTGACACCTCATAGATGTCAGGACGCGCCTCTGTGAGAGCACCCTGAATGGCAGCTTGTGAAGGTGCTCTGTTCAGGGTACGCAGCCTTTGGGGGCAACCCGCCGTCTTTCTTGGGAACGATGAAGTGCGGGTGGTGACCCACTGAACATCTTGGTTTTGAGGGACGAACTCGATGCCTGTTTTGCCAGAAGGGTGGTGACCTCTACCCGAAGTACGGAGGCGTCCCTGCCTCTGACAGAGGGAGAGATGATGCCCCGAAACTTGGGTGAGTCTCTGGCGAACTGGATCGAGTAACCAAGACGGACCGCCCTCATTAGCCAGCGAGACAGTGTGGGCAGCTCTCGAGCTCCCAGGGACTGTGACAGGGTGACCAAGGGGACGGTCTGCTTCATCATTCCCACGGGGGGTGGTTCGTCGGCTGGCAGAGCTAACCATGTCGCGGGGAGTCCCCGGAGGGAAGGTTTTTGCTCCGCCTGCTTACCTGCCTGGCGGGACAACGGCACGCACTGTCGGTTTGAGAGTGGTGACGGCTGTCGTATGTGTACGACCTCACGCCTCGCCAGGGTGTGAGGTCGGTTCGCCGAGCACAGTCCAGTGGAGTGTGCGATCGGCTGCAAGTAAACCCGGGGAGAACAGAAAACTCAGTGAGTAAGTGGGCGCCAAGCCCTAACAAGGGCCCGGCTTTGGTGACGAGGCAGGAGTCGTCCCGTACCGACCGATCAGAGCCGTGGCTGTGAAGGTTCGGGCCCGATGTTGTTCTCCCTGGGGTCTTCCCGTCAGTGTCCCTTCTCGCGAGGAGGTTGCTGACGGGGTGGAGGTTTCCCCCTCGACCTCTGCTTCCGGGGTGCCGCCTGTGGGGGCACAGGAACCGGAGCCGATGTCGAAAGGGTCCTGGGTTGCAGGGAAGCAGACGTCACGTGAGATCTCGGAGGCCTGTAGGCGGCCGAGTCGCGGCGTGAAAAAAATGTGGTTAATTGCCACTGTCTGCTTCGCCGTCAAAAAACTGCTGAGCGCAGTCCTCGACGGTGTTACCAACAACCCACCCTGCGAGATGAGTGCATCAAGAAAGCGGACTTCCTTGCTGTCACTCTTCTGCACAAGGTATAGCCGGGGGTGTCTCTCCTGGACCACTACCGTGGACATCGTCCGACCCAGGGCCCGTGCCGCCGCCTTAGTCGCCCGTAGAGCGCTGTCAGCGGTGGCACGGAGATCCTGCATTATACCCGGGTCGGCCTTACCCTCGTGGAGCCCTCTCAACGCCCTGGCCTGGCGGACCTGCAGGATGGCCAAGGCATAGAGAGAGGAGGCAGCCTGGCCCGCAACCTCGCAAGCTTTCGACACCAGTGATGCCGAAGTCTTACGTGCTTTGGACGGTAGGAGTGGTCGATCCCCCCCCAGGTGGTAGCCGTCCGCGGCACAGGTGCACCGCAGGCGGACGTTCCACCCGGGGGATCTCGACGCAGTCCTTGGCTGCCTCACCATCGAGGGAAGTAAGGGAGCCGGAGCTGGTTTCACTGGAACGGTCCGTGAGTGGAGCGTTCCAAGTTTTACACAGCTCCTCATGCACCTCCGGGAAAAACATGGCACCCGGGGTGGGCGCGGTTTGCACCGCGCACCGACCTCGGGAACCACGTATCCCCGGGTTAGCACGGATGACATCACTTCTGCTTCCTCCTGAACTCGACCGCTGGGGGTGGAGTTTGGATTCGGCAGAGTCGGATGCCAGTCTCCCTCCGATGCTGCGAGCGACATCTCATCTACGTCACACATCGTTTCCGAGTGTGTGCGTGAGGATCCGGACGGTATGCCACCGCCGGTTGGGGAACGTTCAGAAGAGCGAATCGGGGTGCGATCGGCCCGTGAGCACTTGGCTGGCGGGTTTACGTTCGCAGAGTTCCCCGTATCACTAACGCTGCTAACGTGGGTGGTCATCGGGGCCGTAGCCACAGATGTCACAGCCCGGGTAGCAGACGAAATGGTGGCTGGTTCCCGTAGGAAGACAGCCACCCGTGACCGCAACTTCTGAATGACAATCTGCCCGCAGTGCAGGCAGATGTGTCAACGAACGCTGCTTCAGTGTGCTGGACGCCCAGACACCTAATGCAGCGATCGTGTCCATCCCCCTCCTCGATGAGGGTGCCGCACCCAAGAGAACAGCGGGACATGCCGCGCTGGAGAATGCTCAGTCAGTCCTGAAAAGGACTTTTAGAAAAAATCTCTAACACCTCCGGAACCGCCGAGACGCCCAGGGGAAGGTCGCTGCAGGAAGGGACGATCCGCTGTAACACGTCGTAGCACCAGCGTGTAGTTGTAGAGGATTGAATCCTGAGTTGTACTCATGAGCGATGGCTCTGAAGAACAAAAGGTAAGTGAATGCTGCACGCCGGCCTCCTTTTATACCGGATTTCCGGGGGCGGAGCCCGGCATGCAAATTGCATTCGCCAAATTTCATTGGCCTTTTCTATAGTAGTCAGAGTTGATTGGTTCTCAAGGGCGAACCCCCATCTGTCGTTCTCGACACAACGTCGAGAGACCGACAGAAAGGGAACATCAAACTGCTGCCCACGTCTTTTCGACCTCTGCATCATGCAGATTTGGTGGGTCTGTTTCTTTTCTGTGCAAATCACTATACACTGATCACAAGTAAGTTTTCCTATTATTTGTTGTCCTCTTTTTTGAGAAAACATGTGCCATCGGCTGTGTAAGGTGCATTGAAATAACAAAACAGGAAACGGAGACCTTTAAGGTATAATTCTCGCATCATTCACGCTTGTCATTTCAGCTGGTATGTCTATCTTTCTTCTGCAAAACACAAAAGAAGACATTTTGAAGGATGTTAGAAACCAAACAAAACTGTACGGACACAAAACTACGGAGACATTTCTCAAAATATCTTCTTTTGTGTTCTATAGAAGAAAGAGTCAAATAGAGATTTCTAACAACATGAAGGTGAATAAAGGGTGATGGAGTTGTTATTTTTGTGTGAACCAACTCTTTAAATGTGTGGAAGAACAACGCATTATGGTTAGATGTGATTGTGTTCTGATACATGAAATAATGTAAACATTAAAGTATTGAGAGTATAAAGCCAAAGGCTGCATTCTTACATATAGATCTCACTTCACCATAACTGCAGTACATAACATACTGTGCTTGTAGGTATCCATTGATCCATTTTGCTTTGAACTGGTCTATGTGTACAGAGGAGAACAAAGAGCTGATATTAAAGCATTCTCTGTTCTGATTCCACTTCCACGAAGAAGCACTGACGTGTTGCGGAGCATTTTCGCAGGAGAGTTATAGCGCGGGAACAAGGAAATGTCATGCAAGCTTTCTCCCAAATGTCACTTCATAAATCTGTTTTGGCATATTTTCTCTGCATGTGCTTAGGGTTTGTTTACCACCATGTATGAAGAACACACAGGCAAGACTATTTCAGATACCCTTAATAAAAAGACCGCTGTGCACTTTTCGAAAGTGCATGGATATAAAGCTGCAGAAAGAAATAAGGAGACCATTCCAAATTTTCGTTTCATCCGAATTTCTAGATGTATTGTGGTCATTCCAGTCCAGTGTCTGTTGAATTTCAACAAAATCAAACCTAAGGAGTGACATCAAAACTGACAGCATGACAAGACACATGAAAACAGAGATTATAACATAAAAATATTTTTTCTAAATGCCTGTACAATTATTACCGTTGTTGCTTAAAAGTGAATACGAACCTGTTTTCTTTGCAGTATTTGAGGTCTGAAAAATGCAGCACATCTTTTCTGTTATTTTGAACTGTTATTTCATTTTCTCCAAATAGGAACAACATTTTATTTAGGAGAAATATTGTTAGTAGTTCACAGCATGAACAAAATATAATTTAACATAAACACATACTTATAAATACTCTGAAAAAGTGTAAATAACATTTAAATGTTCTCTGCTGTATACGGGTGTATATTGTGAAATTATGATATACGGTGGTGACTAAAATCTATCTAGCGTATTATTTCCCCAGGTTCCTGTTTCTTTGAACAGATGAGACTGCATAGTGTAGTATGTCGATATTACACATTTTATATTTCAATATTGGGTATGATGATTATAAGGCATATTGGCATTTAGTCTTTCGCTAAATTTGGCAGGTGGGGAAATAACATGAGCGACAAGCGCAAAGAAGATAGAAAAAGGGATGTCGAGCTGATGCCCTCTGGAGCCCACCGGTTGAATGAAAGATGAATAGACAGTATCTGTGTTTGTTCTCTGTCACTGCCTTTTTACTTTATTATTCTTTCTGACTCTTTCTGTCCTTCTCACTCTCTGCCCCGTCCCCCGTCTCATTGGGAATAGAATCATCCATTTGCTTACTGACACTTTTCTCAAGGACACCCCGGGCCTTGGGCTCTGGACCTCTCACCAGGGAAACCCACACAGTCCATGTCATCAAACTTTAAACACCAGGCCATACGATCCAGTCAGTTTTTCCCCCCACGTGACCGCTCTGAGCTGATATTAACAACTCGCTTCCGCATTTACGCCGGCTATCGGATAAATAGAACGCTTCAGTGGGGACCCACTAGTTTTATAACGCGCGTGGGGTCTAATTCACATTTCGCAAGTGCTTAAGCAAACGCCTACTGAAGATCTCCAACAGCTGGATGAATTAACAGAGGACTTCTAAACAGCTGGAGTTTAATGCTTTTCTTAGCAAGAATGAGGTTAAGGAGATCCAATTTCTTTTATCGTCGTCTTATGATCTTCACAGCTGCATTATCAGATTTACACCGTCAGAAAAAGAAGGCAATATGAGGGTACAGATTTGTTTTGTTTTCTGATCCGGAAACTGTATGTCAAAGGCCAGACCCATACCTTTCCACCCAGGTGAGCATCAAAAGTCAATTTATTCAACCCAACTCACTTCTTGATATTTCTTCTCCAAGAATTTAAGTAATTCAAAGTTTCACACATTTTGGTTAAACTGGCTTACACTTTCACCTCAGCTCCTCATCCTCACGTTTATTCTGTGTGACTGACCCTTCACACATCCAAACGTGTCTGTCTCTGAGCGGCTTGACTATATTCTGGTCCCTACCCGTCCTCTTACAGAAGTATATACGCCCTCTACTGTATTTTCCTTTTCTTGTGCTCAATGGAGGAAGCAGAGATGAAGCCACAAGCAAGAAAATAAATAAATGGATTTTCCATCGCTCTCTCAGAAAGGCGTGCAGCCCACTGCTCCATGTCATCGACACACCGCTGAGCACAAAGTACTTTGCAGCTCTGAAGTCTGTCCTCTTCTCTGAGCACGCTGTGAGCGGGCCGTCGTGACAGCGGACAAGCGAGATTGAGACTTTGTGAAAGACAGATGAGCTTACGGACCGGTCTCAATATTTCATTTTCACTTCTGGAGAGATGGTTGACATGGGTTGTTGATTTGATTTTTTTTTCACTTCGGCAAGTGGTTCTAGAACTCGTGTTCTGTGTTAACTGCACAGAATTGTGGTAAACACAATTAAAGGATCTGATTCGAGAGAATTCACTTAACTGGCCCAACTAAAAATCCAAACAGTCTTAGCTTATTTTCTTTCAATGTTTTCTGAAGAGCATGTGGTGTTAATGCAGTATTGATGGGAACCGAGATCTGAATTCACCCCTCAATGGATTTGACAACGAGGCACAAATGCCCTTTTAAATGTTGTTTAATAGTGACATCTGCTGTTCAGTAGTGGTACCTACAGGATGTGTTTTTTGAAGCAGTGGGGAACTTTTAATTAGCTGGTCTATGTAAGAATGGTTTCAAAGCAAGAACATAAACAAACATTACTGTGCATGAACGTTTTTGTGGCCGAACTTTACTTTTGGTACATACCCAGACAGAAAAGAGTCCCTGCAGATAAAAAGCAAAAGAAATAACAAGTAAATCATAAAAGCTAGCAAGCTAAAATAATGTTTAGCAAGTATTATTACCAGTAGAAGAACCATAACTTATCTAAATTTAATTGCGACCAAGGTACACAACCCAGTCGACAAATAGTTTATATAATAACATTATGTATAATAAAATGCAACTAATTGTTTATTTAATACGATTATAATACAATAAAACATGAATATACATTTATATTCATATCAATTAAATAAAATATAAATAGTTTTATTATTAGCCACTAGTCAGACCGATAAACAAACACTTGAATAAAAATGTCTGTATATGAAATAGTGGAGTTGTTTTCTCCTCTTTAATATTTTTTTAGCAAGCTTACAAATATATTGTTTCATAAAAACATAGCATTAGAATCATACAGTTAACAATCCACCAAAAATACACCTACTGTACAAACATACATAAACGAAAAGCTAGTGATCGTCAAAGTAATATAGAAACCATATGTAAATATATTAGATTAATATCATGTTTTTTGTTAGACACTGTTTATGGAGACAAAGAAAGATATTGGGATCATGGGTGTTGGAGGCTGGATTTGAACCTCCATGTCACATCATCAGCCGTTTTAGCACTACAGCGTTACATGATAGATGTGCAAATGTAATGATACATTTTCTACACTTGCTATATATGTTTATAAGCTGTGTTTCAGTCATTGACAGATAATAAAACATTGTATACAGGCCTATACGTAAGGTAACTTAGGAACTACAGTGAGCATGCTTGAATGTATTTGTCAGGAAAATAAGCACAATATCTCGAGTCATCCCTTGAGAGTATTGGCTCACTCATATTTGGCACCAAGCAGCCCCATCTATTATGGCTCCTCGGCCTGTGTAGTGAAAAAGCACAACATGCTAGCCAATATTTTAGCGACTAGCATAGATATAGCCTTCAGGGACACAGACCAGATCAGATACTCTGTTGCAATATATTTGAAGCACATGAAACGCTGTTCAGCGAGTCTACAGACTGATCTTAAAAACTATTACAACATTTACGCTATAGTGTGCACCAAGATGCTTGCATTTCTTTGTGTCCAGCCATTGCAAATGATTTAGTACAGTGAATTTATTCCTAAAAAAGATTCACAATAATGTATAATGGATTTTCTTTTAGTGAACAGTCAGAAGAAATTTGGAGTGTGCACGTGGAAAAAAAAGATTTCTATGGTTAATTTCATCTTGCTGGTGATGTCATTACAAGTACTCATTATGTAAGAGCAATAAGCGTAATGCATTGAGAAATAAGCTGTTTGTGATGCTTTTTACACACTTACTGTAACACAGTTGGCCACGAGTACAATTTTGGATTTTTTTGTCTGTAGAAGTTTTCACAGACTATTACTTTGACTCATCACTTTGTAAAAAAGAAGAGGTAACAGCGGACGCCTAGTAGGATTGAATTTTTGAACTATGAAAGGAACAATGTTTTATTTCATGATTTTTTCAGCAAAAATGTTTCTTGCCTGTAACGTTATCTAAAATGTTTATTTTTGATGTCATGAAAGAGACCATTCCAACTTGTCATCATTTCCAGCATTTCTAGATGTATTGTTGGCATTGCAGTGTCTGTTTAATTTCAACAAAATCAAACCTCAGGAGTATCATAAAGTCATCCAACAGCAATGTGAAAGACTGACAGCATGACAAGACTCATGAAAACTGATGATAATCGAGGTTTTCACAACTTTTCCTCAATGCATGTAGAAATACTGTTGTGTTGTTTTAAAGTGAATATGAACTTGTTTTTATTTGACATTTGGGATAAATATTCTTAGTTGTTTACAGAATTAAACAATTAAAATTAAACAATAATGATCATTTTACACATAGTAAATTCAGAAAAACTGAAAACAATTTTGAAATGGTTTCTTAATCTTTTTCGTTACTGTGCATAGTTTCAATGTTACAAAATAGGTGCGTTTGTTTTCTATATTGCCTGACTTGTTAGTATTTAATGTAAACATGTTTCTTGTTATATGTTATTTTAATAACGTTCAATAAAAGGCGAACATTCAATTGAAGTTTTATTCAAATAAACAAACAAAAACACGGAAGTAAAATGCCGGCATCCACCTCACGGTCGACTGCCAGCCACAAGAACATAAATATAAACGTAACGCATGTCCGGACCCGGTCCTCTCTCGTCAGCAGTCCCGTCGCTCATCCTCTTATGCTCCGATTTCCTCCGTTAGATATGCACCTCACGGCTCTCGTCATGCCTTCCTCACCACAGTTATATACAAATACATATATATAATAACCCGCAATACCTTCAGAATTCCCTCTTAAAGCCTCAAACCACAGAATAGTACCAGCCAGTAAGTTTCTCGGCATCTTTATCAGTTTCTCTGCGAATGTTCTCAGTTTAAACCTTTGACATTTCGTGCAGCCAATCCACACAACAATACTTGATTAGCATTATCAGTCCCAGGCCGGACAGAAAGAAAACATGTACCATCTGATCCCAAAGCCCTCGGCTGCGCAGAGGTCATTTGTATTTGGCAAGTGTTGCATTGCGGCTCATTTAGATTTCTAGAAAGCTCATTCCTATGTCTGTTGCTTGAAATTAAATAACATCCACAGCACCTTTGCCAATGCGCTATTGTATCTAAGCAACAGAATTGGAATGCATTGTTCAGTGAAGGTTGAGGGGTAAGGTTAATGGCGCGGTATAGACTTTCCCTGCGTGTCTGCTGTTATCAGCACCCTGCACTAAAAGTCAACCGGAACTTGGAGATTTAATGGGAATTCTTGCTGTTCTTCCCTCCCTTAATGACACATGCATCATTCTGTCACAGGATCAATGCAAATATGTATATGCCCTTTAGAGGTGAGACAGAAAGTCAGAGTTATATAGAGGGAGAGACAGTTTGGGGGGATGAAGGAAAGAATTGGTTATGTGGTGTGATGTAGAACGCCGAGCTGAAAGAGAAAATGTCAGTATTGTTAAGATTCTGTTGAACAAGAGTAATCAATGACACAGTTGTACCAAAATGTGCTGAAGATATAATGCCCGTCTCCCCCCAGTCCTCGCCATTGTGTTTTTCTTGTTTATTGTGATCTTGTGTTCTGAAAATATGATATTATTTGTTTTAGGCTAACCAATTCTCTATTGTCAGCATAGTGTAGGCTTCTGTTTGAGAAACAGTCAATGTAAAAAATTCAGTCACTTATCTTGATGTTGGTCCAGAACTGTATCATAAACGTTGGAGATGTTTATTTTGGCACATAAAGGAATTCTTTTTTAAGGATTTTCAAAGTGATACCTCAAAAAGCTGGTTGGTTAAATGCGACGAGTGCATGTTTGCAAATTCTAGGCAAAGGTTGGCTGCTTTGAAGATGATAAAATGTGTGATGTGATGTATTTGGAAATTTTCCGGTGCATCACAAGTTCCATTTGTGTTTTTCTAGTTTGATGGGCTTAAATTTAGGGAAAATGTCAAGTAAGGAATGAGTTTAGGTGTTATATCTTATAATGCCCCAATTTCTTGCGTTGACCAAGTCTGTACAACTCTAAAAAGCAGTGTTAAACACCATACAAATATCCATATTCCTTGTCTTCTAAAGCCACATGATATCACAAAAGTCACACAGGCTACTTTTTTGAAGTTTGACAGATGTGTTCACTATGAAATTCTCTTATTTTGGTGTACAAAAATAACAGAATATGGATTTCGAACGAAATGAGAGAGGGAGTAAATAATGACAGAATGCTCATTTTTTGATGAACTATCCCTTTAAAGAAAAATGAAAGCCCAGTGTGGTGGATGTCCAGGATAATTTCTAATTGATTAGGTATCGATCTGCCCAGGCTGTAAATCCTACGTGATGGATGATAAGTTAAAAAACCTTGTGAAGGCAGCATCTGACAAATCCAGGAGAGAAAACAAAGCAGACACATGCACGGGGCACAGAAAACTAATGATGACCATTGATCACTAGCCAGTAACATCAGCTCTGTCACCTGCCATGTGCACACAGCACAGAACAGAGAAACCCTTCAGGAAAGCAAAGGATAAGAAACAAATCGTTGTCGTAACTGTCTGAACAAGTTTCTTTAAGGTGTGTTTCATTAATCTTTAACTTTTGCTGTTGAAAAAGCATTAATCAACAAACTGGTTGGTTGACTGTTTTTCCAGTGGTGATGATGTCATAATAGGCCAGTGGTTGCAATGGGGTCAGTGGTACTTATTCGGGCATATTCTTTTAAAGAGGAAGGTGGTGAAACAGCATCAATTACTACAGCAATTTTCCTCAAGTTTCTTCAAATTGTGTCATAGTACTGTAAAAGAGAGACAGACTATATACTCCGTATTAGTCTGCATTAACAGGCAAAAAAAATGACCCGTCATCTGTGGAGTTCAGTGGATTGAAACTATGAGCATTTATCAGCATATAGTTGACAGATGCCTGGTGTCAAAACATGGCTTTCGTTCATTGCTTCTTGAAACACGATGCCCTTTCAATTTATTATTATAGGGTTCAATGTTACAGTCAGGGGCGAGACAAGTTGTCAAGTTTAAAGAAGCAGTATTTCATAGAATTTCACTTTGACAGTAAATTGCTGATTCTCTTCCTTCTGCTCGTTTTTATATGTGCAACAGATGTAATAAGCTTAAGGAAAGTATGCTTTTTATGGTCCCAAAATGTAAAACAATAATAAAAAAATGGATGATTGATAGCCTATAGCCCACTGCAACAGTTTTCATGAAATTATTTCATAAAAGAAATGAAGATGGAATTTGATTATATTGAAAAATATTGGAACAAGTAGGTATTTATAATTGGTCACTTTTTTACTTGTTTAAAGGGTTTTATTGGTTCATTAACTGGTTTATTGTGACCAGTTGAACTTAAAAGTCACCCGCGTGCACGAGAAAAGATACAGTGGAGTGATACATTAATATAGATATGAAGTTTGTCGCGAATTACCAATCAGAAGTATTCAAGAGCGCTTTGTAAAAGAATACTCTCACTCACAAAACTAAAGTTCTACGCTGAGTCATCTGCCCTCATTTGTCTTCTGTTCATCTCTGTGTGTATTTGAAAACGTTGGCCTGATTCATTACTAACTTAATTGAATAGGTTAACAGAAAGGGCACCGTGCAACAACTGGACCAATCTCTCCCACATTTGCTATCAATTGTGCCGTGTGCTGGGGGCGATAGCGCCAGTGAATGAGAGGGTTCAGTGAAGGACAGATTGAATGAGTGTGAGTCAGTCTATGATATAGGTGAGTGTGTATCATCCTCAGCGAATGGCTTAATAAGAGCTTGTTATCGGTCCTTTGGGGACATACTAATTAAAAGCGATCTTGTCTAAGGAATGAATTTGCTGAACTATCACCAAAGTTCATTCTGGAAACAGTGGCTCGGTAACTCTCATTATATTTTCTTTATCCTTTACAATACTCATCCTGAACCTTCATAGTGTCTGATAGAATAATCGAATTGTGAATGTGTAACAAAGCACCTTGACTAAAATAGCTTATATTTCCATTGGAAACTAGATGAATGTAATCCTGTGCAGTAGGCAGAACATTGAAAAAGATCACGGGGTCAATTCCCAGGAACACGCATAATGGTGAAATGTTTACCTAAAATGCTTTGTAAGTAGTTTTGGATGAAAGCGAATGGATAAATGTAAATAAACTCCAGCTGGATAACTGTGATTGGTTGGCAGTGTTGTTTGTGTTCTGCGCACGAGGTGGCAGTAGAGACTCACAGCAGAAGTGACTCAGAATTAAAGTGTTCATGTTTTAGTTTTCTGCATCAGACAGGGGCCGTTTCTCAATGTGCATTCTTGTGTCCTCTTGTTCTCGCTCTACGTCATCAATTACCGTCAAAGTCCATTCCAATACTGAAGAACACTTGAACAGAGAACGCATGAAAGTACCCGGATGCGTCTCGATATCAAGGATGCATCGAATGCAGCCTTGCACGCGTACAGAACCCATTTGAAGTCCCAGAAGTCACTGCGGTGCGTCCATCCAAGTTAGATCTTCCGAGGCTGCATCCTCGGAAGACCGGTCTCCACTGGAACACAAGTCCGTTCTTTGCATTCTTGGAATTGAGAAACGGCCGGGCTTTACGCTAACGTTATGTTTTCATTATGGCGTATAGGCAGGTGATGCCATGCTTTTCAGCATTCTGTTCCCCTAATGCATTTTTAACACCCTTATTTCAAAATCATCCTCACACGTGACTAAAGGTGTCAAATTGTTCATCATCAAGCAGTAAATATAATAACCTCTTGTTCGATAACAAGCAAAAGCATTTAATATCAAAAAGTTAAGTCTGGATTGTCAGATTTTTTTTAAACGTGAATGGTGCTATTACACATACCATCATGAACCATTATCAGTTTACCATTTAACAATTACAATATTGTTTTATGTATGATGTTTTTGGGCATTATTCCAGTAGGATTTAATGATATTCTATTGGTTCTTTTGGTTCGTCCTGCTGATATCCTACCAACAAAACCCAACACATTGCCATAGAGACCAACAGAGACCATTAGTTAACATTAAGGGGCTAGTTCACCCAAAAAATTTAATTCTGTCATCATTTATTCACCCTCTTCTGAGTAGATCTTTTGAAGAATGTTGGTGACCGAACATGGCGGTGATGACAGAATTAAATTTTTTGGATCAAAACCCCTACGATTAATATAACCAATAAATAAGAATAACGTAGTTTTATTTGAGCAGTTCAGGTAGAAAACTTGATACCTGCAGTGGCAGAATTCATGAATGATATTCGCTGTGGAAGAATTTGATCAGCGTGCCGTATCCACGGGAGAAAAGAAGAAAAGCGTCAGTGATCTACCGTGTGTCTGTTCTGCTGTCTGTAATTAAAACCTCCAAACCTCTTGTCAGCCTCTCAGAACAGAAACTAAAAAAATCAAAGCTCCCTGTCTGACATTCATCTTGACACGGGTACTTTTAAGATATTAGGAGAACGGTCAGTAACCTTCTGCATGCTTATTTCACTGTCAGAGGTCCATTGATGGGTCGGGCAAGGGCTATTCATACACAAACCATTTCTCTTCTCACTAAAATTGATTTAATGACAACATCTGCTGGCCACAATCGATGGCGCAGAAAGCAGCGTGCATTATGAAGAAGAGAGAACAGATAATAGAGGATCACTATGTCATTTCCATACCACCGACAGCATCCTTGAAATTAAATCCTTTCTAATAGAGCAGGAGGGGGACGCTGAGAGATGCATGCTACGGAAAGTTCTATATCGAAAGCCATCAGTACAATCTGAATGGATGTTTATTATTGCATTTCGGTAGTCTGACGGTATTAGAGCAGTTGCAAATTGCAGGCATCATTTCATATTGGGTTATCTTGATCGGCATGTACAGCGTATGCCCATTCCTTTTGTTTGTGAGTAAATCACTAACTTGGTTTTGTTAATTTAATCCGTGTATACAGCATGTTGATATATGCAACATTGTGAAGGGAGCTCTTTTTGCAAACAACAGGTTTAATCAATAAAAGTCACCCGAGAACAAATAGTAGACAGCAATGGCAACAAACAGCATTTAACATTCGTAATTTCTGAACGAAACAGGATGTTTAGTAAAGTGATCGAATAGCACTTGGGAAAATCACACAGTATAGTATGTCCGGCATCATATGAAAGTTCACCCAAAAATGAAAATTCTGTCATCATTTACTTACATTCTTGTCATTTTGGTAACCAAACAGTGCCGGCACCCATTCGCTTGCATTGGTTTTGTGTTCATACGAAAGTGGGGAATGGGTACCCCCATTTTATAGTTTCCAACATTCTTCAAAATATTTGTTTGTGTTTTGAAAAAGAAAGTCATACAGGTTTAAATCGACAAGAGGGTGAGTAATCGATGACAGAATTTTCATTTTTGGGTGAACTAGCGCTTTAAGAGGGAGGACTAAACTGTTTTTGCTTAATTTCGCTGGGATGTAAAGCTGTGATTTAACAAAATGTGATGAAAATATTTTTAGTTGTTGCTCCCCGACACGTGTAAAATCATTACGGCTTGATTTTTGTCTGCCGGGACTTGATTAGATATAAGCTTGTTAGGTTGTGATACTGTACCATACTGTAGGCTACTATATTATTTCCCACAGCTTCCCAGCCTTGGTTACATCATGAGAAAAAGCAATTTCCGAAGCTGAGAAAATGATCACACTATGAAAGATTACCGGAATTATGGTCAATTTAGATGTCCAAAACACTGCAAACATTACACTCTCTTTAATGTGGAACGAGACTGAGACTGCAGTCAAGTGTGTTTCTTATGTCATTTATCAGGCCTTCTGTACTCGCTGCAACAGCTGGCTAATGTTTAATTAATCGTCTTGGCGGAATATAACAGGAAATGCACCTCGCTCTGTCAGCACCCGGTTTTCGCATGTTGGCTCCTGTTGTCCGCAGCGCTTCGATACGGGATAATGCGATCTTGCAGGATGCAGCAGCGCGGGTTCATTAAGGCCGTGGCAGAGCACAGGTGCTGCGCCAGAGAACCTTAGAAGATGACTGTGACGCCGGGATATGAGCTGACACCGGAGTCTCCTCGGAGGCAGGGGTGTATGTGTGTGTCTTATCTGGTCAGATATTATTTCGTGGACATGACCAGATCCTCTGGTTCTCGCAGCTGGAACCGGCAGTTTCTCCCCGGCACAGATGTTGTGCTGTATGTGGTCATCTTTTCCCCATTTTCTCTGCCGTACAGAATATTCTAGTACCGTGCGGATGCTGTGACTGATCCACAGGGCTTTTGTGCAGGAAGCAGTCTTAATATTGAGGTGTGGAAATAGCTGCTGAAGTGCAGTAAACAAGAAATGTTTACTTTTTTTTGTTTAGGAAGAAATATAGTCAAGCCTCCACACCAGCTTGAGCAGGTGTGCAAAGAATTAAGTGCTTTGTCTTTAAAAGACTTTGTGAAATGGCTTGATGAGCAAAATTTTTATTGATGTGTTGACACGTTTCCTATTGGAACAGGAAGTTGGGTTTGGAGTCCTCCTTTTCTTAATAGCCACTAGGCTTTAAAGGGATAGTTCACCCCAAAATTATTTTATTATTATCCACCATTCCCTTATGTCATTTCAAACCTGTATGATTTTCTTCCGCAGAACACTAAACATGATAGTTTTCCTGGTTGTGTCCATTGTACGAACACAAAACCACTGAGACATTTCTCAAAATATCCTATTTTGTGTTCAACAGAATAAATAGTCATATACAGGTTTTGCTTGATATACTGCATTAAATGATAAATATTCACCATTTTGGGTGAAATAACTGGTGGTATTATCAGTATTTCCACACGGGATGCATCAATGTTTTTTTTCTGAATAGAAACTCTAGGTTTCAAGAGTGTTCATCTGGTAAAAGTATTTTATGAACATTTTTGAGATTATGGCAAAAGGATGTCTCTAAATCGAAATACATGGAGTACAAAACACTAATAAATTCACATTTTTTTTCATGAAGTCTTTAAGGAACATGAAGAAATTCCAAGCAATTATATTCCCTTCATGAAAGGTGTTTCTGCCTTTTCAAAGCAGCTTGTGTTCCTCATGTATCCGACAGCATAATTTTGCTCACTCTTCACAGGTTTCTGCTTTATTTAGATATTTTATATAGATCACTGCAGATATTTGTCACCTTATGTCATCGGTATTTCAAGATTATGAAAGTGCAACCAGGTGCCTCGGCACAGCGTAAACTGCAATGTTCCTCCTCAGTTCTGTGTTGACTGTAACAGACACACTGTGACTGGATCTGGTTGCACATCTATAAAAAAATACACGTCTGCATTAATCAGTATATCCTGCATAAAAATAGCCGTGCCTGAGCATCCGTACGTGACCTTTATCCCAATCTTGCCGTCGGGTTTGGTTGACACTCAGTCTACTCCCAGACCATCATACCGTAGTAATTAGTGTAATGGAGCCATAGTTTCTTCTCACATCTGTAACAGTGTGCAAGGCGCATTTGTGCAGACTGCAAAACCCTGGTGAAGATGAAATCTCAATGGTCTCAGGCCTACCGCAACCCGGCGAAGCCTTGAGATTACCCACGTGAGGTGCAGAAAAGTCTCCTCGCAATATTGCGAATTTAATTGTGAACGTTTTACAAGATGCCAGGCTATCACATGCTTTGATCTCGCCGTTTGACGGCTCGAACCTCTTGTTCTGTCAGCATGTGACATACACGAAAGAGAGTTTCAGGCGATTGCATCACGCTGTTAGGTTACGCTGTTTTGATACGTCTGAAATGGACGTCTTAAGGGCTTGTGATTTTTGATATCGGTTCACGCAGCTGTTCGACTCGTCCTTTATTTTGTAAAAATGGGCAGAGTTGCGTTACGATAATGCCTTTGGAGTGGAAGTCAATAGTGATAGACAGGATGTTTTCTTTTGTAATATATGCATGTCGTATTATGTACATAATATGGCGTATTATATTGTGATCTTGAGAAAAGAGGATTTTCATTACATTAGGTCTGATTTTTTACATACATTGATATCCTGTCATGCATTAATAGGGATGAAAAGCCCTGTGTCATATCTAAATACAAGCAGCCGTTATGAGGATAGAGTTTGTTGTTCGGAATTCTCGTGCTTTTTTGTTTTCTCCTACTTTGCATTCTGTCGAGGTACCACTTTAGCGGGGTCCCATTGAGAGAGACGACAGAGGAAGTTCTTCTCGTCTTTCTCAGCCAACCCCAGCCCAGTCCGTGTCTCCTTCTTTCCTTTTTCGTCTTTTTCTTCATGAATATCCCACATTAGCGTGAGTGTGTGTGACAGATTATGCATCATGGTTTTTAATTGATCCCTCTGGGGTCGCTTCAGAGCGGTTTTAGGAGTTAAAAACAACGCACTCTGATTTTTATTGCTCTCAAACACGCAGCCTACCTGCAGATAAAGTACATATCTGTGTTTCCGTACAGAACCGTTAAATATTTCAGCTAAAATGGCGAATAGCGATACAACTTTTGTAGTTAAAATTCTCTGGTTCTTAAAAGTGGGACTTGCTGCTGTAGGTGTACGTTGCTTTACTCACCTTACCTGATTCCTTTTAATATTTTTTACTGCCATATTTTTAAATGAGCGAATAAGCGTTTTTTCCTCAGTCTCCTATTAGATTTTGTGTCGTTACCTAGAAATCCAGCATCATGGAAACTTCCAGCGGATGTGTAATCTCAGAAAAGAATTCACTAAACTGTTGGCCTCCTTTTCTGAGTGCTATTTTAAATTCAGAAACCTGCATTTTATTCACCAACCACCAGCAATCCAGCTAAAGTTAAACGCACTAACACTAACAGTATTTATTGCATTTATTTTCAACTCAAACACGCCCCCCTTCTGTGTACAAATGGCTTATGACTATAGGTCCCACCTTACACAATCTTGTCGTTGTTTTCTTGACGCGATTGATGTTGCTTTATTATATTCTGAGGAAAGAGAGGCGATAAACAGAATTTTATTAACATAATAGATGCTTGTGTTGCCTGTTGATCATGGTAGCAGTAATTCATCAAGTGATGGAGAAGAGCATTATGACTGGGCGGCAGTCAGCTGCATCTATCATCAGAGATTGAATTGTGCTGTGCAAATGGCAAGTCTTTAATATCATATTTTTTGTGCATCTAATATGTTTTGGTTATCGTGTCGCATCTGAAAAATGATCAAATTATGATAAACGATTTTGATCATAAGTAATCAAAAGTAACAAAGTCATCTTTTTGTCACCTCTGTTCTGCTGTTTTTACGTTCTCGCCTCTTGTCGTGAATTTTGCCGGGTTTGTTATGCGTGAGATAAGAATGTGTCACTTTGTGATTGGCGGCGTGCCACTCTAAATGAAGCTTGATGTGTGAGGTGCGCGTATGAAAGGAAGCGATCTGAACCCAATCAACAATCTCGACCAAGGGCGAAGAGATCACAACGTGTGAATTTTACAGCTGTTCATCCTTGATCTGCCTGTGACCCTCAGATGGAATTCAGTGTGCATTTTATTGAACTTTAGAGGTTGTGTTGTGTACTTTCAGTAAAAGAAGACTGTGTTGTACACTATGCTACTTTTAGTTGGACCGGTATGTGGAAGATTATCAATGTAGACATTTTCTGTTTTGTAAAGGTTTCTGTGTTTTGTCACACAAAGAACTTCGTTTGAAACCATCTATTCAAGATTTGTGTCCTTGGATCAAGAATTGTGACCTCCGCAGAACCATACATAGGCTATGTTCACATTTGACAAGTTTTTTGACAAGAAAATGTTGACAATGGCGCTTTTTTAGTAAAAAAAAACGTTGCTACTTTGTGGTTACAAATAACAGCATTGTTCAGAGGCAGCATTTTTCCATGAAGGCAGAGAGACAGGCTTCATAGGCAGCGTAACGGAAGTCTATTTGAAATCTATTGCAATAACTAATCACACATTTAAAAACTAGAATGCTAATTTCATGCAATCAAAAGTTTTTGAAAGTGAAAATTAAACTTACATTTATACAAAACTATGCTCCTACAGGCGTTTCGGCCGGCTTTTAAATTTTTTCAAACTTGATACTGCTCGACCAATCATCTTCCTTGTATGTTGTTATGGAAACGACAGGTCTCGTTCCCTTCTAGTCATTGGTTAGCAGTGTAAAAGGTGCTTGACATAGGGCATTTCCTTTAGAAAAGATTTTTTCTGGCATTTAAAAAAGCCTTTTTTTCCCAGGAAAGTCCCATTGAGATTAAAAGAAATCTCTTCTTCCAGGGAGTCCTGGCTAATATGACCGTGCAAAAAAAATTCATATACACTTATAACACACAAAACAAGTTCTAAACAAGCAAAGCTAAACTCATTAATCATGAATCAACACATTAATTAAAACAGCAGCAAGGTTCTTTCATTTTACACCGCAATGTTTTTTACATATTCCAAGAAGGAACTATTTCTAGCGGAATAGTGGCACGTAATTGATTCCATAGCCATGGAGCAAAAAAAGAAAGGTGATTTTCTGAATGTACCCTAGGAACTGCTGATTTAATTCCTTAATGTAAAACAGACGCTAGCATCTTAAAAAAAAGTCAAATGTGAACAAAGCCCAACTTGAGTCAACATAGTTGCCCTTCAAAATTTCAATGCCGTTTTGTCAGGTATGCTTAAAAGCAAGCATACATGTGTTTAGCCATATATACTGTACATATGAATACCTACATTTCTGGGCTTGTATAGCACAGTGCTATAAATCCAGTTAAAGAAGTGCAAAGCATCCCGAAATTCAGGCCAGATTTAGGAAAGACTCATAATATGTTTACTTATAACCATACCCACCAATGTTGGTAAACGTGAAATTATGTTTTCTTGTGTATTCACAAGAGAGAGAGAAAATGTATTTCACGCTGAACAGCTATTGCTAATAGCATTCTCTACCATGCTATTGGTTGTATTCTGTCAGAGCTACAAGTCCAGAAATTCTTCCAAGCAGGTCTACACTTTTATATTAAATAAGTTCATTTTGTTTGTTTTCAGGCTGTTTTATATAGTAGAATGATAATTTTGTTAACATGTATCCTCTCTTAAATACGATTACACACAGAATTGTACATTAGAATAAAGGTTTTCCTTAAATTGCTTGTCTGCTTAGCATCTTAACTACTTAGCATGTGAACTATGTAATCTCAAAGCAGTGTGTTTCCTGTACTGGTTTCCCTCCCTTTGATCCAGGTATATCATATGAATAGTTATCTTGACAAAACTCCTCAGAGAGAGAGAGAGAGAGAGAGAGAGAGAGAGAGAGAGATGGCTGAATATTGCGGCAGAGAGAGGGAGATGGCTGAATATTGAGGCAGAGAGAGGGAGATGGCTGAATATTGTGTCAGTAATTCCAATCTCTGTGGCAGAGCTACAACGACACTGTTCTCCTGGTATTTTCATTAATCCTCCCTCCATCTTTCACTCTCTTTGAAAATATAACAGACAGACAGAGAGAGAGAGAGAGAGAGAGAGAGAGAGCAACAGGATGAAACACTCTCTGCCATCTGCTTCCAAAGGCTAATAAAAGCCGTCACCGTCACACTGGTAAATTATGGCTTTTAATGATGGTAAATGTGCAGTTGTATTAGTATCACTGGATTCTCCTCAGAACCATCATGAACAGCGAGGATGATGCAAAAATAGCAGCAGTACATGATTTTCATTGTATTATTCAGCCGGCATATAATAGGTATAAATTGGTTGAAAATGTGTGCGAGCGTAGCGTATATGAAAGAAAGATGACAAATTGTGGAATTATTTGTAAATTTAATGGATGCCTGAGGTGCTGATTCGGCCGTGACACAAAACAAAAATAATTGTTTGGGAATTTTAAAATGAATGTCGTGGCATTGATTCTTTTTACTGAGTTGGTAATGATGGTATAGCCTACCATTATAATGCATAGTATTGATTATTATAGCTGTAAGAAAAAGTGTGTTTTAAGTACAGTAGAAGTGGTTGTGATATATTAAAAGGCCATTCAAATTGTAATGATAACTATTAAAAATTACGTTACATTCTTCATTTCGGGGAATAGCAGGGTTCACATCACCTCACGATGTATATCATGACGTAAATTGAGTATACGCATCCGTCATTCATGTTAACTTTCAACAACCTAGAAATAAAGTAGTAACAAAGTTCAAATTGAAAGAAATTCTGACAGCACAAGAATAACGCAAACATCCAATAATCACTTTATACCTCAAGAACTGTTCTTGTCGAAAATCTTCTCACAGTGATACGATTGCACTTCTTTTCTTCGTCGTCACTGTGGCTTATTTGTGTTATTGTGATTTAGTTTGTTACAGTTTGCTCACCAGCCACACCTTCTTTAATGCCACACCTTCAATTAATCAACACCCTTACAACATGTGTCAACCAGACATGTCAAGCAACAACTGTCAATTGATTATAGTTACGCAAGTCTTTCATTCAAAGCTTTAAAGCTTGAGAAAATCTTTTAACATTTGTTTCAGTGTTAAAACTTGCATTTCCCCTTTTTCCGCCCATGGGACATCAGTGCCACATTCCCAGCAGTAAAAACACCTCCGTCAATTCAAGTGTTATTTCAACGCTTCATCTAGATATTTGCCATTTCTCACCCTGTGCCAATGCTACACTATATCAGACTCAGGCTATGTAAGAAAGCTCACCTCATAAATGCCATTTCATGCCACTGTGGCATTGCAGTCATTGAAGATGGATGGATGGGTCTACGGAACCGCATAACGCATGCAGCGATGCGGAGGGCAGACGACCGCAGGCAGCCGGAAAAGGCGCAGCTTTTGTGAGTCTGTCTCATTTTACAATACATCAGCGGTGCGTGGTGTGTCACCGCGCTGTCGGCATCATCCATCCATCATGCCCCGTCTCAAAACCATCAAACCCCAGGGATAGGGGCCTCATCACAGGGGCCACATTAATCCCCAGCAGCCTGCTCACACCTAATTCAGGCCTAAGAGTGATAATAAAATCATAACTATCATAACTATGTGTATCAGAGGAATTTCCTTCGGCTCTGGGATCGGCTGTGAGATTATAAACAGAATGACATTTTATCTTTCTCTGGCCTTCTGGATTAATTTGTGAATTAAATATTTGCACATTTCACAATCGTGTCTTTCCCTTTGTATTCATGGATGCTTTCGCTAGGATTTCCTTGTGTTATGTAATAGTTTTTAATCCTTTCCGGCCATAAGTGTAGAGTTTGGTCTGGTTATAGAATGTATAGAGGAATGGAAATTGGGGTCGGACTCGAACTTGCATCACCAGCATGAGCGTTATACGTGACAAATGATGTTAGGGTATTTATTTTATTTCGTTTTCTCATTGAGATAACAGTTCAGATACTTTTGTTCAAAGCCAAATATCATTGTTGTCTTTCTTAAAACTCGTATCTCTGTATATCGTGATTTTTCATAAATCATTATTATTAGTCACCCTTATGTTTGACACTGGGTTTTGCAACTATCTTGCCAATAAAAAGTATTTGAAAGTGCTTGTCAACTTTGACAACAAAGTATGCAATCATTGAGACGGTTCAGTGTTTTTTTCCATTTCCTGAAAAATGGCTTATTTGGACATACAAGGTTTCAGAAGGACATCAACCAAATGATATTTTATAAATATAGCATATTTATTTTTGTGCTGAATATGCTGTGCCAAATTGCTGTAAGCATTGTGCAGTTATGCAGAAATGCATGAAAGCATCACATGTCTAGTTATTAATTAATTTTGTGCAAATATTGTGTAAAATAAGTGATATCTGAGTACTTAACACATTTTAATGATAGGAAATCAGTTTTTTTTTTGGTTAAATGGATGGAGAAGTTAGTGGGTTCTCCTTTTAGAATAGTTGATCAGCCAGAGAACGGCATGATGTCATCAAAATCGTTTTTTCTTCTGTTTTTGAAGAATGTGCTTTGATTCCTTATACTGTATATCTTCTAAAAGCAAATTTTCGCCCGTTTTTGAGCAAATTAATTTGTAGATGTCCTAAGGGCTAACATAACATTGATTTCATGGGGACGTATATGTCTAGACAAGCAAGTTGAATGGGTTGAAACTGCTGTAAAATGATGATAAGAACACAATTATAACCATATGTTCTATCATCACGACATTGGCAACCGTAAAAAGCCTAACGGTTGTCTGTTGAACTACTAAACAAATAAATATTCTAAATTTTAATATCTAAATTCATAGTCGAGTACTAGTTGTAACCCCATGTTTTGCAAACACTAAAAATATTGGCAAGGTATGAGAATGGTATTAAAACATGAGAAGAACAGACACATAAGGAGCGTGTCTGTTTGAGAGCGTATGCTCACAGAAGCAGTGTTGAGCCAAACCCCAGCCCCTGCAGGCAAGCATTATATTATTATTCTGAGTCACAGAGGATCACGGGTATCGCTGGGATAATCTCTACAAGTATCTCTTTTTCTCTTTGGCCGCACGCAGAAAAAGATTATTTTTAGGGGACGCTGATCCAAATGAATATATCCCTCGCCCGAAGCGTTCCACTGCTGCCCCTGGCGACGGGATTATAGGCTGTCACCTGCGGAGAATCAGGGAGCAAATGTAGCCCCCATTCAGCGCCCACCATTCACATGTGCTGTTTTAGCACAGAGAAGAGATGAACTATGCGGTCTCATCTTCCAAGATGGCATTACCCCTCTCCTTAATCCTTCAAAAGGACCTGCGGGCAGTCGATTTGCAGCCACCCGGCTGTGAAGAGAAGTAATGATGGCTTATTGACCTGTTTGCTGTTCGAGCAACAAGGCCAACGGAAAATGCGAGAGTTCCTATTTCTCACGTGTCGCGCTGACTACGCAGACCCCCGGAGCCCGTTAAAGACTCACATAAATTTCAATGAAAGTTGATTTTTTTTAGACCTGTGTGTCTAAGGTGGTCATTACATTAGGAGCGATTACCAGCCATTTTCTGTACATTTCTCAGCCTTTAGCACCCCGTAATTAAATAGAACTTGGATGGTTTCATTATTCATGGTTACAGAGTATTGAATCGCTAGCTGGTGATGTGTAATTTAGGGGCTGAGCGGTAAGTTTCACTGATAATAATTGCGTAGGCTTTTTGAACTGGGTAAAGAAAGTTTTACACGATTATGAAACCGCATAATCACACATAAGTGGCATGTATGTACACCATATTTTTGTCATTACATGTGTTAACTTGTCTTAAGAGCCCTCTTAGAACTTTTTCAAGCCTTGAGAGCCAAGTGTTGGGCATTTTTACTTAGGTTTAGGTGCATTCTATTCTAATATATGTGGAACTTTTCCTGAATACATGGACAAATATTACTGTTGTATTCCTTAACAAGTGAATATAAACTTGTTTTCTGTGCAGTATTTGAGTTCTGAAAAAAATACAGAGCAACTTTTCTGTTATTTTCACATTTTCTTTAGTTTTCAATTTCTCCAAATAAATGCAATAACAAATAATATTTTATTCAAAATTTGGCAGAAATATTGTTAGTAGTTCACAGAATGAAGAAAAAAATATAATTTTACCTAAACTCATTCTATAAAAAGTAAATACACAAAACAAAACTGTGACTGTACATAGTTATGTTTCTCGTAATTTACTACAAAACGGTTTATTATAAAGCAAAACATAATTGAAATGCATTAGTTTACTGAAAAATACAACATCTAACAGTACTGCATTTTAGCATGATTTGATATTTTAGCATGATACTGTTTTGTTTGATTAGTGTCTTAATAATGTGGAATATTAATATTGACTCTTTATTGTACGTCTCATTTTTTATTTAAAAACCTGAAATAATTGTGTTTATATCTTACGTGTTTTTCTAAATCTTCCCCTGTCCGAAGTGGTTTTGAGCAATGAATAATGATACACTGCTTATTGGATGTTTCAGTGTGGTCTTACTCGAACTTTCAGACCCCACCATACTGTATACAAGGGGTTTTCAAACTCTGGGTCGGGACCCACTTGTTGATCGCACAGTGGCACGAGGTGGGTCGTGGAAAGTCACTTGGCTTTTGAATGACGCACAAAAAAGTCCAGTTAATGACTGGCAATAACAATAGCTTTGATATTTTACCGTTAGATAGTTTGGTTTTGCAGCTTAAATTTCATTTATTCTATTTAGGGAAAATAAAAACGATATGTGTATTTTCTCCCCATATTTCTTTTTGGTGGGTCTCAAGATAGATGATACCTGTCTAGGTGGTTCCTGGAATGAACAAGTTTGGGAATCGCTGCTGTATACAGTACTATAAACCCTTAAGACCCTACCCTGTTATAATGGCGCAGCATACAGAAGTGGCTATAGCTATAAATACAGCGATAAATATTTTTAATTGCAGTTTGGTCCTGCGTAGACAAACATTGCTAGAGTTATGTTTCCTAGTGAGACTCGGCAGGATGTAAAGTGAAGTTGTCACTGCGACTCTGGCATCCTTGCATTAAGCCATTTAATGGCAGCAAACCATTTGAAGTGAGAGACGGGGGCAGTTAGTGAGGCTGAGCAAGAGTGATAAAGCAACTTTCTGATTAATACTTTCTCCACCACAGTCTCTCTATCTCCGACTCATACTCTCTCTGTCCGTTTTAGCTCCCTTCCTCCTAATGCTGTTTATCTATCACGGTTGCCCAGGGGAGGACGAAAGGGGTCGGGCTACTCCACTCTACTTTTGCTCTTTCCTATTGACCATCATTTCTGCTTATGGGGTCTGTCGCAGCCGAACATATCCTCCGTCGTTGCACCGGTGTCAACAGGCTCAGAGGGGGCTGTGCGGGCATAGGCTGAGATCCATATCCATCTTGGAAAGAGCGCAATACGTGCACGTCCCCCTACGGGATTAATGATGACATTTACTGTCGTTTTTGACTCCTCCGTGCAGTCTCGATAGTTTTGGTTAGTGCCGCTTTGCCTTCAGCCCTTTAGAAATTGGAATTTCATCCTCAAAGCTCATAAAAAAGAAACGGCTTATAAACTGCCCGTCACTGGGGTCCATCCGGTGTGCCGTGTAGTGGATAGCACAGGCGGATATTGCCTCACCCCATTTTCCTTTTTTATTTAAGACCGCAGCGAATGTCAAACACAGTCCAATAAGCCACGTGCCTTTCACCCGTGCACGTCTGGGTCTTATGGGAGGTTCAGGTACAGATGCCGGCTAAAGTGACGTATGTGACAGTAGAGGGAGCCGTAACAAATTAGACAGTTTGTAATTAGGCAGAAGCCCAGGGCTAGAATAAATCACAAGGTGAGACCGCCCGACATGCTCAGACATCCTGCAGATACAAGTGATGACATACAGTATTGTGTTGAGTTTAATGTGAGTTTAAGAGTAATGTATGCGTGAAAGATATTTACTTGATATACTTATGAAAGGCTTGAGTAATGAAAGTAATAGCACACCTCTCCCTAAGAATTTGTGTGTTGATGAGTTTGGCTGACATGATGAGCTATATGGCAATGTTTAATACTAGGGTTTCACGTTATTGAAGAAAAGTGTGATACGTTGTTTATGATGCAATATACAATACCGTATAGGATGAATTAATACTTTACATTTCATATTAAAACCATATTATAGTTATTGCGCAGTCCCATTTAAAGGGATAGTTCCCCCAAAAATGGAAATTCTTTTATCATGTGCTCACCCTCGTGCCTTTATAAAGTGAATTTCCTTCAAAGACAGAACACAAAGGAAGAATATTTTTTCTAAGCCCCGGTTGACCTCCATTGTATGGCCACAAAAGCACAAAGACATTTCTCTAAATATCTTTTGTTTTCCACAGAAGGTAGCGATATATACACTATTTAAATGACATAAGGGTGAATAAATGATTACAAAAACATTCTTTTTAAATGAACTGTTTTTTTAATACTTAATCTAAGGTAACTCGAAGACTGAACAATAGTAGTGGTGATTATTTCCTTATCAAACACTTATAAAAATGAACAATTCAATTTAAGTATTCTATACTTAATCCATATTACATGAATTAGATTTCTTTCATCGGCTTCAGAGTTTACCCCCGATGTTTTATGCATCCCTCTGGAAATCCAGCCAGTGTATTATCAAGCTATTTAGGACTGTTTACAAAAACTCTACGGTTTGAATCCATGCCCTAGTTTGTAGTATATATATAATTGGGTTTCTCGCCTGAGTAAAATAACTGACAACTATGTTAATTGCTACCTCTCCTCCCTAAGGCATGTGGTTATCAAGGCCTCAGTCCCATGGGACCATCGTAACAACCTGGTCGACATGTTCCGAACCTTCTCCCAAGGTCCTTCAATGTCACAGCCATTTTGAGGAAATCCTAAATCACCTTGACTGTTTTGCATACCGACTGACAGTTTTACAGCTCCACAAGTTAATTCTAGGTCTTCGCGGCTTGAATGCGGTCAAGCGCTGTCTGCGTTTAAGACAGTTTAAGTCCTTGAGCTCAAACAGTGCACTTGACTCTTGTGGTCTACTGCTTTGTAACTGATGAGGTGGCAGCAGTTTAAAAGGCATTGATTAAACAACTTGTCACCGAATGGGCCATCCATCAGTCACCATGTGTATGAGAGAAAGCGTGGAGCTGTACGCCTCCCTCTTTGATTTGAGTTTGGCTCGAAATGTGTGTCTGTCCTTGCCTGGCTTTATACTCCCATTTAATATACTTAAAACCAAAGCTAAATAAGCAAACACACTGTCACTCCCAGACACATTTGTGACCATGGACAACAAAACCAGTCTTATGGGTAATTTTTGAAAAACAATTTTATTGATGTATGGTTTGTTAGGAAAGGATGATATTTTGCTGAGATAAAAAGATCTGAGATGAAAATCCGGAATGTAAGGGTGCGGAAAATCGCCTTTAAAGTTGTCCAAATGAATTCCTTAGCACAGCATAGTACTCACAAAAGTAAAGTTTTCATTTATTTACAGTAGGAAATAAACAAAATATCTTCATGGAACATGATCTTTACTTAATATCTTAAAGACTGGCAACAAAAAAATCAATCATTTTGACCCATTCAATGTATTTTTGGCTGTTACCAAAAATGTTTCCGTGCTACTTTAGACTGGTTTTGTTGTCCAGGGACACATTCAGCAAACCTTTGCTTGACTATTTAATCAGGGACATTGATGTTGTTTTTATGTACAGCTAAATGCAAGCATTATAGACTTTTTGCATTTAAATATGTTTTTACCAATTTGTTCATTCCACATGTGAGGAAAATTTAATAATGAAAACAATTAAAACTAATAAATTAAAATGAGTTTGAAGGTAAAGAAACACTGTACATTTATAAGGACGGGCAACCTTCCGATTTCTCTCGTGGAGCAAACACGGAAGTGACTTTAATTGCAATATATCGACTTGCCGCTAGAGACTTGCTCCAAAAGAGAGCAGAATCTCATTGAGCTCCATGTCAAAATGGGCTACTACACAGCAGAAAAAAAACATATTTACAGCCTGGTACCAAAAAATATTTTGGTCTAGATATCAAATTTTACCCTTCATGACAACTGTGAGGAGGGGGAATTATTTTATAGCTCACTCGTTTAACAAGTGACAAGTGGTTTCAGCAAACCAGGCGCCACAGCTCTAACCTCGTCCCACCTTTTTGTCCATTTTCGATTATCCGGGAGTGATGCGCGATGCCAAGATGGCGATGAACGCCTCCACCTACTTAAGGCTTCGTTTTTACTCTTCACAAACCTACGGGTGATGTCCAGACACTACGTCCATATTTTATACTGTCTATGGTTTGTAGACTTACATCTTGTACTAATTGTTTAGTTTATTTATGCATCGTATGTGATTTTTTTTTAAATTTGACTCCTAGGTAGGGCCTACTTAAAAGGGACCTTCTTACACTTTATAACTTACATATTTCAGCTTTTTCGTTGGTCAGGTTTCGTTGGTCAGGATATGTGTTGTCAATATGTGATCACCAAAAAATCTAAATGATTGTGTATTTCTTTAAGGGAATGAGTCATAGCTCCACACTGCCAGTGGGGAATACGTGGGGAATTAAGATGCGAGTGGATTATTTATAGTTCTTTTGGCATATTGAGCCGAAAAGAATGACACTTCAGCTTGACTTCAACTAATTTTTTTACTGTAACAGTGCTACAGTACAGTACAGCGTCACAATCAAATGAAAGACTTTTTACTTCTTTTTTGACCTGTTCTTTGACCCTTCTTTTGAGCCATGAGCCAATTTTATTTTGCTTCATCACTCCAATAACAGCTTTTTCTGCCTGATCTCACAGAAAGTCGTTAATATTTTAAGAAGTGGCTAATTTGTATCAATTCATACGATGTGTATGATACAAAAAAGTGTTTATTTGAAAAACGCCACACTGAAGCCCCTCCCCTAACCCCACCCTTCAACCTAATGCCACTGGCGGGAAAGCAAATTGTACAAATATGTACAAATATGTACAAATACAAATTCAGAGGAATAAGCCACCTCGTAAAATAGTAATGAATTGCCGTGAGATTGTGTTGGTTTTTCTAGCCGCCATACAGTCATTAATATTGGCTGAAATCTTTCACAGAAGTTGAGAATGTCGTAATAGTCCATCATGGTATTTCAAAAGAGCAAAGAAAATCCAGTTGTCCATTATACGTGTATGGCTTCCTGAAATATTAATGTAGAGTTTGACTGAACTGTTCCTACAAATCCACTGGTTTTCTAGAATTTCCGACCAAGAGTTTTGCCTTGAATCTGAGCACACAATTTGCACCGTCAAGTAGTGCCTTGAGCGAAGGCTTTGGTGTGTATTACTGGCCTGTCTTACCTTTAATGCGGCTTGAAAGTCTGACTTTGATCAATTCAAAGCCTCTTCATCACAAATTCAGACAGGTACTGAACTGTTCGTGTGACTGAAGCCCCATCATGACGGTGTGTGATCCTTTTGACTAACAAGAGACTTATGCATAAAATCTGCTGAGAAATTAATGCTTTACCACAAATATTTTTAGAAGTGATTAAATCTCCCAGGCAATCGGCGAGAGAGGGTGATTATTGACTGCGGGCGAGATAGATTAATGGCAGATTTCTAGATTTCCAGAAGTGATGTATAATTTCGCTGCGCCGCTCCTCACCTTGAATTGACTTTGTTTTGCAGATTTATTGCTTTGGAATTGCCGCGGCCTGCACTTTTTTATAATTGAACATCATCTGACCCAACTCACTAAGAGCAGCAGCAAAGCAAGAGAAAAATATGAAGTAGGTCAAGGATGTGGGAAATGGAGCGCTTTTAGCATACTGAGTATGATGTTATTTTTTCATTTGTCCTCAGCGCTACGGAGAGGAGAGAGCGAGCCGATCAGTACTTTAACGTTACTCTTTTATGTTGTGCGTTTTATTCTGAGACGGATTTAAGATGTGGACTTCTGACTGTAAAAATCCACAATTACACGATGTCAGAAAAGAACGTTTTGGAAAATGTTTAGCTTTGCAGGTGTTCGATTGTATGATAAAGCAGAAAAAATAATGTGTTTTGCACATCTATATTTGCACGTGAATGCAACAGGTCTCATAATTGGATAATGTCAGATCTTTGACTCATTAATGCAAAGGATAGTTCACCCAAAAAGGACAATTTTCTCATCATTTGCTCACCCTCTTGTCATTTCAGCTTGTATGACTTTCTTTCTTTTGCAGAACACAAAAGAAGATATACTGAAGACTCTTGGTACCCAAATAATGGCAGTACCCATTGACTTCTATTCTATAGATACAAAAGCAATGCAATTCAATGCGTACCTCCATTGTTTTGTTACCAGCATTCTTGTGTTGTGCAGAAATGACAAGAAATGACAAAAGGGCGAATAAATGATGACAGAGTTTTCAATTTTATCATAAGCTGATGTTATAAACTGTGCAAATTGTAGGAAGCAGAACGAAAAACACTTTTTTATATATCTAAATCATAATATTATAGAAGAACTGTGTATGGTTCACAGCGCTCTAAAATTATACAATGTACAGATAAAAAGTCCTATTTTTTAGTTTCATTAAAAAAGCAAAACTTAATTCAGATTCTGTTGGGCAGCAAGCGAGAGGCAAAGCTTTGCAGATCTTTTGTACAGTCCCTGTGTACCCACCAAACCGGCTTTATTTACTTTCTAAAGAGAAGAGCATTTCTCCACAGCGCTGTGTTTGGCAACTCAACAAACCTTCACTTTCCCATGCAAATTCAGTTGCGAAATTGCACGGCGGCTGTCCTGAGGAGGCCATGCTAATAGCACTGCGTATTGTAAAGTTGTCATCTGTCATCACACATCACCCCCCTCCCGTTGAGCTCCGTTCTTTGATGTGAATTGAGACAGTAATGTGTGTTTGGGAGAGAATGGCTTCTGCTTCCTCTGAATAGCAGAGCTGACAGCACTCAGCCGCAATTGGACATGCGGTGCAAAGTGGGTCTCTCTCCACAGCATCAGATTGCTCGCTCGCTCTCTATCTTTCTCGCGCTTTCTATCTCGTCCAGGCAGCTTGTGCTCTGTATGGATTCTCCATGTAAATCCCCCGCTCACCTCTCTTCTTTCTGGTTGGACTTCACAGAAGGACGAATGCCGTGGGGCGACTGGCGTCCGCGCGGGCCAATACGCCGCCTCCGACGCATTTGATGTGACATCAGACATGTTTGGAAGATGTGCACAATGGCAGGTTTCGGTGTGAACGAATGCTGCGGATTAATTGTGCGGTACGGCCTATTCAGTTGGTAGAATGAATGTGAGATATGTTATCTACTCTGTGAGATGATGTGGAAGGTTAATTGCAGCGACGACATCTTTCATAAAGAACTAATTACAGCATTCGCGTGCGGAGTTGATGTTAATGAAAATAACCAATTAACTGAAATGTAAAATATCTCAAACCCAGTTATGTTTCATTTGCACCAGCCGTGGGTTTTCCTCTCAAATGCTGCATTCAATAAATAAAGGACATTTATCAGGTCTCATTTGAATATGTATTCTTTGAAGTGTATAAACACCTTCACTGAAGTGAAATTGCAACACTTGTTTAAAGCAATTAATTATGGGTTAAAACTGTTTATAACTGCAATTTTCTCTCTGAAATGTATCATAGCAACATGTTTGGCAGGAAAATGTTTACAACTTGCATCTCCCAGCATGCCAAAGTCACACAGCATGCTCTCTTCCTACCGATATGATTACTGCCTGTTTTGAATCAAATGAAGTATATATATGTATTTGACTTGTAACATAATTTTCACAATTTTCCAGGTGCAGTCATCATAATTTGGCAACATGTCAAGAAGTATAAATTATAAATTTGTACTACACTCTTCAAAAGAAAGAGCCTTTTGGTTCCAGAAAGCATATTCAACATCTAAAGAACCTTTCTGCTTCACAAAAGGTTCTATGTGGTGAAAAAAGGTTCTTCAGATTATAAAAGAGTAAGAAAGAGACAGTTCTTTAAAGACTGTTTGACTGAATGGTTCTTTGTGGAACGAAAAACGGTTCTTCTATGGCATCGCTGTGAAGAACCTTTTAAGCATCTCCATTGGTGTGTAGGAATGAATTTATTGGAAATCTGACTAAATATGCATTTTAGAGAAAATGTGACTGATGCACATTATTTCAAAAATTAAATTATGAAACACTATCGTGGTTTCAAAGTATGATTTCAACAAAATTTTCACTATGATTTCAATCTTTGGCATAAATATATTAAACCTATGTTTTCACAGAATGTTCTTTACATTATGCATGATGATTTTATATAGAAAACAGTAAATAACAAGAAATGACTTTAAAGCCATTATAATGTCATTATGTTTACTCTTACTCCTGTCATTGCAGTCCATTAACTTTATTGTTTCTTACAAGATATATCATGAAGGTGAATAAGGGCTGTTAAGCTAAAAAAATAAGATTTAAACTTCATAAAATCATAAAAATGGTCCATTTTCATATTTAAAAAAATCAGTGAACAATTCGAACTTCTAATTGCATGACCTTAAGATTTCTGGTCCACTTTTATAATACAGTACTAACAAGGTCCAAGATAGCCACAGCCTCGATTTAGGGACCTAAATCGAGGCTAAATTGAAATTCTGTCATCATTGACTCACCCTCTAGTCATTTAAACCTGTATGACTCCCTTCCACAGAAGATGGTGGTACCTATTGACTTCTATTGGTTATGTGTCCATACAATAGAGTTTTTGGTTGCCAACATTCTTCAAAATATCTTCTGTGTTCTGGGGGGGGGGAGAAAGTAAAAAATGAACTATTTGAGAGTTATTAAAGACAGAAAGTCAACTGATTTTATCTCAGGGACTGTATACTCTCTCTCCCATATTATAATACTGTTGTGAGCATGAAAGTGAGAGAGAGAGAGAGAGAGAGAGAGAGAGAGAGAAAACTGTAAATAGAGGTCCAGGGGTAAGTTGGTAAAGTGGGGAGCTTTCACTTGCTTCAGTTCATGTCACCTTTGAGAGATTGCCCTCTTGGCCCTCTTTCCACTCGAGCAGTGAACAGCTTCAAATGCCTCCCACACATCTTTACTGTGTCCAGCAGAAGACAGGTGGGGGTCAGCTGCAGAATAACACGTTGTGATTTGAGTAGGTTTGGAGTACTAAGAGAGAGGCTTGTGCACAGAACCTGTAACATGTTTTGGCAGGTCAAGTAAAATGCTCATGGGCCATGTAAACTTTATCCTTGTTCAAATGTCCATATGTCCAACATGAAACATTCATAAAGCATGTTAAAATGGTGTGAAGTGAACTTAACCTTATCGATTTAATTGGACCATGAAATGCATTACAATTTACTTTCATAATTTATTCACCCTAAAGTTGTTCAAACCCGTAAGACTTCTTTGGAACACAAAAGAAGATATTTTGAGAAACGTCTCAGTGGTTTTGTGTCCATACAGTGAAGGGTTAAAGGGGGGCCATTTTCTTGCTTCCAGTTGTTCTTCAAAATATCTTCTTTTGTGTTCTGCAGAAGAATGGCAAACGGGTTTAGAATAAATAATAATGAAGTCGGGTAAATAATAAAATAAGTTTTATTTTTAGGTGAGCTATTCTTTAAACAAATTACTTTCTATAGAAAAAAGAACATTACGTTTCGATCAAATCTTGTCAAAACATGTTTTTACTTATAATACACAAATGAATCGTGTAGATTAAGAACAAGGACATTTTATTTAATAGAAAAAATCTTTTACTTAATGTGGTCAGATTAAAAGCTGTCATAATTGATTGGGTATTTGTTGTCACAGTTGCTGAACTCGTTTGTCATGTTTGCATTACTTGTATCAAGACTCTGTCAGTCTGCAATGGATCAGTAGAGCTCAAAGTACTAAAAATCCTTCTAAACGCATCTACCACTTGTCCTTTTTTCATCGTATAACTCTGAAAGACATAAACAACAATATGGATTTACACAGACAAGGAGCAGATACCAACATTACATCTGACAGCTATGTGATATTGTGTGTGAAACACACAATGTGTGTGTACCTGTGTGTGTGTGTGCTTGTCTGAGACAAGGAGAACGAATACCTTCAAAGCTTAATGAGGCCGTGGATCATCACAGTGTCTCCAGTTCGATCAATCCACAGGCGGGTCCGATGTTCTCTGGGTCTGATTCTGTTCTTATCAGCTAAACGCACTGGAGCAGGACCGCGCAGGCCAGCCCCTCGGTTCAATACCGAGCACGAATACTCTTTATTTTCTGGCAGATAAAGGTGTGCATGGAGCATGAAATTTTGAGCCTTTTCTCATTATTGAAGGTGTAATTTGGTGGTTACACGTATTAGAGGTTTATGGCTGTTGAGTTTCAACAGTCAGCACATAGCCTGTAAATAAAGCTGCCTTGATGACTTTCACTAATTGCCGATTTAGATTTATTGATCGGTTCCAGAGCTCATTTGCCTCTTCATTTACAATCGTGTATAATTTGAAGAATTTGTTCGTGGGTAATTATGCAACACTTTTCATCGCAAATTAAAGGTGCAATGTGGAGATTTTAGCAGCATCTAGTGGTGAGGTTGCGAATTGCAACCAATGGCTCACTCCACCCCTCCCTTTTGAAAAACTATGGTGGCTCTCACATGACAAAGTTGTTGTCGCGTTTTCACTTCTTTGCTGAATGAGATAACGTATTTCTCTGTTGAGCAGTTTGTCCCTTTAGGGTTAGTTATGTATTATATTGCATTTCTGTTTCCTGAAAGGGATTTCATCCTTACATCTGTTTAATTGGAATGATTGAGTTTAACATGCATATTCCTACAATTTTCCCATTAGAATACCACACATATCTTTACATTGCTTGTGTGTGTTGTTAATTGGCTACACAGGAACATTTCTGATCTTTTCATTCTCTGACAGTAAAAACATGACATTTCTTCCTGCAGCATTTTAAAGAACCCAAATGTGGCACCAGTCCAAGGTTAACCTCTGTGCCTCCACACTGTCCTTGGACAGATAATACGGGCATCAGTAAATCGGTGATTCTGTGCAGTGACAGGCCTTTGACCTTGTCTTCTTAGCTGTCTTTGAAGGAAAATTTGTTTTTATACCTATGCCTGTTTGTAAATTAATTGAATAGTATTCCTATTCATAGGGCAAGATTCATATTCATATAATATAATTAGCTATTGTAAACGCTTATATCACTACATAAAGCTAATGTTTGGCCGGTTACATATGACATAATTGCAGAACAGCAGCATGTAAAGGTGCTCGGCAGATGCGGCCATAGAGGATAGGGAGAAATACATGTATATAATGTATATATTCATATCCTGCCATGTGTGCACGTTTCCTGATGATGCACAGGCAGCCCACGTCTCACTGTGAGCACTTGTTTGGGTTTGTTTTGAGCCAAAATGCAAATCAGAGATGCAACGTTAATTTGCGAAGTTTGCCCAATTTCATTTAAGCATATTCACTGTCATGTAGATGTTTTTATACACAGCTTTTTTATTTATATATCTGCTTTGATGTTATATTGATTGAATCGAGTGAGCTTATATAACGTAAAACATGTTTTAGAACCTAATTTCTATCTTTGAAGACTGAATGCATGTTGAGTAATCTGTAAAACAGCATCGCCTTAAAGATGTAGAAAAGAAATAAAGTTTCACACTTGACACGTGGTAAACATGCAAAAGTTTTAGTAGGACTTTTGAGCGGAACATAACTTCAGATATCACAAAACTAGTAGATACTAAACGTGGCATCATGACAACTTTAGAAAAACAACCAAGTAAACATGTATTGATACCTGTATTGTACCTAGTGCATGATGGGAAAATACAGCACAGACGTCTGTAGACATATGTAACCTCAGTTCCCTGATGCCACAAACACGTATCTTATTCTGCTGAAGTCGTGAGAGGCTCTCAGGCTCTTCAGAACAAGAGGTAAATGAATGCTGCACGCCTTTTAGATTCGTTTTATACCGGACATCCGGGGGCGGAGACCGGCATGCAAATTTCATTCGGTAGTCAGAGTTGATTGGTTCTCAAGGACGAACCCCATCTGTCATTCTCGACACAACGTCTCGTTCCCTCCATCAGGGAACTGAGGTTACAGACGTATCCAAGAAGTTAATATTAAGCTTGGAAATATTTCATTGGGTAGAAATTTTGATGTTTTGTGAGTGAGAGGGTTGCCTTTGAATATTGTTGAATACAATGGGTCCCCTGGTAAAGGCCTTTTCAACTACTTAAATTGCTCAAATTGCCAATAAATGTGACTGATTGCCAATGTCTGTAATTCCGTGTCCTCATTATAGTTTTTTTAAAGAAATAATACTCCAAACGTGGTATTTTGCGTAAGGTGTGTCAGTTGATGGATTTGGATTGTGTTGAAAGCTCCACAGCTTGTCATGGTAAGAGAGGGATAAACTGTTGTGCAAATTTAAACAAAAAAATGACAGTGCTTAACATATTTATTGGACCACCGCCCAGTCATAAACTTCATTTTTTATGTTTCTGCAATGGTTAATCCACCAGAGCTCTTTAGTCACAGTAGTGTTTTTAATGCTAAAATATAATTATTATTGTTATCCACGGCCTTTCGAATTTACTGTTTTGCAAGAATGACAGAAAAATTGTAAAGCACTTTTTCATTTAGATGCCCAATTACAGTTAATTACTTGCGGTTCTTAATAAAATATACTTTTTAATGCTTGACTTCTGAAAGAAGCTCAAATTTGAATTTAAAACCATGAATAAAGACTCTTCAGTTGTTTCAGTTTGATATTTGTCGTATAAAGGACAATACAGTTTTTGAACAAATTTAAACATATCTTTATAGCATTTTGTCTGTTAGTGTGCTCTACAAAGGTATGCACTGCAAACAAACTGTAGTATGCATTTGGTATAAAGTACACACTACAAACACTAGTTTGCATCAAATCGACCTTGGTAGTTTGTTTCTGGAAATAGCTGATAATGATGAGCAGTTTAATTCGTTCAATCTATTTTATTTCTCGCTTTTTGAAGATTTTCTTTTACTCGTTCAAGTAGCTACTTGAGATGCTTTGTTGATTCATGTTCTTACATAAGTAGCAAAACATCATCACACGAACAGGTTATAGTTTCAATGAATATGTCCACTGGACAAAAAATCATGAGTCATCTAATAAAGTTGATTCTCCGTTGTCATTATTAAACAAATTTTACCTTCATTTTCATCTCTGCTAAATTGTTAGACTTTATTGATTTATAATATAGATTATATTGAAACACTGTTGATACTTTTTATTTTCGCTTCCCATTGGATGCAATAAATAAACAAGGATAGGCTTCTAAGCCACCGCAACAAAAAAAACAGCCAGGAGGGGCTTCATTATCTAGAAAGCAGCAATCCGGTTATGGAAATAGAAACCTTTACTACAGATAAGAGATAGGAACATTTGAAATTAGCTGCTTATTATGTGCAAAATTATAATAAGAAAGGTCATTTAATTTTGATAGTGTGGCAGCAATCAGAAACGTCCTCATAGGGGACGAGCGGAGGCCGAGGGGGCACGGTATGCAATATATCTAAATGAATGATGCCGCGTGTGATCCGAGGCTGATATTAGATTTTCTCTCGCTTTTATTATTGGTCCTGCCCGGATTGGCCAAGTGACATAAACACAGATGACAGCTTTAGTACTGTAGACTCTGTGCGTTTATGCCTGACCTCGATGTGCCGGTGCTCGGAGAAGCGGTCTCAGTGATAAGCCACCTGCAATATTTAGATTTTTCACAACGTTATGTACTTTCTGGGCCATGTCTTGGGAGAGTGTCAGTGGTAGTCTGCCTACCAGACCGCTACACAGGCAAAAAAATAAACAGATGGAACCTGGTGGCTTCTGTGACAGATACCTTCGTTTTCATGCGGGGACGGGGGTAGAAAGCGACCGCGGATGCGCAGGAGAAACTGAGGTTGTAAGAAGCTAAATCAAAGCGAGTGAGGGGAATTGTGGGTTATAGAAACAAGTAGTTCCCAGTCACAAGTAATTCACACAGTAGATGATGGCTTTCATAGCCCTGGACTTGTATTCAACCCTGTTGGGATCTGTAAATCTGTAAGAGAGAGAGAGAGAGAGAGAGAGAGAGAGAGAGAGAGAGAGTAAACTCCACTCTGCTCCGTAATCTCATTTGCCTTTAATGACAGTGCATCATGTGATGCCAGCGGTTGGCACTGGCATGGCTGTTCCTGGCAGCCAAACCCACTTACCACATGTAAGATACTGCAGAAGCCACAAAAAATCCCATTGAAATCCGGAAATCCGTTATCTGCAAATGTTTTTGCATTTGTTATCTCAGTGTGTTTTAAAAGGCCTAATGGAGTCCTTATCTTTATTTTGCTCCCGATTTTTTTCTTTTTAAATTGGTTCGTAATGAAAGGATGCACTGGCGGTTTGTTGACTAATCGTGCTGTATATTAACATATCCACTGGTCTTACAAATAAGAGAATGTTGGTTTTTAGTCGAGCATCCGTCTACAGAAATGCCAACCTTGCTTTAATGGCTTTGCTGCGATCTTTGCCCCCCATTGCTTGTACTACAACCACCACAAACCATAAAGAGTTTAAAATATTCGCCCTCATGTTGTTTTTAACAAATCTATTTCGTTTATTTCCTCTAAGACATAATTGACATTTGAAGCCAATCAGGGTTCGGTTAGAAAAGCCATAATTGGATCCTAGGGCTTCAATTTATAGCCCTGCTTCCAATGTGGCTTTAGGAACAAGTTGAGCGTCTCTCCGGGCGATGCCGCGAAATTTATTAGCGAGCGCACCCCAATCACTTCGTTTCATTTCCTTCGCACAACAAAAGCATTCTTGTTAATTCCGAAGACTCTGAACGTCCCACGCCTAAACAAATGCATATCGAAGTGAAGAGGCATAATTATGGTTTGGTATTTGTAAAGAAAGCAAAAAATGTGTCGGGGTTGTTAATTTGTCTGGAGGCATATCTAATATGACAAGTCTATTTAAGTAGGTGCTGTGAATTCAATAGGAACATCTCATTACAGTCCTACCATGTTCTTCTCCACCGAAGAGAATCACCATGGCGATTACAGAGAGAGAGAGAGAGAGAGAGAGAGAGAGAGAGAGAGAGAAAGAGAGACAATGAGACAGAGCAAGCGCTTTTGCAGAGATGTTTTGCATTAGTGAGAAACATTGATGACACAGGAACTTAATCTACTTGAGATCTTCTTTAAGTCTTTATATTATATATTTTAGGGAATCACTAAATAGTACGTATATGATAAAACTATGCATCGTCGTACTGCCACATGGTTATGCTTTTTGAACATTTGCTATATTACATACGTGTCTGATATTCTGAATGTTAATATTTTTGTCAACGAGACGGCATATTAGAGAGCCCTCAAAATGCTTTCACCTCCGCAGGCTTTAATTGACAAGACTCCACAGCGACAGGGCGACCAATTTTAACCTGTCATTTAAACACCTATGAAGAGCGATTGACTAATCTGCGGTTGTAAATGAAATATGGCTGCGTGAGAAGCCAGATGGCTCTGTGGTGTAGAGGTATTTGCACGGGTCGTAATTTAGTCTGAATTTAAACCAGCCAATGGAAAGCTAGAGTTGTCTTAATTTGAAGAATCCTTCAAAGAGCTCCTGTTTGTGAGAGGTGTTGACACAAGATAAGAATAATTGTAGGAAAACGGCTGCACCGTGTGTAATGAACGGTATCTCTTTTTGAACGTCAATGCTTGAGGGACGACTTTCAAGAACAAATGCTCTTTCGCAGTCTCCGTTTCAAGCAGAAACGCCGCTTTGTGGTCGTTTTGGAAGCCTTCTCCCACGAACAGGTTTGCAGTACACCTTTTGGAATGTTATGCAAATTGAACGCTGTGTTTCATAAGACCACCGCGGATGAAAGTGGCCTGAAGCTGGTTTGATGTATAAAACATGAATTATTTTTGATGTTTTCACAATAGCAACACACCTTCCTTCATTGAGCAAGACAATCCATTTGTGCGTCGGTTGCAGACAACATCTGATATTGAATTCATTACTACACTGTTTTCTATCTCTCATTGGAATTTCTACAATTCTTCAAAAGTTTTTCTTTGCAGAACAGAGGTTGTTTTATGCATGTTTTTTTTTTTTCGTTTTGAAGCTAAATTGTCATATAACTCTTTTGCATTTACTAATTTCCTCATAAAATCATGAACAATAAAAAAATTATGTTATATTGCACTTAATTATGTGAGTGATTTTTGAAGAGGATTCCCTATTTCTGTTTTATAACACAATTTGACCATAGGGAATGACTTGGTTTAAAACATTTCAGGTTGTTTTGGTTCAATAAACAACACTTTTGCCAGATCCAGTGTTCCTAAAAAAGAGATCAGGGTTGTGAGTGAGTGGTTTCCTCCAATTTTCCAATTCCATATTAACAACGATCCCTGTCATTGCTTTCTATACACTCTTCTTTGTCTTGTCTGTAACAAAAATGTTGAAACATTTTGGGGTGAAATCTCCAAAGAATTTTGCCACTTTTGCGCACAAACTTTTGCACACAATCAACCTACAAGAAGATCTTTTGGGAGTATTTTTGCCAATTTTTTTTGCCAAATTTGCAGACATCGCAATGAATCGGATGCTAAAATAACACAAAGTTTATGACAATAAATGCCACTATCAGGAAGTCCGGTTCATTTTGTACCGCATTTCTGTCTCTGTTGGTTAAATGTTTTTCATATTTAACTTCATAAAAAAAACATATTTTGCTTTGAATATTGATTTAAGGGCTGTTGTAATGGATGCACCAATTTAAAATATTACTGTCAATTGCACTGATGCAGTATAATTCTACAAAATTGTGTTTCTCCAAATGCTACGAAATAAAAGCCTGAAGCAGCCTGACAGTCAGAGAATTTATGTTTTTCTTAACATATTCTTTTGCCCTGAGCATTAAACACAGTACCGTATATTTATTTTTATAATGAATAGTTTGTCAGGGAAAGTGAATCCAAGGTACCTCTGATTCCTCTGGTAACAAATACTGGAATGTAAGTCTCTTTGCACTACATGTGCAGAGTTGTCTGATCACGTAGGGTAAAAACAGACACTATTTAGTTATAACAACCTGATTTCACACAACCTAGTTTCTTAGCTGCCTGAATGAGCCACGGTTACATTTCAATGCTGAAGATGTTTTATCATGGGACCTGATCTTAATGAACGGAAGCAAAAATCAATCCAGCACACATTATGAAATTATGTCTAGAGAAATTAAATTATAGTGGCATACTTTAATTCTATTTCATAAAGTACTGAAATAAATGTTATTTCATAAGACTAGTAATACAGAATAATTCAAAACAAAGTTACATTGCTGGAAGCGAATACCAGTGCTTTGCACAATACATCAAGGGAAGAATATTAAATATTTATTAAATATGTTTTAGTTTTTGGTTCTTGCCACACAAGGGTCTTTGAAAGCAAAGGTGTTCCAGTTACACAACAACATCAAAGCATTGCTCGAGTAAGATAAAGGAGCTATATCAAGCTATATCAATCTCTGAATTCAAAAATAATCCAGTCATCACGAATTGCTCCTGGCCACCATCTTTTCTTAACGCTGCTCCGTTTTTCGTTTCCGGCGGATAGAGATCTGCACGATCATTCATCCATCATGTGTTCAGATGACGAGAGAGAGTAATTTAGTGCATTCGAGTTTGTGTATGTGCACACACACACGTACGTGTGCAGCAGCATACCATTACACCCCAGTCACAAGCCACTTGGAGTTCCCACTTAAGCCCTAAACACTGTTTTCACAGATATGTGAGGACACACATTATCTCTCTTAGAGCAGCTTCTCAACTTGATTATTGTTTTCCAGCAGAACTCTTAACCCAGGCGATCACACTAGGTGTTTGAATGCTGAAGTGGGTTACATTTAGCGCCTAAAACAAAACACTGCAAACCACAAAGGCCCTCTATGATATATAACTCGGCTCTTATAGTGACACGATATCGCATTGCCGGCAGCGTTGCACCAAATCAGGCGGGAGTTCGCAAACTGGGAATCGAGCTGCCGTCCCACAAATGTTATTGAAGTGCTCCGCCAATGCACTAAAGTCAACACTGCCAGCAGGGCAGAGTTTAGTGGAGCTTATGATGTCTTAGTGAGTGAGGTTTCACAGCTTCAGTTTATTCAGACGTCTTAACTTATCGTGGCAAATTTTCCCTGTTGAGAAACCTTAAGGCGTTGATTCTTTTGCTCTGTGTTTCGTCTTCTCAGAGGCTGGAGGAACAGTTCCAAAACAAGTGATAGAAAATTGGAAATGTGTGATGTTCTTGTTAATGTCTCGATTGTTTCTCTGAGATCAGAATTCAATTAAACAGACGAGTTGAAATGCAAAACAATTTGAAACTTTTGGCTTAAGTGTGCTGCATCTCACGTTTAACTGTGCAAACTGTGCTCAGACCTCCAAACATTTACGGTCCAGTCAAGTCAGAGATTTCAGAAATGCTACGATGTAATTGAAATACGTATTTCAGATTTTTCAGTGCTTCAAGGTAATTTCTGGATCTAACCAATTTTATAAAGATTTGGATTAATAATGTAGTTGTTGTTATCATTTATGTTTAGCTTTCCTGTAGCTCAGTGTTAAGAGCATTGCGTTAACAACGCAAGGTTGTGGCTTCGATCCCAGGGGATTGCACATACCTAAGTATAAATGTATAGGTTAGTGCAATGTAAGTCGCTTTGGATAAAAGCGTCTGCCAAATGCATAATTGTGAATGTTTTGCTTGTGTAGCTATTATTTATAATTTATGGTTTAACTTTTTATTATTATCATTATTATTTTATGATTTTATTATTATTATCTTTAAGGTAGTATTTAAGTATAAAGCCTGCCTTCAGCTTCATCAATAAATCAGCCCATCCTGTAAAACTGCAGAAAAATGAGTCATCCTTGAATGCCTGCACGCATGTGTCCTTCCTTACAGCGCCCTTTGTCATGTCTCATAGTCGCTTTGAGCTTATAAAAAGAGTGAATTTTCTGTATGTCTGTCCTTACAAATATGACAATAACTCCACAACCAATGTCGCTCGCCCACTCTGCACGTGCCTGTCATCAGGCCACCATCACTTGTTGACTTTGGCTCTCTCTAGAGTATGAGGACTAGGACGATTTTCAGAGTGATTCTGTCGATCTGTGAGAGGTAAAGGCCTGTTGTTTTCCTTAAATTGTTCCACTCATAAATGCTCTGGGCATTCTTGTAGCCTACTCTCAAAGGAGGTGAAGCTTGTTAAATGCTTGTTGTTTGTTTGAATTGATTACTAGTTTCAAGCCTGAACCTGGTATGTGGCAGCATGTGGTGTCTGTAGTCTGCGTTACTTCTTTATGCAATACTAGACGTTTAATTTTGTCTCAATTTTCTTGTCATGGTTTCCGTCTATAAACCCTTCACTTCAATCGTCAGAACATGTTTTTTTGATTTGTGCACAAAGCTCAATTTTCTTCTGAATGGAAACCTCCTTGAGATCTCCTCAAACAATTGCGCCGAATGGCAGGGGCTGCTAGCACGATGCAATCAATGAATGTCGCCCATTGCATTACTGCAGACAATACCCTCTGATTTGCGCGCTCTCGTTATTACTGTACCCCACTGCCCTGAGAGACTAAGCACGCGCTACCATGACAACAGCGCGCTTTATACAACTTTTGCGCAGCGGACCGATCATAAAGTAATGCGTGATTTCTACCTCTATACACAATAATCTCTTGGCAAACTCTGAAAGAAACCAAGTCTCCCAAGGAGACTGTTTTTTTCTTTTTGAAAGAGGGGAGTGTATGCTCGGGCTCATACTGTAAATGCATTGAGGAGCCACTGACGCGCTCCATATCTGTTTACGCGCAGCCGGAGTGACATTTGGCAAGTTGATACGCAGCTTTCACTCCTTAAAGTTTGACACCGCGGTGTCAGTCTGGAAAAAATAGACTTTTAATGCGAATATTAAATGCAATCGGATTTGGCAAACCAGAACGCAACGAAAGTGCACATTTTCATTCATGCATTTTTATTTTATTTTAGTTCCGGCGCACTGCGCAGTCACAGATAAGCACTCTGTACTTTAAGTACGCGGGAGGATTTTGTTTTCTACTTGGGAACGAAAGCTGGATTAACAGATGAACTGCAATGGCTAACTAACGTGTTGTTCTGTGGGACTACTGCGTAGGGTCGGGTCCGTCAGAAACTCTTGAGATGAAGATGCTGCTGTGTGGATGCTGGAGGAGATGTGTTGCCATGAGTTTCAGACTGCTCTTCCTTCTTCCCGCAGGTCTGCCCGTCCGCAGTCAAGGAGAATCTCAGTCCGATAACAAACAGATAGACAATATCACCGTCAGACAAGGGGAGACGGTCTTCCTCAGGTAGACGCTTTAATGGTTTTGCATTTATCAAGCTGTCTTGCATTCCGTGTGAAAAGAGCATCGCCGCTGTCAAATTTTGACATCGGTGACAGCGTGTGTGCGTCACCTGCTTTTTATGTATTCATAGAAATGTGTGTAACAAGAAACAATTGTATACAAATTATAATGAGTGTTTACAAAATGAACTATTATTTTTTTTTCTTTAGCAAAAGGGAAACTAATTGATAAAGTTATAGTTTTCCTATTTTTAATATAGCCTAAAATATGCTATTACACAAACTTGCAAAGTGGCCTAGCTTTTATTTGTTTACATGCATGGTGCTTTATTAAAAACCACATAGAAGATGTTCATTTACTTTAGGCAGGAATAGATTGAACTTTTGTAAACCTTTTTTTGTGATCTGTCTGTTTGTGTGAGTTTGTTTGAGTGTGTCTGTGCGCATGCAGGTTTGGCTTGTGGTGAGGGCTACTTTAAAAAAAGTTAGGACTTTAGGTTGTTCTTACAAAATGAATGCTTTATTAAATGCTTTACATCTATTTAAGTCCACACATTTGTGTGAATGTTAGGAAATACAAAGTCTAAATAGCCTGGAATGGCAAGAATTGAAATATAAGTTGTGTTTATCAGTGTTTGTGTGTGTTTTAGGGATGTCAAATCGAATAATTGGGATTCATTTATAATGTGTGTGTCCTGTATGTTGATACGCATATAAATCCACACACATTTATATACAACGAATAGTTAAATGCATTTATATTTCAATATAATGTATATGATGTAATAATATATACATTAACATTACACAATATATGGCACAATACTTGTATTTATATACACAAATAAGGTATTTTATATAAATTCAAATATTTATTTTGGAATCGGTTGATCATGATTCATCTATTTGACAGCCCTGAGTTTGTGAGTTTGTTTATTTGACAAAGTTACAAAAGTACTAGGCTACATTTTAATGGTTAATGTTTGGGGTCTTTGTATGAACGGATATAAGATACTTAAATAAACTTCTTAGATATGACTGTGGACCATACAGTGGGATTAAACCCACCCTAATACAGTTTAAAGTGCAGAGATAGCAAAACATACTGGTGGAAGAGGTCACAGATTGATGACTTATTTAATGTGTAGGGTGTCTGGATGTTTCATAAACAATAAAATACAGCATCATATACTGTAATGCACCTTGAGAACTATATTTTTAGAGGTCAACAAGTACTTTGCTCTACGTTTTATATTATCAAGCCTGTCAATCTATTGTCACTTTATTCTAAACATTTCAAACTGTTTTTAAATTGAAGCAAATTTCTGTGATCAAAGCCATCTACTTATACTTAGTTGTAGCTTTTTTCATATTTATAAACTCCCAGTGTGGTTGAGGCGGCATTGCAAGCCTTTAGGACCGCCATGCAGTTTACTGTTGTCATGCCTGCAGCCCAAGGTGATGTTTTCAGGTAAACATTAGCAGTAAACTAGCTTTGGCAGTTCCAATTACTCTTGAGAAATAACATCACAAGGCTATTACATTAAAAATAAGATTCATTCCGTGAGTCCTATACAGTGCGGGCTAATTTAAAGCCGTCTTACTGAATTCTATGACAAAGATTGAGCGAGTTTTAAGGCAGGGAGTGGGTGTTGAAGTGCTGCGCTGTCTGGAGAGGATTATGGGATATGGCGGCTGATTGGTTGAAAGTTGGAAGAGGAGGATGGTGCTTTAAATGCTTAGATTGATTGGCGACTAAAGGCACACACAAGATAGACAAGTACATTTAGAATGAGCATCCAAACATATAAGTGAGAAAGAAATCACACCAAAATATAAGAAAACTACATGAAGTAACTATGGAGTTTAGGACTGAAAGTGTATAAAAATACCAATTAATGAATAATACAATAGAAAGAGTCACTAAGTTCAATTGGGGGTTACAACTCATACATTCCCGCTGTCCCTCGAGCTTTGTAAATGCCATGTTTGAAAAATCTTTTAGGAAGGAGACCAAAAAAGTGATCACTTTTCTGACAAAATGCCTGTATTATTTGTTTCAGAAATAAATCAACTGTATCGTATGGTAAAAATACCTAGGGTATACTGTGTCAGTGGAAACAAACAATTGAAACGCTGTACGTGCACAAACTGTCAAGCTTAATGAATTTTCGCCTGCTTCGTTCTAGTGAATTGCCGCACATTGTTATTTTAAAGGTATTTTTAAAAGCATACCTCAAATCAACTTCAAGAAACCTCCTTACTGAGTTTTATATTATTAAAGAGATAGTTCATCTAAAAAAGAAAGTTATTTCATTATTAATCACCCTCTTGTTATTTCATGACTTTTTATGACTTTATTTCTTCTGCGGAACACAAAAGAAGATGGTTGGAAGAGTGTTGGTAATCGAATAGCGGTAGAACCCGTTCACTTCTATCAACATTCTTCAAAATATTTTCTTTTGTGTTCTGCAGAAGAAAGAAAGTCATACAGGTTTGAAATAACACGAATAGCATTTATCAATTGGATTTAAATCAAATTTCTCAAAAAAGTAAATTTAACAATATAAACTGGATTATAAATTCTATATATTTGAGTAAATGCTGACAGAATTTTGCTCCCCATTGACTACCATAGTAGGATCAATTCAATGGTAGTCAAAAGTCCCCCAGAACTGTTTGCTATTCTTCAAAATGTAAAGTAAATTAGTATTAAGTCATTTTTCTACTATGGGAGTCAATGGGGGGCAAGATCTGTTTGGTTAAAAACAATCTTCCCAATATCTTTCTCTGTGTTCATCAGATAAAGAAATTCATACAGATTTGGAACAACTTAAAGATAAGTAAATGATGACAGAATTTTCATTTTCGGGTGAATTATCCTTTCAATAGATTGTGTTTGAATGTATTCATGTGGATTTGATTTTTTAAAGTGCAATTTTATGTGTATATTGGATGGTGGTGATACTCACTTGGTCATTATTTGTGGTGGTTGAAAATTCTGTGATTCATTGGCGTGCTGGTCGAAAAGCTTGTTAATACCACCAAGGGTCCGGACACAGCTTGTGCTCCTTGTTAAGGCACAGAGCAGCCAATTTTCTTCCTGCGTTTTGACTCTAAGCGTTACAGGAGACGTCTGCCAGATGCGCCCTATGTATCGCTTTAAATGGCAAGAAAACTATCGTACCACCATTGTAGATCCCTGAAAGTTTCAGCTGTTGTGTTTGCAGGAAAAGTGCTCTTAACTGACTCTTCCAGGATAAAGTCTCCCTGCCACTTGACTGTCTGTCTTTGACACCTGATATATCTGCTGTTGTTATTGCGGGCTCGAAAATTCTGGTGAGGAGAGGCAAATCCCTGCAATTTCCTATAAGCCCACAAGGTTTAACCTGCATAACAATCCAATATTCTCTCACTGTGTGTATGCGTGTGTATCTTTAATTTGAATGCTTTTCTGTTTATTGGAGCTTAATAAGGCCTTGGTTCATATTTGGGGTTAGAGATTTTTAAAACTCCTTGAATCTAATTATTAAGGGGATAATTACGCCCAAAATTCTGTCATTTATTTACCGTCATGTCGCTCCAAACATGTATGTAACTCATTCTACTCTTGGACAGAAAAGAAAATATTTTCATAAATGTCTCCGTGGTTTTGTATCCACATAATGGAAGTTGATATCCAATTTTTCATTATTCAAAATGTCTTCTATTGTTTTTTGCTTAGAACGTTTCAATAAAATAAAAAATCCAGTTTATATTATTAAATTGACTTTTTGGTGAAATTTGATTTAAATGCAAGTAATTGATAAAATGCAATTTAAAAGTTAAAGGGGTCAGGTGACACGGCTAAAATGAATATTATCATTTGCTTTAGATGTAATGCAATGTGTATACGATTTAAGGTTCAAAAACGCTGTAGTTTCCTCAAAGCGTGTATGTTTGTATCTCCTCTTTGCCCGGCCTCTCCGAAATGCGCAGATTTGTTAAAGAAAGTTAATCGATCTGAAAAGCGAGGTTTGCTATGATTGGCCAGTTAACCAGTGCGTAGTGATAGGTCGAAACCTGCAAGCGTGTGACTGAAATGTATCAGGTTCTAAAGCATTTGTATTGACATGTACGCCCATCTTACTTGCGTATACATTTGGGCAGTCTAAGTCAAATCATACCACGTAGATTTGTGGGGGTGTGGTTACACAAGGCGTTTCAGGCAGGTCTGGGTGAGCATTGGCTTTTAGATAGAATGAATCTTTTGTTCCAAACCTTTAAATTTTAAATGTCTAATACATGCATGGGCACTTTATAACACACAAAACACACTGCAGAAGCCATGCCACATGACCCCTTTAAATATACCTTTTCAGCTCAAAAAGTCTCTAACACACAGAGTATTATATTATCTATCCTTAAAAGGTCTCTTTGAACTTTGTTCATCCACTCATCATCTTTACTTTACTTTCTTTTGCTCTTCCCACAATTCTCAGAAGATATCAGGTAACGATATCTCGATTCTCACATAAACTGAAATTTCTCTCTCTGTATTAACAGAGCCCTGTTAAATAATCTGATATTGAGAATATCTGCTGCAGGATAGCGGAGGAGAATAACCCAGAGGTTTGAATAGACTGTTGCTCAGGGAAAAAAAAGCTTTGTGCTGATAAGATTGAGAAGGTGCTAATTTGATTTCACAGCGAGCTGCTCAACATTATCTGTCTAATTCCACTTTACTTTACCTTACATCAACATTCCCTTGTCTCTCATTAAAGCCTAATCATTTGAGCCACCGTCACAGAGCCAAGCGGGAGCATGGGTTGCTGTCAGAATGAATGACCATCCAGACAATTCGGAGACCCAGGATTAATCAGTGTTTTGATATTTCAGAATTAATTTGCATTGCTGGAATGGACCGGTGCTCTTGTTTGATTTATTCTCGGCTGAAAGGAGCTCGCGTCCACCCCGGTAAGGGGATGAAAGACCGGACGCATCTGTTGGAGAGCGTATTAGCGGCAGATGTTTGTCAATTATTTCGGTTCGAGCTGCTGTCGTGCCGTAATGACATTGCGGCGGGTCTTTGGCCGGGCCACACACTAAATGGGCCAATACATTGTCATCTCTTAGATCATTTCTCTAGACCAGACTCATTAACCCCAGTGGAGACCAAAAAAAAGCAAGGGGAAGAGATACAAATGACAAAAACAGATGACAAAATTGTAGTTATAATCACACATTTTACCTCATCTTTTTCTTGGGACTTAAGAGCCTCTCATTGAACGTCTCTGTCATATTTTGATCTTTCAGTAAATGTGTCCCAGTTGGGATTTCCCGACTGCAGAAGTAGTATTGTTGTTTTAGAGATATGCATGTTTTCAATATCCATTAGTCCCAGATGGACCGATTGTGCGGTCAAAATGTGCCAAATTGCACAAACACAAAATTACAAACTATGACAGCGAAATAAGACAGTGGGTGGTGAGAGCGTATGCTGTGTTCTACGCTGGGCCTACGTTTTTGTGGAGCTTTTTGTTTGAGAAAATAATCTCTTGTCCTTGGATGTTGATTGAAAAAAGCGAGTGGTTTTTACTGAATAGAAAACGTTTAAAAGCATGCATCAATTCTCAGTCCGGGGAAATTAGACGATGCTACTGAACCGTAATTGTAGTTTGATTTTCACTTGTTTTGTGCTAGATATCTGTTTTAGGAGTATTTTTTCTCAGGAACTGGAATAAAAAATAAAAACCTGCTTAAACTTTTTTAGTACCTATTACTTGATGCCACACAGCCTGGTTTTAGTCACACTTAAAGGCACAATGTTAAAGATAAAGGAGTATCTATTGACTGAATTGCAATGTAATATACATAAATAACTATGTCTTCAGAGGTGTATGAAGACCTTACACAATGAAGCGTTATGTATTTAATACTTTGGAATGAGATATTTCTATCTACATACACCATGGGTCCCCTTTCTACAGTTTTCTCCTGTTTCTACAGTAGCCCTAAATGGACAAACTGCTCTAATGAGTGCATTTGCAAATACGTTATCTTCTTTAGCAAAGAAGCAAAAACATGGCGACATCTTAGTTCTGTGTCTGCCTGCATAGTGCTTTGAGAGGGAGGAGTGGAGTAAGCCTTTCGTTGCAATTCGCAACCTAACCACTGGATGCCGCTTAATTTTATACATTACACCTTTAAAAGTATATATTTAAAATAATAATGTGTGAGCATCTACTTTGAGATCACTTGCTGCCGCATTAAAGCTCTTTTTATAAAAAATCTCTCTGCGCACTAACAAAAATCTCTTTTTCTGTTTTACAAGAAGATAATATATCTAGCAAAAATGCAACAAGCAAGCTTTACAGTAGCATGCGAGTGTTAGACATCCAGTTGCACATTACTCAGCGCAGCTAGCCTACGCCTTCCCTTCGTACTTAAAATGCATCAGCACAGCAAAACATGTTTCAAAACTAGATATTTTGCTCACATACACCTATTAAAAGTTCCTAAATGCTGTCTGCAGTTTATTTTATCACCCGCATCCAGCCTTAACCGTTTGATGCGTGTCCCCAGAGTGTTTATGGGAGGTATATATATGCTTTTCAGCATATAACTGTTATTTTGTACTTATTGCATCAGTATGGTAAGCAATTTGGGCTGGCTAGCACAGGTGTGTGGTTTAGAGGAGTCTGGCACCTGTGTGTCTGCTTTGAGCGCCTGGACAGCCGCCAAAGACATTAGAGGTGGGAGACAGGTTTCACTGAATTAGGTGCTTATACTGCTCTTCGGCAGAGCAAGGTTAACAAAATATAGAGTGAGTGCAGAACCACACACACAAACACTAAAACACATCTAATGCATATAACACATTTACACAAACATGCACCAAATATGTGATTTTCTTTGCGACCGAACAGCCTGTTTGATTTCAACAGCGAAGGACAAAGTTCATTACTCTATTAAAGTGCAAGCATATGTTTTTCTGTTTAATGTTCCAATTGAGTGCTCAATCATTCATTCCCTTCCATTACATCCATAATCAATGTTATGTGTAGATATAGGCCATCATCATTCGCTTCCCTTCATTTGCTGGAATAAAAGGACTCTTGAGGCCGGGATATTTCTGGTGCTGGCGGGACCGGGTCTGTTGTGCAATGTGAAGCAATTTGCAAGAATTTTCGTACTGCTTATTTTTCTTGGGAGGGTGTGTCATTAAAGAAGCAAGAAATTCACAATTTGTCGATAAGACACGAACGAGATATTTAAAACAGGTTATCTTACTCTGACTTACATTTAACTTACCATATACATAGGCATGGGATGACAAACTCTTTTTTTCTGTCTTGGGGGGACGACTGGGTCATACAAAGACGCTTTGTGTCTTTTATGTTGTTTAATATTTAAATAGTCTTGTAGTTTGGACAGCATTGAAGAGTGACCCTAATGTGGCTGTAAAGAGGCCATAATTGATAAAGTTAAAATAATTTTAAATACCTGGACACTGCTGTCAATGTAGGTCTAGACTTCAGTCTGTTTTTTAAAGCATGTGAAATATATAAAAATGCACACATGTTAAACAGTGTATAAGTTTGTATATCGGTAAAGGCATATCCGTTACGAACTGAGCTGATGCAGGTGACATGGGTTTGAATCCCGAATCCCTTTTACTCATCATCATTTCTTTCCATCTTCTATTTATTGAGGAGTCTCATCATTTACCCACCTCATGCTTCCCAGAGGTCTCCATTTCTTCAATTGAACACAGCGTTTTTAATATTTTTTGTAAGAACATATCTTTATAAACTTTTATATACAGCCCGAATATGTTAATGCTGTCAAAAGCACATCAATCCAAAGTAATTCAAATAAGTCTATAGCAACAAATCTCATTGGCACTCGTGTATCTTGTGACTTCCTGATATGATATTATTCATCCCTCATTGACATTGAAAGTTATCAGCATATCGCCATATTTGAATGTTTTCCTCACACACCTATAGTTTCACTCCAGAAGATATTTATTAAACCACTGGAGTTGTTTGGATAAGGTTTGTGATGGATGTGGCTTTTGAAGCTCTCACATTTTGGGGCCTACATAAAGTGACAGATATTTTTATAAGAAACATTTTCAGGTTTAACTAAAGAAAGGTAGACATGCAGAAAATCTGTCATGAGTGAGTACATTATGGGAAGTTAATATAAATATTCCTTTAATATAAAAGGCCAAAAGAAAAGAAAAAAGACGTGTTGAAGTACACCTTGCTTCTTCCTCTGTAGCTATAATGAAATCAGTGACTGAACATGTAGAATGATGGACTATTGATTCTGTGCTGATGTTAAAATTCTGAATCACTTTTCTGTCCGTCACTCTCTTTACTCCTCACAGCAGCTTCAATTTTGCTCTATTCAGCCATCCAGGTCTTTAAACAAGAGTTATAAAAGGCTTTTGTGACCTTTACCTTCCAACCCACCGCTCTCTTTTGACAAAAAAGACAGTGGAGAAAAACAACTTTTTCTTCTTGATGCTGCGGATCCCGAAACCAAGCGAATCAGAGTGTTCGAAAAACTTTCTTATGAAGCGACACTTTTGACGCCACGTGTGACATTCTTTCGCGGACGCACCTGAGAGTAGGACTGCATGGTGTATTTAAACAGAACCCCGTGGCTTTTTTAAACAAATTGGAGCTTCACACTTTCAAGTTCGTGGAAACAGAAGAGTGGGAGTTCATACGACTCCGAATCAATCTGGAATTTCCACATCATAGAAGCCCTCAGAGTTCGAGAGACAAAACCGTGTGTCTAAGCAGCGGGGTTGAGGCGAAGCTCTCGGTGCGCTCTTTTAATCAGCAAGGACTCCAGGAGAGAGACCTCGCATGCCCCCCACCTGCATTTTGATTATACATTAATAATGCAGTAATCAAAAAACTGGAGGAGTCTTTGTATGCAGCCATTCGGTCCTGACTGCGTCTTTGACTAACATTACCTGCATTAATAGTGTTATATTATCCTGACAAACAATCTGTTCAATCAGAGTATTTACGCATACATAGCTGCATGTAATCTACTGTTTATTTCTCTCCGCATGTTTTGATCTTTATTTTTTAAATGTGCGATTAAGTAAGTTACAAAAGCTGTCAGTGTGGAAACGTATTGTATGTTTGCACTACTTTATTGATTACTTAATTCTGTCATCATTTACTCACCCTCATGTAATGTCGTATCTGTATTAATCACTTTATAAGATATTTGGAAGAATGTTGTTCATTTTCAGTTCCGGAACATCATTGACTACCATAGTAGAAAACATTAAAGGAGAGGTTGTTCGAATGGTTTCACTAGATGTTAAATAAGTCTGTGTTGTCCCCAGAGTGTGTTTGTGAAGTTTTAGCTCATCTTTTAATATACCATGCGCCACATGCTCACTTTGCATGCGAGGAGAAACGCGCTGTTTTGGTGTGTGTCTCTTTAAATGCAACAGAGCTGCTAGTCTCCGCCCCCTTTTCAGCAGAAACTGTGCAGTGAGCCTGTGGTTCCAGCGACAAAACAATAAAGTATGGTCACATAAAGCGAACAAGAAACAAGGTCTCGTCTTTGAACACCAAACACATTGTTTCCGATAAACACACCGGTTTCCCCCTGGGCCATTCGCGAAGCCCGTCCGGACACTACATGGGAACATTGTTCTGTGCAGCCAACAACACAACAGTTGTAAGCTTTGCTACTTTTGCCATGTTGTTGGAACTTCACACATGTGAAAACAACAATGGCGGCGGAGCGATGGGTGGACACGTTCAGAACAAGGGGCGGAAATATTATAATAAGAACGAATTTTTACGTTATTAAGAAAGCGATTTCTGAAGCACTCGTTTTCTCAAAGGCTTGCAGAGATAGGCTCACATTAAAAAAGTTAATGATTTGTCTTTTTTTCACATTTTCTGAGTTGGCAGATGCACAAGAGACCCGATTTTAGCATTGAAACATGGAAAAAGTCGTTTTTTCATGAAATCCCCCCTTTAAATGGCAGCCAAAGGTGCCCCAGATCTGTTTGTTTTTCTGAATTCTTCGAAATATCTCATTTTGTCTTTAACAGAACAAAAAAACACAATGTTTTTTCTCTACCCTGGTAGTGGATGATTTCCTTGAACTGAAAATTGCCAAGATCTTTCTCTGCTTATCAGAACAACAAAATTTAAAAATGATGACAGAATTAGCATTTTTATGTGAACTGTCTCTTTAAGAGCTGATTTTTGATTTATTCAAAATAAAAGTTTTAAGAGTACAGCTTGAAAACTATTATGCACTTTAAACCCAGTTTGAACAACAAATCATGTAGGTACTTGCCATTGTACATTAGATGCACTTTAGACTTTGTCGTCCTCAAAAATGGCTATTTACAGATGTTTATGTACCTCAAAAATATGGACAGAACTAGTTTGTGCTGCAAAACAATGCACTTGACATCTAATATGTGTAGGTGGCTGGAAAAAATACACTACGTATTGCGTACAACAGTACTAGCGTGCATTTGTGCATCTTCTGATTAGCAGTTATGTGACATAAGAGACCTGTCAGTTCGTGTTCTGACAAAAGAAATCATGTTTACACAGAGAGAACGCGAGCTCTCACTGAGCCTTCTCCACAGGATTCATAATAATCAATGTAATTCTTAGCTTCAACGACACTGACATGCTCTTCACATCACAATGAATTGCTCGCTACCTCTTACATGGCTTGTTGGCCTATAAATATCAAGTTTCATTCCTTTAATACAGTTTTGTCAGTCAAAATTCATCCTGCACAATGCATGATGCAATACAACAGTACCTTGCAGAGGCAAAGCGTTCTGTCTGAGTAGCTTTAGTGGGAGATTTCATTCTGAGGAGAGGTTGTCACTTTATATATTATTGAGTGTGTTGAATTCGATTCAGAAGAACCTTGACGGGTACGTTTTGGTTCGTTGAGTCGTTATAGCAGGTATTCATAGCATAGGTTCTGTATTCTGCAGGTGTAGGAGAGCGTTCTTCACCTGCACCACTTGGTCCCTGGCTGCGCTGGAATCCTCTGTAAGTTTCATAATTCAGAGGCAATGTGAGCTCAATCGAATGTGTTTGGTTGTATTCAAAGCCATTTGGAGTTTTTTGGGGAGTCCTATACAGCTTCAGCAGGGCTGCATATTTTTACTCAGGTTTTTTTTACATGTTTTTCCAGGTATTGTTGAAGTTGCCAAGGCAGTCGTGAAGTATCATTGTTGAATTTACGGTTCTTTGTGCAAGTTCAAGAAGACCACGGCTGCTCTGTCAACATGTTTTGAGTTTGCTTTTATAGTCCATGTGGGAATTACTTTGTGTGTTTGTGTTTGGCAGGTTTGGCTATTTTTCTCAAGGCCCTATTTTGTAAAACCTCATCACAAATTGTGAGGATATTTGAAGTGGTCTTGTTTAAGGAGGGGTGTGAATCATACAAATCATGTTTTGCTTCAAGTCTAAACATTTAGAAGTCAACAGGTTTGTGTGGGATTCATGGGTAAAGTATGCCTGTAGCAAATGTTATGATCTGGACAATTTTAGTATTAAAGTGAATGTGTATTAAAAATAATGTGTACATCATGACTAAAGGTTTGTGTAAGACCGCACAAATGCACCTACAACTACGAGGAACATTTATTAATATTATGCATATTTGGAAATATAAAAATGTTATGTTTTCTCTGAGGATTATAGGGTGTTGTTAGAGGTATAGGATAAAATACCAACGTCTGTGGCATGTCTAATGTGTGCGTGTGTGTCTGTGCGAGAGGCAGCAGATCAGTTGGTCTAGTGTTACATGGATGACCTACTTATAGAGTTGAAATCCAATTAGCTCTCACTAATGATCTAGTCTTAGTCCTGTGTGGACACCACAGATCTGCTATATAAGACATGCCTGGGTGAGAAAACTCGGCGGGACAGTGATGGACGCGAGAACTAAATTAATTAACATCAAAACATGATGAAAGGGATGAGTAAATTACCCATCAGTTTTAAATATTACACTAGGGTGAGCTGCCTCTTGACCCATTAGACATCCTGACACACTCATAAAGCTGAAATAGGTATATATAATGACATTAAAATAGCTGGAGAACAGAACGCGATACTTTATAGCAATTTGAGATTGTTATGCATGTTTAAATTAATAAAGATATTCTAGGCCTGTTAAAGTACTTATGAATTCATTACGACATCATATTGTTGTAATCTAAATTGTAAAATGCTAATTTTCTTCTGGATCAAGGCCTAGCAGGTAATGCATTAATTCAGGTCAATACCAGATTAAACCATCCCTCAACTCGACTTAAAGTTTCTTATCTCGCCCCCACTGTTCTTGTGCCTGAAAATAAAAAAAATGATTTAGTAGAGGCACTTTTTTTTCCACGTGGCCTCCTCTTAAAGGTCCAGTGTTTGAAATGTGACAGCATCTAATGGTGGGGTAACAAATGCACCCCTCCCTATCGAAGAACCACGTTGGCTGTCACAGGACTAAGATTTGCTGAACGAGAAAACTTATTTACAAATTATTGACAGTTTAGGCTATAGGGTGACATGGGGGGGGGTGTATTTTCAAACCTCTTCTGTCCAACTCCCATGAAAATATCCTGTCCCTTCCCAAACCCAGATGAATGACTCCCATTCCCTCCAACTCCCATGTTGTTTTTTTGGCCAGAATCTGTCAGTTACAGTAAAAAATCCAGTACAGATCACAGTGCCCACCTTAGGTAAGAAGACATCCAAAATAAAAGTTTTATGTTGTTTCATTGAACTAAAAGCAATCTGAAATTTGCGAAACTTGTGGTACAGTCAACTACTGTTCAGCCGTTTGGTGCGTGCTTCCGGCCCAACTTTCTGAGAGACATTGCAAAAGATGCAACACGCGCACAAACAGTCAAATACGTTCTTCTAATGCGCGTTGACATAGAAAAACTATGGTCAAGTAGCGCCTCAGAACAAACACCTTCTCTTTGTCAATGCCCTGCCTGTCACTGTACATGCAAACACTCACAGCCCAAACTGTGTGCAGTAACAGCGAACGCACTGTACAATAGTGAAAACAGGTCGCACAACAAAACGGGCAAGCGCACAATTGCTCCCAAACATGTTTTAAGGATGCACAGAATTAATTTGGGGAGCATATACGACCATTGTGGCCGAATTGAATTCCGACATCAGTCTGAGACAGATCAACACAGTGGCATCACCTCTGTGTCGTTTTACATCTTGCCAACAATGTGTTTCTTATAAACTGTTCCGAAGCTGATTAACAAGCAAGCGGGCATTTCTGTTTGTGAGTGGGATAGGTTTTTATGTGCTTAATTGAAAGTGTTAAAGGGCAGCAGTTCAAACAGAGCATCACAATGGCAGGCCCAGGATTTAGCCACGTCCACTGCGCCCTTTCTGTCACTGTTGATTGTACGCTGGTTAATGGGGGAAATCCGGGCGGGTGCGTGCAACCTTCTGTGGCTTGATGTTGGCCAGTTTGCAGATTGGTTCATCAGCTGTTCGGCCTGTCATTACAAGACAAATAAGAAGCACTTAAATGGCATTGACTTCTATTACAGACACTTAACCAGTGGGAATAAATAGCTGTGCATTTTATTTTGCTTTTCTGCTGGCTACAGGGGCTCCTTCTCTCGCTTCATCAGCGCTGTGGCAGACTGATTTGCTTTCGTCCGTGACTGAAGGCACTCAGTGCCAGTCCAGCTGGAGTGACATGTATGTGTGGGTCGGAGATCAAACCCGGTTACACCAGAGATGAGAGCTGGAAGGACATAAGATGTTCTATATTTACTACACATGACATGGAATGATGTTGGTGCGTATGTTGCTGTGTGTCCGTGTCAAAGACGAATCATCTAAGGCTAAAAACAGACTCCCGCTGGGTTTGTATGCATCCTGCTGTATGAAATTGTGAAACATACGATCTTATATCTGATGTTGCCGTCTAAAATGTCTCTTACGCTATCGCAACAAAACCATGTTCTTATGCTGACGTGCCTCCAGTTTTGAGCCTGGAGTGTCTAATATCGCTGGATCAGGCATCAATAAGATTCAGATTTGCTTTATTATCAAAACCTTTAATTTGTCACTCGCCAAAGCAATTTTATTTGTCAATTAGTTTAATAAAGTTGTTGGGGGTGCTGGAAGGAAGATTTGCATAATAAACAAAGTGGCAAATATTTGGCCCGCATTGACTTCCATAGTATGGACACAAAACCAAAGAATATCCTCAAAATATCTTCCTTTGTGTGGAATGACATGTGGGTGAACAATTGTTAAAATTAATTTTCATTTTTGAGTGTTGGATAAAATTAATGATTTAGCCTTAAATAGAACATTAAAGGAGCCTTGGGGAGATTTAAGCAGCATCTAGAGGTGAGGTTGCGAATAGCAACCAATGGCTCACTCCACCAACCCCCCTCCCCCCTTGTGAAGCACTACGGTGGCTCTCACAGGACAAATACCTTGTAGCATTTTCGCTTTATTGCTGGAGGAGATATTAACGAAACAGTTTGTCCGATTAGGGCCACTGCAGAAACAACATTGCATCCATCAAAGGGGACCTGTGGTGTGTAGATAGAAAAATCTCATTCTAAGGTAATAAAAACATAACGCTTCCTTGTGTAAGGATTTTATACACCCCTGAAGACACAAAGTCACATATATGATATTGCATTTCTGTCAATAGATCCCCCAATTTTTATCACTCTCAATGGCATTTGTTCATAAAGCCCCCATTTGTTTTTGATATATCTGGAAATACAGTAAACTAAAAGTAGACACGGTTAAACACTCTTCTTTTGGTAAAAAGCAAAATACATTGCTTTGTGATTATTAATAAACACCCTTTCTATTTTTTGTCTTTTTTGTCCAGTCACTCTGCTTTGCTTTTAACATACGTGACCGCCATTCATTAATATCATAATTTCTCCAAACAAATCCATGAAGGAGTTAAGGCCCTGAAGAGCGACTCGCCTGTGATGGAAAAGCCTGCTGTGGACTCTTATCTCCTCTCTGCCTTTTATGGTCAGCGGGACCTTATCGTATGAACAGGGCAATGCGTCTGTCTTTTTAATTTCAAGCTTATTAGCAGAGGTTGAAACGCAGAGTGGAAATGAAAGGGCAGATTTAGACTCTCGGCTGCGATTCTGTGTGAAATTACCACAGGAAACAACAGCTGAAACCACATCAGGTTCCCCATTTGCATGCAGATCATTGGTTTTGTTTAAATGTTTGTGTTTACTCTTTGAAATCTGTTAATCGCTCATCATGGCTTGATGGCACTCAAGGATGAAGGGTTTTGGAGATGCCCCAAACATGCATGTGTTTTTTTCTTTGTGAAAACAGGAAGAGGGTCTTTTGTTTTTAAACAGCTGCGATCTGTCAAAGGACTGTGATGGCTGTGGTGCATTGTGGGATTGTGGGATGAATCAACACAGCATTCACTCGCTGATGATGCTTCAGGGACAATTCACAAAATGGCTTAATTTCGTGATTGCTGCATTTTAATGCTCTTTGTATGCCTGAATAGCTTTTAAATGTCATCCTTGATAATGTTGAACAATATTTGTTAGTTTTACAAATTTTTCAAACTTTTGCTGAATTTTGATCTTGCCTTTAGTGGAGATAGTATGGATGTGTTATACCACAATACTTGTGTTGGTAAATGTCAAAAATGCCCTTTTCCTTCCATTCACTTGAACCACGCCTGTGCAGCTGAGTTTAAACACTTGAACCCCCTGCGAGGCAACACAAAAAGACGATGCATTTGTTGGCATGATACATGGTCCTTAAGAAACATGGGATCTGATCTTTAAAGTGCTTTCTCTCACTTAACACATTTTTACGCAGATGTTTTGGGAGTTGACGAAGGCGTCTTGATCAATGTTCTCCCTCTAGCGCTCTTCGGGTGTTTGAATAATCATACTTGCATAGAAAAAAGAAGCTCTCCCGCCCTAGATTTCCCTGATGGAGAGTTATGCAAATGATAAAGATCAGTCTCATGCCAGATTGTACCAATGCGATGAAAAGAAAGATTTATTAAGAGAGAACTCAATTGTGGGAATTGGTTAGCCATTTAGATTCAGTAAGCCTCCTGTTTTTTTATAATTGCAGAGGATGTGCTTAATAACAAACCCATCTAATTCAAAGGATGCTGATGTTATGACTGACCTCATTTTTGCCGGCTTGAGGTAAACGCAGCCACCTGTGTTATGTTTTATATCTTGCGTCTACTGTATACAGTATATTTACTTTTATAATAATCATAATACGACCACTTCAGAATATGCTGGTCCAACACTGGTCCAGAACTTCCTGTTTCAGTTTTTTAACACTATACAAAATGCAACCAACAGAACATTTAGAACCGAATCCAAATTTTACTAAAGTATAGATTTTATTATACATGTAAGATAAAAAAAAATGAAAAAACAGAAGTATACATCTTGCGAAGTGGTCTATACAACCAAAAACAACCCCGTCTGTTCATGTTTTAACATAAGGTGATTGTGATTTGGTTTTGTTGTGCAGGTCTTTCTATGAAACATCCGTTGTGCGGTTTTAATATGTTATTTTCTCATGTAGGCTACTTTAGAAATGTTGCAGTTTAGGTTGACTGAACGTCCTCTGTGAATCTAGGCATTGATGCGTGATGTACAGTGAGATAAAACCTTGTCTCTGTGGTCATGGTGTGGATGTCAGAAAACATGTTTGTTGTTTTTGATTTAATTATTGACTTAAGGTACGAGAAATATATAGCAAACAATACTGTTTAAAACAGCAGGGCAGAGTAAGGTCAGCTGTGCCACCTTTTCCTCATGTTATATTTTAAAGTGACAGTTCACCCAAAATGAAATATGCTCCCATGATTTACTCACTCATACTCATTTCAATCCTGTCTAACTTAATTTTTTCCACAAAGAAAGCATTTTTTAGGAATGTTGTTAACCGAACAGCTGTAGCACCAATCGACGTGATGTGCATCAGAAAGAAAGTCATACAGGAATGTCAAGAGGGTAAGTAAATGATGACAGAACTTTCATTTTTGGGTGAACTATCACAAAGACTTCTGTCGTCAATTAATATGAAAAATAGTACAGGTAACATACTATATAGCGCAATGAAAAAAAGTCCCACCCTGTACACTATGACATACAGTATAGAAATGTATTAATTAGTTAAAAAATGTCAAATATTATTCAACATGTCCTTATTATGCATGTCTTAAACCCAGGCAACTTCATTTAAATGCCACTATAGTCACATGACGAAAAACATCCTGTTTTCAACAAAACAGTGACACACTCACCCCTGCCCTGATCTTACAAATGTAACCAGAATCTATTTACATGATTCAAATACATTTTTTGTTAAACTACCAACAGGGGGCATCACTTCCATTATAGTCCACATTCTATAAAACGGTATCCTCTAATGTCAAACTTCTCTGAGACTGTTCATCAGATCATTATCCACAGAAAGCTCATTTAGAAATCTCATTTGAGCCTTTGAATAATATCTAATATTGCAAATTCATAGCAATACACACTCTCATCGCCACTAAATATAATGATCAGCATGCGAATAGAAAGAGCTGGCTAAAATGAAGTAGACTTGAACTGTAAATTACCTTCTTTATTTCTACTGCCAATTATATTCAGAAGTCAAGCAAGCACTCTTTATAACCCAGCAGCCTCTGTACTTTTCCTTGCGTGCACTGCCTTGACCACAGCTTAACCAGAGCTCTGCTGGAGGAGGATTTTATCATTCCGTTCCCCAGAGAACATACTGAAGGCCTTCAGGCCTTCTACATTCGCTTAGGCGTGACCAGACTCCCACCCCTCATCCTAAGGGTCAGAAAACATATTGAATTTTGTAATTGATAGCTCACGCTTTTGTGTTGTTGCATTATGTGTAATAGCTCTGGAAGGAACTGGAGATAAAATGAACCGGGTCCACATTGGCCAAGCTGCTAGTAAAAGCCACGACGATTTCTCAGCCAATGATGAACAAAATCGACAATATGTACAAGACCTTTCGGGCACGTTCTCGTCCGCGATGCATTAGTCTTTTTAATGGCTCAAAGCCGTGTGGTCTAATCTTTCCAGTGTGTGTAGTCCAGTTTCTATCCCCGAGCCCGAAAGATGGAAGTTCCAACACCGGAAATGTTTGGCTTTAGATCTCACAGGCAATATTTCGACTGCACCTGGCAGCTGGTGCTCGAAAGGTGTTTGTGACTGGCGCTCTTTGATTCCAAGTCTGCACTTCAGGAACCACTGGCAGGTTTAAATAAGGAGAAAGACCAACAAGCTGAAAACACAGGCGCGTTGCGGACGAGAGCTGCCCGTTCTTGTTATTTAAAGGTGTAGTAGACTTTGTGTGCTGAGACCTCCCTCTCCAGTCACCTCGCACAACAGACTCCGTACGTGGGCGGATCGTCGCATCCACGCTCCAAGTTTTCACACGGATATCCAAAGTTGCCCCACAGTGTCTTGGCATTACAATTGTAAAATCGACTTCCGGATTTGTCATTTCACAACTTCAAATGTGTGTGTTTACCAGCGCCGCGGCAAAGCCGACAGCTTTGTTTTGCCCCGGTCGAAATCAATACCGTTCATGAAACGAGGCCAAAGGGCAAAATGTGAATGAGAATCCCACTTTATTGATTGCCAGTGAATTATTTTAGCTGGTTATGGAGTTTGCAGTAATCTGTGACTGGTTCTTCTTAAGGGTAAGATGGAAGTTTGGGGATAGAGAGAGATAGCAGATGGAGGAGTGAGAATATGATATGAGTGGGCAGCTGAATGTTTGTAACAATAGAGGAATATGAGTGTCTCTATCGCTAGTTTTGGGGGTGTGGTTTCCTACACCATTAAATTCGAGCTGAGAAGGACAAAATACACACATCATGATTTCACTTTTCTGTTCAATTCACTATGTAATTGGACCATATGGCAAAATAAATTAACTAACAGTCGCTTGATACAGACACCTTTCTTCTTTATGTTAGTACATGCTGTTATGAGTGAGAAAAGGGATTGTCAAATAATGCCATGGGATTAAACGAATTCTTACCTTTTTTAATAAACTGTTGTGCGCCACTCTCAGGGGCTTAAGTATGACTCAACTGCGACTTGTAATGTTAATGACAAACACTGATTTCTTGGCAAATCCAAAAACGCATAAAATCATCATGAGGGACAGAAGAATGGTTTGCTCTGTTAGTTCATTAAACCAAAATGAAAGACGTTTAAAATTGCTTAGGCAACATTCTCTGCCGAATATAACATATCAGAGCAAAAAAAGGTTCATTTTGTTTTTAAATGAACTCATTCAGTTTTGTAGGGGGATAGTTCACCTCAAAATAAAAATTCCTTCATGATTTACTCAACTTCAATTTGTTCCAAACCTGTATACATTTCTTTGTTTGGTTGAACACAAAGATATGTTTGGAAGAATGTAAGCAACTTGGATTTCTGGGGCACCACTTTTTCAACAATTGAATACTGTGTTGTCGTTGACAACCACTTTTTTAACATATAGGGTGATTAATAATGATGATTTATGGCGAAATATGGAGATACAAGGTTTCAGAAAGACTGCAGCGATATGTTATCTAAAAGCACAAATTCATACTCTCTTTTTTGTTTAATAATTACCGAAGCCTAAAGATTCTTTAAGCTTCAAAGGAATGTGTTGTGCATAAAACGCTAAGGTTTATCTTAAAAAAAAGGTTTTGAACATTTTGAACTTTACAAATCTTTACTGCATCTTTGGTCATTTTCTATATAAAAGAAAATGGACAGTACACACATTCTTTGCCTTTCGATGAACTCAACGCAAGGAAAAATGCAAGCTTTTAAAGTGAAAAAATACATCTCCTTTGAGGTGGTCATTTTTCTTATGCAGTGTATGTTCACATATTTTAGTATATTTAGTTAAAAATGTTAATAGTGAAACATTTACAGTAACTTCATTAGGGTATTGGTATATTCAGGTATACTGTACTGTATATTAGGCTGTTTTTCAACAAGTGATGGACTGATATATAATCCAGATCTACACATTCATAATCTCCCTTTATTGTTCAATCAACTGTTTAATTGGACCATATGGCAAAGCAAGCATCTAACGGTCCTTTAATAGCCCCCTCCTTTTTATTAACAGATGCTGTTTTTTCAGTGTGGAAAAGAATTGTCAAATGACTAAAATTACAGTAAGGGTGCAGAATTCACCTCCCAAATAGGTTCAATACACCGAATATCAGAGATTTCTTCGCTAGTTTTCGACCTGCATTAATGTAACAGGCTTATGGTAAAATGAGACAGGAAATACCGGGCCCGATGTTTATCTTCTCTGAGATTCATTTTCTGTTAAATGCAAATTATGATGGATCCACTGCCGTACCCCCCTTACGTCCCGGACCCCTATCTATTAAGAAGTAATCTCTCTCAATGTTTGGATTGTATTTAAAAGTTATTCCCGAAACTCCAGTCAGAAGTTTGAAGGAGGGGTAAACTAGGAGCTCCGTTTTTAACACGAACAGCAATTACTTTTGTGAATGAGGCTGCAGTTTTTATATCCATTGCCTTTACACCCCCCTCCCTTATAATCCTACTCAAACTCTGCACAAGCAATTATGCCACAGCCTACTGGTTCCCCTTTAATGCCTCTTTCATCTGTCCGCACCAACAGTTCCATCATATTTGCCCGATTAAAAGATGGAGGGCTGAAAGAAATTATGAAGGGGTCCAAGAACAAATGAAGTTACCCTGAAGTAGTGCAACATTCTTATTGTAAAATGTGTATAGTTGCTTAGCATATGTTTGACATAGAGACTTGTGTATTATTATCTAGTTTACTGTGCATTACCTGTTTCTATGCATTTTACATCTGTAGGCACTTGGAAAAGTTTTTAAATAAATTTTCATTAAAAACAGACCTGCTATACTCAAATGCATTCCGGCGGACAGCGCATGCTATTGTATAATGACCTGCATTATGTCAAATGCACTTTTTTGATTCTCGCCAGACCCGATTCAGAATAACACATCTTTTATAAATTGCCAAGCTAACCACTATAACAGTCATAGTCTTGTAGCTGTACAAGACCTACTTAAAGGGATAGTTCACCCAAAAACCAATGCAAGTCAATGGGTACTGCTGTTGTTTGGTTTCATTCTTCAAAATATCTTGTTCCTTGGTGCCCAATTTTTATTTTACCTTGGACCCCAGTGGCCACTGGTCTTGTTATTGTTCTATAAGGTTCCCTGACCTCTTGCCTTGACCTCTGTTAGGTCACCTCTCAGTGCACTGTTGTTTCACAGGAGGTTGTGATCTCTGCATTAGCTTGAAAAAAGGAGCACATGGATCACACAGAACTCTCTTTATACTCAGTTGATTGTATAATGGCCGCGGCACGTTTGATTTTGCTCTCCTGTGTACGTATGACCTTTAAATGAGTTTCCATTTGCGGGATAAAATATAACCATCACTTATTTCAGACAGGCAAGGGAGCCCATGACAAGAGGGTCTTACATCATAACTGTCTCAACCGGTATGAGATCAGAGAAGGTAATTGTCCTAAAATCCTGTTTTTCTGCAGTTATGAATGACAGTCTTACATTAGTAGATTTGTATTGTCAAAACTTTGTTACCCAAAACATTCTTTGAATTGGGGATGAACTTTTATTGGGTCTGAGAAAGTATTGTGAAACAGTCGATTGTAACTTTAAAAGCTGAAATTATACACTTCATATAATTAAACACAATACCAAAGTACATAGTCTTATTTTTTTTTTATTTAATACATTATTTTTTTACTAGCATTGTTATCTAATAGAATAGAGAAATAATCATTTGACACTTATTGACACTGAAGTGAGTGTAAACAGGCTTGTATTTTTGAATTAGTATCATGAAAATGTCATGAACATGACTAGGTAAAAGTTCAGTTTACAATTTTTCATATTATTATTGTTTTTAATGAATTTGTGTATTTAATAAAAAAAATGTCTATGATTTTGTTAGGCTGCAATCCATGAAAACATTTTAGGCATTATAGTGCATTACAAAAATTCTTAAATTCGCAATTTTAATAATATTTTATAAGTTGAATGTCGGTGAAATTTCATTGACAGTTTCTGACAGTGTAAAGGTTGCATCTTTGAAGTAAAAAAAGGAGCAATTATACATTTTGACGCTCATGTTTTTGTGAAATTGAAACATATAATGAGTGCAACCAACATGAAGCAAAATGTATGGAGGACCAAAGTACTCATGAAATCATTATGAATTAATTCAGTGAACCACTAATAAAATTCTCTAATTTATTTAGCAACAATGTAACTATTAATTAATTAAATTAATCGTTCATGAAATTCATTCATTTATTTTGTCAAGGCCCCTGAAAAATAGTATTAATGGTTTCATAGTAGCTACTGACAAAACGACTACTGCAGTAAAAATGGTCATAATATTCTTTTTTATAAAGTAGGATGGATATGAGTCATTCGGAAATTGAGCCTATTATTACGAAAACATGCTTTCTAAAAACAGACAGGCTTTATTGTGAAATTCATCCTAATTCATTTTGGGGTGAAAAGTTATCTTTTCTAATGAAAGATATTGTGAAAATAACTAAACAATGAATGATGTATTTTCAGTGGATATAACAAAATAAATGAATACATTTAATTAATGGTTAATGAAATTATTTCATGATTAAATAGTTGCAATATAAACGGTAGAATTGTATTATTGGTTCACTGAATTAATTACTGTAATATTTTAATTATTTATAATTAATTATAATTACTTTGGTCCTCCACAATATGCACCCGACAACTTTTGTTCTTAAGCGGTTTCAATAATTACACCCATTTTACTTCATTCTGAAGAAACACACCCTTTTCACTCCATTATTGAGTTTTATCCATCTGATGTACATTTATACAGTGAAATCTGAATCCACAAGGAACTGTAAAGCCGAAGGTGCACATGATTAAAATACATTAGTCAGGCCCCAGCAGAGCAATACATCTTCCTCCAACAGTCTGTACTACCTGTTTAAATAAACATTCTTAAACACAGCTCATCATCCCGGTGCGATTTGGTTCAGCTCTGTATTAGCATTCTGAGGGTTTCCTGCGAGCACTTCCGCTCTGATTAAAACATCTGGCCCCTCCGTAGCTCTACCTGCGCATCTGTCGAGAGGCAGAATTCCGCACAAGTCTTCTTCATCACAGAGGTATCTGACAATCACTCTGACAGAATGAAAGATAGATGGGGGGAATGATTTATTAAAGTCGGGGGAAACGGTCCACAGTCTACATCCAAACGTCTGTATCATTCACACCGTGTTTCCACCCCGTTTCAGTTTCAGTGACGCAGAAGCACAGCAGAATATTCCAAATAGTATTAAAAGGAAGATTATCCGCCTCCACCTGCCATCTAAAATGGAAATTTCTCCTTGGGCTCCTTGTGTGTTTTTCTTGTTGCTTCGCTTATCTGATGAGGTGATCTCAGACACGTATGGCCCCGTAAATCAACAAGGACTCCGGGTGACAACAATTAGGTTGTTAGGCAGAAGCGTATACAGTATGTGAGCCACAGGGGCTTTTCTGAAGTGATGAGAAGTGTCGATTCTACCATGAAGTGCGTAGTTCTTTAAAAATACTTTCCCTAAAATATCTCCCTTCTGACATTTGTCTTTGCATTCTCTTTGGGCTCTGACTCCAGAGAGTGCGAATGCAAAACAGGCACATTTGTGAAGTCATGCGTCTCATTTGCGAACTCTGTATCCTCTACGGTGTGTAGATAAGTGGCCAATGTTTCAAAGTAAAACCGTGTCCTTTAAAATCAGCTAAAATCACCTTTAAATGAACGGTTTTTAGTGGACTCATTAGTTCCTTTACCATGTTAAGGCTGTAAAAACCGTATTACGACTAATGGGGATGAATTTGATAGATGACTGACGCTGTTCTACCGCAGCAGTTAGACAGCTGTCACTACCTATTATGTGGAGCAGAGCGGGATGATTTTCATTAACAGAAATGGAATTTGTGGAAAGTCTTAAATTTATAGTGAATATTTTACAGTGCGAAGGACAATTGATATGGCAAATAAAAGTAATGAATAATTCATCAAGATGAATTGAAATGCAACAGACTTTTGGCAGACAACACCAAGAATTGCTTTTAAGGATCCCATAATATCGCTTTTTTGTATTTCCTGTAATAACACATTTGGAAGGGACATATTGAAGGGATCGACAATAGTCTGTAGGCTGTTGTTCGCTTTTAATTGGACACAAATCGGTGTAGTGCAAGATGAGTCATCAGTTTTTCCCAGAATAGAAAGCCTGTCGTTTTTAATGCGTATTTCTGCAAAAGGTTAATTTAGGCAGGTTTCAGGAGTACACTTGCGTGCACTGTACATGGAAAGTGTTCCTTGGATTTTATTTTCTTGTATTTTTAAAACAAGACTCTTTTTGCGAGGTGTCAAATGGCAATGAGTTAAACTGTGTAGGGTTGCTGATATGAAGAAGGAAAAAAATCCATTTCATAGCTAATAGGGAGTAACTAGTGTGGGTGGTTATGTAATGTTCCAGCATTACATAAAGCACATACAGAACTCTCTCTCTCCCCCACACTCCCACTCCATATTTCCTCATGAATCTGACTTGCTGTTAATGAATTCTTTGTTTGTTTTGCTTCTCCGTGAAGGACTGTGTAAATTTTGCTGCACCTGTGATCTGTGAGCCCTGACCTCTGACTCCTCCCCAGCATTGATTGTCATTTACAGGAATGAGAAAAATATCACCATTTGTGTGGGATTTGCAACCTTTATACTGACAGATTTCTCAATACATTGAACTTGGGAGGAAATCAGTACAAGGAGATGAATAATACAGGAGACAAACAGTTCAAGAGGTCTTGTCTACTTTGGGTCAGACTAAAGTAAATGGGAGCATTTTAATGGAAGGGGCTCGAGTATATGAATGAAACTCTACAGCATGATTTTCATTTCCATACAGAATACTGAGAGTGAACAGAATATATATATTGTCACTTTTTTAGTATAGTTTGTTCGCTATTGACACTCATAGCAGAACATGTTTGTATTATGGATGCACCGATACCAGTATCGGTATCGGGCCCGATACTAGGCTGATGTGCTCGTAAAAATGTATCGATACCAAAGACCAATACCTCATGTAACATACCTGAAGTTTCATAGTGTGTTTAATGTGGAGTTTTATGTATTATGAAGCCATTCTATTTTTATGAGTCTCACTGTGTTATGAAAAGGTACAGGCATCGGTATCGGCGAATACCGGAAATATAGATCGCAAAGTAAAGGGATGGTTCACCCAAAAATAAAAATTCTGTCATAATTTACTCACCCTCTTGTCATTTTAAACCTGTATGACCAAAAAAGGAAGATATTTTGAAGAATGTTGGTAACAGAACAACGGAGGTACCCATTTACTACTATGGACACAAAACCGATGCAAGTCAATGGGGACTGCAATTGTTCATTTACCAACATTCTTCAAAATATCTTCCTTTTTTTGTTCTGCAGAAGAAAGAAAGTCATACTGGTTTGAAATAACATAAGGGTGAGTAAATGATGACTGAATTAAAATTTTTGGGTGAACGATGCCTTTCTATTTTCGCATTGATCCTGTTGAAATTATGTTAAAATTGAATCATGTGTTCTAGAAATGGTTGAAATGGTTAACCTAAACATCTCATATTATCATCCTAACAGTGACTTTAGAATGGACCCCGCTCCCCATACAGCCAATTAAAGCTTGTCGATTTGGAGTTGTGCGAAAAGAAGGTTTGGTAAATGAAGATCGATGCACAGGAAGCTTTGTGCGTTATTTATAGGCGTACTTGGGCTGTTAGTCTGACCTGTTGTCTACCCTGTGGCCTGTTACTTTTGGCCGTTGTTAGAACGGTGGAGAATTGGGCCGGTTTAGGTTAAAATGCTCTACATTACAGAGTGTTGGGGTCAGTTTTTATCTTGAGGTAGAAATGTTGCTTGCAGTCTTATGTTGGCCTTTCTAAACCGTTTAAAACAAAACCTAGAGTGGTGCTTGTCCCTTCAAAAAACACTGTTTGTTGTTAAAAGGAAATTTATGTGTGTTTTTAGGGTATTCTGGGTGCTCACCCCCAACTGTATATGATATTGAATCTCGATCATTGCAAGTTTGAATAAAAGTTTGTGTGACAGGTTGTATGCTGAATTTTAATACTTAGAAATAAAGATTTGAACAAACCTCTAACCCTGATCAATAATAATCTATCACTACTAAATTAGGGATCACTCTTCTTCATAAAAAAGTCATGATATTTGCATGAACAGTTTCGTATGACAATCAGGTTTATCTGGAAATTCAGTGAATTAAAATCTGTAAGACCAAAGTTAGAAGACCTTGTGTGAAAAACTTCAGAAAAAAACGCTTGTCATGTCGCTATATGTGGTATGAAGTGAGCTGAATGTTAATTGTCAGATATTCCCTAATGACTGCCCTGGTTCATCAGAGCGACACAGGTACTGTGAAAGTGACAGAGAGAGAGAGAGAACATGAGAATCCAAGCACTGTCACCCTCTTCAGCCGAGACTCAATGACTTTGAAATTCTAATGGGTATTATTTTGCAAAGGGCACCTTCATTTGCGTGACACCACTCCACAAGACAAGGTGATTTTCAGCTAAGCTGTAATCCTCCTGCACAGTACGCCACAGAGCTTCACTTCAGACTTCAGATCAGTGTGAATGCACAGCAAACTGGTCACACTTTGTTTTGACCAAAGCAAATACAAACGACAATTTCATTGTTGGTTAAATGCGCATCCGTATTTTTCGGTTGTTTCAGTTCTGGTTCATGTAGACTGCGGCGAGGTGACTGTTATCATTGTGAATTACAGCACAATTGCTGGTTTGTGTGGTATGAACATGTGTTGAGGTTCAGGGTTCGCTTGAGCTGCCTTGTTTTAACGTTAGATCTGTTGCTTCATGTTTATGAAGTTGCAAGACTTTGTGCGTCAATTAGTGTTAATTGCTTAGAGTTGTGCATAAGGGGCTTGTTTTATTTGTCCAGGCCAAAAAAACTCTTATTTACTGCCAGGCATCAATCCCGGGTGGAATTAACAGATGACAGTAATTGCCATTGTAAAGTAAATAACTATTAAAAGAACAAGATGTGCAAATCAACCAGTTTGGTTTTTACATTCACCAAGAGCAATAAAAAAGGGAAACACCTTGTGTATCAGGACTATAAGACCTTTCTAGGACCAAGTTGGAATATATTTTACCATAGAAATCTATAATAATATAATTTCAAAATTGCTAAAGATATAATGTAATGTAATGTAATGTAATGTAATATTATAATATAATATAATATAATACACATTGAAGCAAATTAACTACATATTCATTACTATGTATAGAGTATCTGTATGTATATACAATAATGTATTGGTTGTAAGTTTGCATAGGTAGTTACATTAGTTTGCTTGTGCTTTAAGTATGTAATTAAAAAAATACAATTCAATATTTATTATAACATTTATAATACTATAGTATATATATATATATATCATAATTTTTATAATAATGTAAAAAAAGTTAATAAAACTGCAGACAGGATAAAAAATGCCTTTAACATGGGCCTATGGCCTTGTGCATGTTAAGGGGCTTAGCCACTTATGTGAACTCACAACCAATATTTAAACATGTATTTACACCTGCGTGTCTCTAAATCAAGCTCCTCTGCACCTGCTCGCAAACATCTAGCTGGACGTGAGTGATGATGGAGGCCAGAATGACGCCTCTGGCGGTTTGGCCTTGCGTGCAACAGATTGGCGGAGAGGTAATTTGCTCCGCTCAGCTCGGTTCAGCCTGAACGCCATCCTGGCAACCTCAGTATCATGAGCACACAATCTTACGAAGCGACGCGGAAAATCATATCAAATAGTGTAGCCCCTCGTATTGCTTTCATCACAATGTGAGTGAGGAGAGATATGGACGGACAAATCCTAGACAACGAGATAGAAATTGTGTATGTGTGTGTGTGCGTGTTTGTGTTTGCACTCCAAATGGTCACAGCAAGAAGGAACAGCAGTGAGTCTGGACAATGCCAATTGTTTTTACCCAGCACAGATAGATGGGAGAAGGGCTCCAATTCCCTTAACAGTTGTTCCAATGGATGTTTCGAAGCCCAGTGAGAAGAAAAGTACACAGATAGCGCATGCCCTCTGAGACTGTGTGTGGCATGTGCTGGATTTTAAAACTGGGACTCTTACCCAGATGAATACTTCTCACAGAATCGTACTTTATTGTGTGCCACGCACCCAGTACAATTGTGCTATTTAGAGCTAAGTGAGTGTTATTATTAATTTAGCAGGACCCGAATTAATGGCAGTTGAAGTGCAAAATTAATGACTGTTTTGCTAAACACTCCCTCATCTGCCATTGGGAGAATAAAAAATATCTTGCTGCCTTAAAAAATCAATATTTTCAACTTACTATTTTTGTATTTTTACCAGTGATGGGTCACCATAACTTATCAAATTAAGTTTAAATGATTCATTTTTGATGAATTAAAGCATGATGTTATTGAAATCAGTGTAGAAATTAGTATTTAACTTATGTTATTGTTTTGCGCAAAATACTAAATTGTGGTAACAAACCCTGTTTTTAATCATCATATTCAAAATCATTAATTTCAGTATTATAGATAAAAAAGTGAGTAAGAAAAACTAACATTGCCTACATTCATCCACCTTTTATGGCTACTAGGATTATCATCTCTCATAAATGTATTTTTTTGAGACACGGGGACCAGGAATTTAAAAATATGATCACGCATTTGTCTGAATTTCAAGCTGGCATAGAAGTAATGTTGCATCCAAAAATTAAAACGTAATAAACTACCATCCATATGTAGGTAGAAATATTAATATGCTGTAGTAGAGTAGGCGGGGCGAGACCGTGGTTCGAGTCCGGTGAGTAATTGTGAATTAGCGCCAGCTGTGCGCACACCGGGCTCGAATCACGTAGGAGATAGGGAGCATATAAAAGGAACGAGCGACCGGACCGTCGAAGAGAGAGGACCGGGCCCGAACTTATGTTATGTTTGTATTTATATTATGTTTTGTTCGCCGGCGGTCGTCCGTGAGGGGCCGCCGGCTGTTATATTACTTTATTAAATGTTTAAATGTTTGCCGGTTCCCGCCTCCTTCCTTCCATTTTGTTGAGATGTATTACATATGCGTTTCCTAGAATGTGGATATGTAGTTCTTATAACAAACTGGTTTTCCCTGAAGTGCATTTGTACTGTTTTATTTAAGATTTTTTAAATACAGAAAAAATCCGAATACAGAAGGGGGCGGGGTCAGGAAAGGACCACGAGCCAGGACTCGAACACGGGCAACTGCGCACATATGTCTGAGCACTGCCCACAAGGCCATTGCTCCAGAGTCCATTTGTAGCGTTAAGGCTTTATTCATCATTTATAATTGTGACATGAAAAGAATGGAAAAATGAATGGAACGATGGACAGCCACTGAAATGCTTTGAGCTAAAGACTGAAATAAAGTCACTAGTGGTTAACTTTTTCTAAAAGCATTATATCCACTTTTTCTAAAAGCATAATATCCAGCAAGGAAGAAAGAACAGTTTTTAAAGTGCACTGTAAAGTTCGTTCACCTCACAGACCAGCCGAGAGGGCGAGAGATCTCCATAGTAACGCAGCCCTCACCACATGAGGTTCTGCAGTAAAAGGCAGCTAACTGATGTCTTATATTATAAGTAAATCCCTAAACCAGACCTGTTTCAAGCTCAGCGTGACTCTCTTTAAAATCTTTTGTTCCTAGTCAAGTTAAAATAAAGATCCTTCTCACCATCATTTTCAAAACTGCGAAGTTGTTCATTTCAATGTGAGACTGCATTTTAAAGGCACTAATGAAATAATTGATTAGAACTTCGTGAAGAGGTGGAGGGGGAATGAATCGGCACTTAGAAATCTGAAATTAAAGAGTGAGACTGAGAGCGTAGACCCCCAAGACCCTTGTGTACACAGTAACTGAGAAAACATGAAAACAATCAACTTGTTTCTCCAGTCTGTGTTGACAGTGTGTTCATCCCCACGCTTCAAAATCCGTGCTTCTCCATTGCTGCACGTTACATAAAAAAATCAATACGTCCTTACCGTCCAGGTAGTAGCAATGTTCTCATGGCTGTACTCTAACTCGTTGACAGTAATTTCATTTGGAGGTAATCCAGTGTTTTATATTACAGCTTTTCCCCCCTCTGTAGACTTTCGATGCCAAATCAATCCCTTTCTCCAATGTAAATTAATAATGAATGCCCTCTCTTGTTCATGTCGCAAAGCAGCCAGAGGGGCCTGCGGAAAGATTTATTTTCAAAACCACGCTCGGTCTGATACCTGATATATTTTTGTCCTTCATGAGTACAGAAATACACAATAGTTGATGCACTGCTAGCTTAATACACTCAACAAACATGTTGTCATGATCAAATCTTGACTTATAATGAATAACCCAAATAGCCCCTAAACATTTACTCGTACTTGTACAGTAGACACACTTTTTGAATGGAGCGTGATGACAGCGTATAAAAAATTACCCCTGTGATCCGTTCATGGATGAAGGAAGTCGCACATCCAGTAATGATGATGCAAACAGAACCTCATAATTTTCATAAAACGCACGTACTTCGATGTCAGAGCAGAAAAAATGGGCGCGGACCGTGCTTGTTTACGCCGGCTGCTTAATTTTTCCCGCCCTTGGATGCTTTTCATTGCGCTGAAAGGGTAGACACTTTATTTGGATTAAATTGGTTTGCTGTCTGCTCTTCTCTGATAAGGGAATAAGGCCGAGTTATTTATTAATTTACGTATTTGTTGCATTGTGCTGATTCAGTGTGCGGGGACGAACGCGCGGCTCAGACAAGCTCCAGTGGCTGACAATGCAGCGCCGCTGCTTTCCTAAAGGTTGTGACTGCTCAAGGTTACGTCTGATTGGATGGGCACAAATGTTGTACCAAGAGGCTGTTATTATAATGTACGGCGGCTTATGGCGAAACTATAAATAAGAATTAAATACGGTGGTTTAACAAACACCGCCCTTAAACACACGTGCAGCTTACCATGCATGCATGCAAGCTGTGTGCAGCCCATGCAACGCACCCCTTCCTCTATTATTTACCATATCATCCATGTCTAAATGACGAATGAGCAAGTGCTTCGCTCTTTGATCCCATAAACTGTTCCGTCTGGGGTTTCGTTCAATTACCTGTGCAACAGCTGTATTGGGTTTGCTTTTTTCTTATTATTCCAGCCAACTTTAAATGCCCTTGAGTGTGCTTTGTAACCATGCTCGGCAACCTTGACTAGCGCGTCATCTCGCGCTATTGGTTGTCAAAACAGCTAGCTTGATATATAAGACATTTTTTAAAGTGTATAATGAATGCTTGATTCGCTTGTGCATTTTTACTCTGGGATGATGCCTGGATATCAATAAATAAACTATAGCGGAGGGGTGGAGTCTTCTTCACAGCATATTAAAATACTTCATTCCTTTCCCTGTTAAATAAGCAGAGGCAATTTTATTGGTTTTCTTGAAGTGTGAGGGGAAAAAAGCTGAATTGTTTATTTCCACACGTCAACGTCGTCTTCGCACTTATCAATTAGGCAAATCAGACACATAGAATCTGTGCTAATGCAATTTGCACAACCGGTGTAGGGCATGTTCAGGGTTGCCAGATCTGTGCGACAACACTAGCCCAATAAACCATTTAAAAATAGCCCAATGGCACGCACCGCTAATTCGAATGGCTCCATTATGCCTATTATACCTTTTTACAGACCTTATGCATTACACACATTTTCTTCTTACAGGTAACTTAAACAAAGTCCTCTTACGTTAAAAATGGCAAAAGGTGAACAAAATCTTTAACCTGCGGAATGAAAAAACAACCCGCTGCAGCGGTTAAATAGTTGCTCAGTTCTGATACCCACAGACTTGGCAACCCTGGGTGTGGCTATTGGCTTTGACGGACCGATGACAAACAAAGGGCCGTGTTCTGGAAAACCAACGTTATCAATATTTATTTTTGCAATTTGTGATGCTGGGAGCAAAAAGAACTTTAAGGAAAAGAGCTCCAGACAAATATTTGAAGTATATTAGTATTTACGTGCAGGACGCCCTGCAGTGTATTTGAACACTTCCACTGGGAAAAGCTTGATCTCTTCACTGATCTCCGGCTTTCTCATTTAGTCCAATAAAAGACAAGGTGGGGGCCGGTACCGCAGTTTCCACTCCCGTGAAAAACGTCCGCCTGTGCTTGTACCTTAGTACCTCCGCTGAGAAAACAACGACACGAAGCACTTCTACATCACATGTCCCTGGTGGTTTGGATGTTGCCCTCTAGAAGCTAAAGTAGTTCAGTGCCTCTCGCTAAATCTGCAACAAAGGGCTTGTAGGGAATTTTGACCATAATGGGCTTAAATAATCGCAGAATGAGTATTATTCGAAAGTGTGCCAAAGATTTTTGGGCACTGATGCTACCCGAGATAAAACAAAGATTGCATGAAATTTCTCGCTGCGTTTTATTGAATGGGTAATCGGGCAAGTAATCAATTAGGCGCGTGATTGCATTTTGTTTTAATAGCCCTACAGTATATGAAAAGGGACAATTTTGGCCTCCGCTGCTAACTGTTAGGAATATCTGTAATTAGACGCAGCATGTCCTCATTTATGGAAGGTCTGTAAGTAATTAGCATCTAATTCCATTGTATCCGTAATACGGAGAGACGGCATTGTCTTTAAGTTTAAAGTGCTTTAATACTCCCTTCGCCAATTTAGCTTTTAATATTATCCGGGAGGGGGTCAACAAATTTAATAAACTCAATCTGCTCAAGGTTGGGGGGTTGATCGATGTCTCGCTGCGTGGCTTTTCTTTACCTAACATCAAGGGAATACGTTTGCACTAGATTCCTTCACGTTTCTCTGTTCCCAAACAGGTGCGGGCCTCCGACGCACAGTACCGTGGGAATATTCGAATAGGGACACTGATATGTTAATGAATACATGAATTCATCTTAATTGATGAATCCTGGTGCTTCGGTCACAGAGGTATAAACTGTAATAAATCTGAGGGGAACGTCTTTTTTAAAACACGTGCTTAATGCTTCCACTGTTGAGTCACGAGGGACTTGTAAAACCTGACGCCGGTGAGATAACGTGTTGTGTTCTTTTGCAGTTGCTCACAAGGGGACTTTGTTTCACGCACGGCGTGGCTGAACAGATCGAGTATACTGTACGCTGGAGAGGATAAGTGGTCCGTGGACCCCCGGGTGAGCTTGGTGGGTCTGAACCAAGACGAGTTCACCATCAAGATCGAAGATGTGGACTTGATGGACGAGGGACAGTACATCTGCGCAGTGCAGACGCGAAGCAGACCTCGAACCACGTCTGTCCACGTCATCGTTCAGGGTGAGTTGGAAACTGTGTGGTGTGAAAAGCTAACGGTTAAAGGGATAGTTCACCCAAAAATGAAATTTCTTGAAATCGTCAGTTCAAACCTATGTGACTTTCTTTCTTCTGCAAAACACAAAAGAAGATTGAAGACTTCTGGTAACCGAACAACGGCGTTACCCATTTACTTGCATTAGTTTTGTGTCCGTAACGCCGTTGTTTGTTTACCAACGTTCTTCAAAACGATCTTTTTATGTGTGTTCTGTAGAAGAAAGAAAGTCATACTGACAGAATTTTGTGTGAACTATTACTTCATTGTTTTCATGTTTTGTTTATACATTCTTAATAAAAGAAAAAGACTTATATTCAAATATTGAAATCATTTACTTCATTTTGTTTCATGAGTATTTTCTTTGAACAGAATCTCATTGGGGTGTGCTTCTTTATCAAAGGGCCCAGATAACCTTTCTTGTTGTTCCCCTGACAGTGGTCATGAATATAGCACACAAGTCATATAGACTGCTTTTAGGGTACTTTTATGGTGCTTTTTGTCATTTTTGGAGCTCAAAACATCATTATGGAAAACAGTACTCTGATGTTCCGTAATATTCTATGTGCTCCACCAAAGACAGGAAATCTTGGTTGGAAACATGAGAGTAAAAGATTAACAAAATGTTCATTTTTGAGAACACTATTGCTTTGGGCACACGTGTCCTCATTTGTGCATGTAACGTGTGCAGCGTTTGTGTGTTTTAACAGCTTTAATATCCTTTCTAGAGGGCCATTTTTCAGTATCGATGGCACACACCTTGAACTCCAGTTACGATATTGGACATTTTAATGAAGTGGATAATTATGTAATTAATGCTGATTGCGTAAAACCTCGGGGGTGCATTTTTTCGGGCCGGATTTGTGGGTCCGGTGTTAATATGATTGATGACAGTGTCATTCTTGTGCAGTGATGCAGTAGGTCATAACAGAACTGAGCTACTGTACACTGACGGGAGATTTAGAGCACAGGAACTCATCACCACAGCCGTCCTGCTTTAATACTCTCAACAATTTAGTGTGTAATACTGTTTCAATATCAGCTTTTCTGGCATTTAAATTCTTAAATTCAATACTATTTCTTCAATAGGGCAAAGTCGAGTTGTATTTTTCCAACACGATATATGTCTACTTTTAGTGCGACTGTGAATGTGCAAATGAGGATATAAACAGGATCAGATCAACCACTATAACATTTTTCTATATGTCCTTCATTTTTGTTTGTTAAGGGTAGTTTATGGTAGGATCCAGAAAGGAAAGGGTTAAGCCCACTAAAAGATGTTGAACCAGGAATTTGTCCTGTTCAGCAAAATCACAATGTCCCCACGACAAAATAACCTTTCATTATATGTGTACCCATCAGCTTTAACACTGTGAGAAGAACATTACCTGGAATAGGTTCAGGGAGGTCCAGGTTTATCTTCTGGCTAATGGTTCAGAACCTGAATTTGTGTTAGTTCACATGCTGCGCTTGAGTCTTTGTTTGTCTTAATTAGCTTCACTGACACATGCTTCTGAGAGAGCCTTTGATCCATAGAGAAAGAAGTGCAGTTTGGGCTAGATGGGTTTGCATCAGTGCAGTCATCAGCAGTGAAAATGAACGTGAGATCAAAGAACGAGGAGCAACGTGAAACATCTCTCGCTTCTAAAAATGTACATTTTTAGTGTTTGCTAAAAGATGCATCCTTGTTGAAGGCCCAGGGTTAGAGATCTGTGCAAACCATTAGCCCAGAGAATTAAACTTTGGGTTGTCCTGCACCTTTTCTGCTGTGGGCATGAATGATACCTCAAATCGTACGGCTTGTTGAGGAGATGTGTTCACATCCTTTTCTATGGTAAACAAATTACACAAAGCGTGTGAGATATAACCAGGGATAATATTTTCAAACTTTTTTTGTCAGCCGAAGCCCTAAATTATTTACTTGAAGTACCCGCTGAGATTTTAAGTAAATATTTCAATAATTTAATGGCATGTTTGCTTGCTGATCATCAAAAACATTTATTTTTTGTATCTGCTTTGAAGTTATTATCAGCAGTATTTTACATAGGTTAACTTTAGCTATTATTAAACCTGTAACATTTCTTTGCAATTGTACATTTTTTTACTAATGGTAATGGAAACATTATAGATGTGGCGCAATGTGGCGCCAAGTGTTTTGTGCTAGTTTCAGCTAATGCGAGCGCAACTGGTTCTTAAAGGGAATTGGAGATGAGACCTTTTTTTGGTTTACTGCATGTTTTGCCCAAAACACACCCATGACTCATCAAGGGAATAGAGACATCCCTTTTAGACCATGCACTTGGAGCGCCAAACATGTTTCCCGCAAAAGTGGATTCAGACAAGCCCTTAATTCATTTGCGATTGCGCTTTAGACCATTCCCTTAGATCGTTACAGTGTACCGACTCCCAAACTTCCTGTAATTCACTTATTAACCACCAGGGGTTCGCAAAGCCTTTGTTTGGGATTCACCATAGAGGATTAAGGATCGACTCTTTTAACTTTACACTTAGCAACAGCAGAGAGAACCCTAGAAACCAAAAAATAGTAGCATAACAGATAACCATAACAATGCACCATAATACTTTGAATAGTTTGTCATAGACAAGCACCGCTTGCATTTTCTTCAAAGCTGCCATTACTTTTGCATCTGTTTCTCTATTTGAAGCGTATCTTGCAGGTTGCTGTAGGTTGTCAAAATACTTACAATACGAACTGGCATTTGAGCAAAATCGTATGTAAAAGCTTAACTTATTATAAAAGCTTGATGTTGTGCATTTGGGTAGAAAAGGAAAACGTTTTGAGCACTGATTTTTATGTCCTTGCTCAATAACAGATTTTTCTTTATTTCAACCATAACTGTTACAGATTGCAGCCTTAAAATTAATGTTAGATTTCACTTTCATTATTACGTCAAATCAAATAGCATCTAAACATGTGTTACTTCAGCATTCTCTCTAGCACATTCGGTCAGTTCAAGCCCGAACATTTAGCAGATCTAAGTCATCTGCCCTGTTGCCTTGGCAACGTACTCCCCTAATACGGCCTTGATTGAGAGAGTGAAGAGATGCTTTAATAACAGAGGTCAGATTCCACAAAATACCTGCACGCGGACAGAAAAACAGCTATTACCCGCAGTTAGCAAACAGCACACAGAGTCTTGGGATGCCTCGGCTAAAACCGCAGCTGGTGGCCGATGGACGTAGAAAGGGGGGAAATTGTGTGACACCCTCAGCTTGCATTGCCTTTACACTGTAAAGGTAAGGTTTGAATGGAGATCCAATTTGCTTCTCCACATGCCCAGTCACAGCCGCCACATACGTAAAATGTATTGTAAGAATTGAGTTGGTAATAGCCTGTATAAGCAGTATTATGTAAAAAGTGGGAGGGGTTTGATGAACACCTGCTCGCGATAAAGAGCGTCAGGTTCGTGAATACAAACGAAGGATGAGATTTGACGGTCTGACTCCATGTGTTTATCACTCGAGGGAAATATTTACCTCTTCATACTCAAAGCTAAACCTTTGTTTTTTGGGTGACCTCTGAGCTGTCTTCTTCAAATATTTATCTAGAAATAAGTTCATTAACGGTTTAGAAACTGAAGATCAGTCTGCCGCCCTCGCTTTAAACTCCCCCAGGCTAAAACGTCTTCACCTGCGTGGGTTTTTACATTTTACGCTTCGAGTTTGTCTCTCTGTGAAGGTATGAAGGCCTCTGGCATTCTCTGACTACCGTGTCATTTTTCTTTAATAACCGCAGGCGGTCGGATACCTCGGCACATACCTTAAATCATTAAAATCGCTCTGAGATGCTTGGATGCGTCCCTATCGTTTCTGAAGCCTCGGGGTTAAATGGTGTTTATGGGCTCTCTAACAAAGTGCAATGTGATATCATGTGTAATTGCATGTAACTAGGGCCAGCAGACCGGTCAGAGATTAAAGAAGTCACAGCACTTCTCACGGTTGTTGTTTATTAATGAGCTCGGAGGCACTGGAAGGCAAGATCTTGCTTGTGAAATAAGTTAACTTGGTTTTCTAAACAAGCTTTTAATATTAATGTTCTGGAATGTTTACCGGAACGTGCTGAACATTTTTGATGCAATTGTGAATATTTCTCTGGGTAATTTTCTGCATTGGTACAATCATGTTTAGGGTTTATTGAACACAAGTCTAAGTGGAGGGGCACGTTGTCACAGTGTATAGGTTGTGTTATTATGGAGCTATTTATCTCTTATTTCTATTTATCATCCCAGGCATTTTAGTAAATTATCAAATGTAAGCAGGTTAACAGTTGTGCAATGCAAAACAATTAGTGGGAAATGTGAAAATCTAAAGGGACAGTTCACCCAAAAATGAAAATTCTGGCTAAATTAACTTACACCCAAGTTGTTCCAAATCTGTATACTGTACATTTCTTTGTTCTGATGAACACAAAAGAAGATATTTGGAAGAATGTGGTTAACCCAACAGTTCTTGGCCACCATTGACTACCGTAGTAGGACAAATGGTAGTCAAAAGTGACCCAGAACTGTTTGTTTTCCTACATTCTTCAAAATATCTTCTTTTATGTTCAACAGAACCGAAAAATTCTAAAGACTTCAATGTTATTCAATGGTGGCCAAGAAATGTTTGGTTACAAGCATTCTTCCAAATATCTTTCTCCGAACAAAGACATTTATATTATTTTGAACAATTCTTGTTTAATAAATATAAATAATGAATATTGCTTTTTCGGATATTAAATAGGCAAAGCATACAAAGATCTTAACTTGAATTAAAAAACAGAGCGAACAGCAGTTGAAACCTGACGTGAAATTTTATTGTAGCCACAGCTCACATCCATATTAATAAATGCCATGATTTGCATGTTAACAACCATATGCCCAGATTTCGAACGTACGCTTGTGTCTTAAATGAGTGCCCCTGTGTTTACTTGTCTACTCAGAAGAAACAGCAATAAACATAAAGGAAGATTTCACAAAAACATCTGTAAATTTGATATGTATCTTTGTGCATTTGTCTCGCGTGGTTAGTTTTTTTTCTTGATGTATGACATGTTTTTTTTCTCTCTTAACACCCATAAGATAACAAAGTCTTTTAAATAAAAAATAGCATGATTTTGAAATAATTATAAAAAAAACTCAGTTCTTGGTTTTTCACAGACCTTAATTTCTCAACTTTGGCACATTTTGTAGACGTGGGAGGCAACTGCTATGATCATGTTTGAAGAGGCGAACCGTGTGAGCAGACAAACTAATGCATGCTAATCAAAAAAAGAGGTCTCGCTCGGAATACCAGTTGAACTTTCGTATTTTCCTCCACGCGGTTGTTCATACATAATAAGGTCAAGGAGAAACGCAGCCATCTCCTCATCTTCATAAAGCTGGTCTGCGGCTGCTTCCGTCCACATTTATGAGGAGAAAGTCTACAGATGCCTTGAGGCTGTTGGCTTCAATGGCACACACAGAATGTCTTTCTGCAGATGTCACACACACACGCACACACACACACACACACACACAACCAAAACAAACACTGTAGAATGGGAATCTTCTCTCTATCTGACCAATACAACACAGATATAAGAAGTGTTTGGAAAACTTATTGTAAAACAATCCAAAATTGCATTCAATTCTTGGAGATATAGCACAGAAAGTACACTTCAGTTTTAATAACCTAAAATCAAACTCATTAAAATCTGATAAAACTTCTCAAAGAACCACTTAATATTAAAAGTGAAGCAAGAATATGAAAAATGACTGCACTTATAGAAAGAAGTGTGAAAAATCGCTGAAATGTGCGAGCACATTATTTCCTGAAAGCAGCTTTAAACCTTGTATTTAAAGCCCGTTTCTTAGGGGAGTATGAATTATCCTGTGTGCTTTTTGTCTTTAATTTGTTTCTATCAGATACCTAGCGGACAGGATTAAATCCAATACCCTGATTGAGCGAGAAAGGGGCTTGATCCTCCCTGAACATGGAATCATGGGAAAAGCCCCAGGCCAGCAAACAGCAGGGAGGGTGTCAGAAGCTTTTTTTCCTTAAAATTCGTCTTTCTTGAAGAAACGGAAAAGGAGCAAATGTAAAGAATAGGCGAGGCGGATGAAGTAAATATTAATTCGCTGATTAAAGACTGAAAGAGGTCATTATTTGCATGTCAAATCATCTGACATTTTCGCTGGATGCAAACATTGGTCCTGCAGCTGTGCATCAAATATTGGAGCCTTGTATGTCTTCATAATGCAGATGTTTTTTTTGCTCACATTGCGAAGCCTTTAAGTCTGATTTACACAAGCACAAGTTAATGTCATACAGTGTTTGTACACAACAAATAAGGAAGTGTTGCTTCATTTGTATTCTCATGCTTGGGGGGGAGTTTAAGTATTGATCGTGTGACTATTGATTTTTTTGTAGATAAAGAGTGCTCAAGTGTGTGAAATATTAATGAATGTAAATCCATTAAAACACGCTGGAGCATCATGGTTCATCAATAAAAAATGAATTATTTTTGTAGTAAAACGTGTTGTGCATTGTACGTTTTGAAAGGCATGACATCTCTGGATACTTAATAAGAATTACCCAGAAGTCCCAATGAATGTGCCTTGCACAGACATTTTGGCATAAATCCAAAATCCAGGCACAGTTTTCATTCCGAGCACATTTCAGCTCAGGACACCAGATTTCTGAAACATTTCAACTTTGTTGCCGCTGGTCTCTAGGTTCCCTGTGAGAGCGACGGAGCGTAAATTGATTTCCTCCTCCCCTAAACTCACCTCCTGCTTATCAAACAGCACGGCGATGCGGACACGTGTATTGAGCCGCGGAAGGCAAAACAGAATGTGTCTTTATTGTGATACGACACGCAAATCCATGACTGTTTGTCAGGCAGAGGAACTGTCAAAACAGAGCAGAAACAGACAGGAAGTACATTCTCAGCCGGTCGACGTCTTATCTGCAGATTCCCCTTTCAGAATGACTGGCTCCGTGTAATTTAGTTTCTTAAGAGTTCATCGGCCTGGAACTGGGCTGTTTGCTATATCTTTTGTGTTGGTTATCAATGCAGGATTTTGCAATTCTGAGACTTATAAATATCACTGATTCATTTGTGGTTTAACCCAGAGGCTCTTAGCTTTGAGGTTGCCAAAAATGCAGATGATGAAGTTGCAAGAGAAGCGTTTGTTTCAAGAATATATTCAAATGTAGTGTTTTGTGCTTAAAATAGGGTCTTTTTATGTATAAGGCGTGCAAAATAGTTTTTCATTTTTGTGATAAATAAACAATTTCTTTGCACCTGGAAGTGCGGTTATAGCTGAGAAAATCATTCAAATGTCAGCCCATTTATTTCAGGATTCGGGATGCGTTTTCACTTGAAACAATTGATGGTGATTTTAATGATCGGCAAAACAGTTTTCTTCCGAATTCTTTCAAATTCTGTTGATCGTCATAACAAAGTGCTCATTACTGCATTGTTGATCTTATATGTCTGTCAGATCCTAGTTGATATAACACTTTGTGGAACCAAAACCATCAATTATATCGAAGATTCATACTTGAATCGATTTATTAAAGTTGTTTGCTGTTGTTTTTAATGTTGTTGTGTTAGATTTAGTTTTTGCCAGTGAAATGATATTTATATTTGATCATCCATGTCACGCCTCACTAAGAATTCCCGCTTCCCCTTATGAAAAGCTGAGGTCAAATCTTGGAAATAGGCAGCGATATGGCAAGTTATTTCTATTCAATTGCTCCTCCTGTCAACTGAAGATCCCTTTGAAGCTCGGAAATCCAGCATTAGAAGTGAGAGGGTGGTACGACTCTATTAAAATGCAATTTAACATGCTTTACCTCATACCGAGACTGGAGAATCCAATCTGGGCGAGACGCACACACAAACACACACACATCGGCCACATTCCTTTACTGATTTTGTGCGATATAAAGCGAGAAGCAGTCATTGTAAGCTCTTTATTGGCTTTGAAAATGGCTTTGAGTTGCATTCAGGCTGTCCGTATCAGAAATATGGCTTGCGAAGATACACGCTATCATCCCGAGACACAAGTCATAAACGCGGTGATAGAATCATTCTTCACTCCGACTATCATTGTCATATAGAGGGTCACTGGGCTGTTGTAAACATCTCTTATTAACTCCATATAGTTTCCTTTGCTGACTGTTACAGACTGTTACCTGACTGTGCGTTGATGTTTTTTGCTCGGAATTACTTCAGATCTGTGTTTGAGGAGGGATTTTTGTATTTTGCGTTTGAAGATGTGACTTAATACTAGTCGTATTTAGATCAGTGAGCAAAACCTTTCTGTTTGAAATGGCTAATTCCCGCTGGCGGCACAAGCTCTGTAGTAGCGTTTTATTATTGTCTTGCATTATGCACGTAATGAATGTATTCAAACACCTGTACACAGAAGAATTCAACAATGATAAAATCTCAACACAGCTGGCCTATAGAGTATTTTGACACTTGTCTGGATGTCATTGCATTAAATTTAAAAATGAACTTAAATTACTCTAGATTTTCCTCGAACGCTTCTTTCATGTTCACATTTTTGAAATGATGTTTAAGTGCCTGTTGTCAAGGTAATTTTAACTCACAGGCGTCCTGGAAGAATTACCACTGGTGTTTTAACAAACACTTGAAGAGCAGAAATCATGTGTCCTTATTGTGAAGAATATTGTGTTTTTTTTACATCAGATCAAGCTTCGTTTTGTAAATTTAGCATGTCCTAGGTATTTTTATTCAATTGTCATTTCAAGGAAACTGATTTCAACTGCTTTTAAGGACAAGTTCACATTTTGTGCCAAATGATTTTTAGGGCTGTTAAACGATTAATCACGATTAATCGCATTCAGAATAAAGGTTTGTGTTCACATAATGTGTCTGTGTACTGTGCATATGCACGTTGTATTTATTAACACATACATGTTTAGATTTAGTAAATGCTTGCATGTATATATTTTAGGGCTTTCAACCGATTAATCGCGATTAATCACATCCAGAATAAAAGTTTGTGGTTACATAATATATATCTGTGTACTTTGCATAAGTATATTGTATTTATTAACACATACACATACATGCAAATATTTAAGAAAAATAATAAACATTTATATATAATTTCAATTATTAGTAAATATAAATAAATACATGAAAGTATTTCCTAAATATGTATTCATGTGAATGTGTTTGTGTTTTTAAATCCAAAATTATTATGCACAGTACACAGACATATATTATGTTAACACAAACTATTATTCTGGATGTGATTAATCGCGATTAATCTTTTGACAGCCCTAATATATTTATATTAAATGTAAATATAAATATTTCATGATTTTTTAATTTTTCTTAAATATATACAAGTATGTGTATGTGTTTTTAAATACAACAATAATATTCACAGTACATAGACATATATAATTTTAACACAAACTTTTATTCCGGATGCGATTAATTGCGTTTAATCGCTTGACACCCCTATTGAGTTTCATTCTGTAAGGTTGCTTGTTGTCTTAAAAGTAGGTAACACAAATTTCAACAAAGCTAACCAGACCTCATGACATTCAAGATTTGAAAAATCACATTCCTCTCAGACTCCTGAATTGTGTCGCCAAACAAAGCTGATCTTTTGCCCTGTATGCAATTATTTGAGAAAGAGGAGAAAACTGTGAACTTGATGCTTGTACGGATTGTCTCCGCTAATACATATTAAGCCAGAAATAGACGAAACAATCACAAAATAATGTTGCTCATACGCTCCCTGGCTTAACACTTTGTCAAGACTTAGGCTGACGTTAAATGAATTATTTATAGGCGAGCGTCTACAGAAGAGCACGTCTTTAGTGACTAAAAGAGGATAAAACACTGGTACAGCCTGCCTTTGTTGGAGCTCAGCTGAGCGATGGCAACCTTTGTTGAGTCGTCTCGGCTCTGAAATGCAAAACTAAACCTCTTGACAGAGTACATACAGTATGTCAAAATAACATCTGTGTTTAACGGCAGAACGTAACATGTCAGACGACACGAGTATTTTTTCCTGAGCCAACCGTCATTGCCACCTGTTATTAAATTTATTGAGACCATCCCTTTTGGTCTTCTGATGATAATAGTGATTGTTTTAAGCTTCGTGCTCATGCCGTCGTGTTTTGATTTCTCAGAAAGAACGCAGTGATCAAGTGTAAAGCGCCCGCGGGCGTTTTGTGAAATAATTTCTTATGTGTGTACGCTTCCGCTCGTTGTGGATCTTCGTTTACAGTGGAGGGAATTAGTTAATGGCCTCCAAAGGAGTTTATTTTTACAATTACGGTAGTCAAGCTGAACATATTTTGCCGGCCATCATTGAAGCAAAAGTGCAGGATATCCTCCAGAGATGGAAGATATTATACTGAACTGACCTTTAACTTAACTGACCTTTGCAGGACAGTTTTTACGAGTTCATCCGTATTTTTGCGAGGAAAAGAATTTGTTAAATACACGAGCGGCTCTGTGCTTACAGCAACAGCTAAAAACACTTCAGTCCTTTTGGGTTACTAGCACTTCATTTCGAATTGCCATATTAATGCGTTTCACTACCAGGGAGATGTTTGCTTTATAAGTATATACAGTAAATCAATAATGTAGCTTAGGTGCCCACAGTATCTTTTATTAAAAAATTGTTGCCTCATGGAGGCATGTTCTGAATAAATAGTGTGGTACAGCCCAGCATATAACTCGGATGTCAATTATTAAAGGGATAGTTCCACCAAAAATGATGTCATCATTTACTCACATTCTTGTCATTTCAAACCTGTGTGATTTTCTTCTGCAGAAACACAAAAGAAGATATTTTGAAGAATATCAATGGCAAACGATGGCGGTACACATAGGCTTCTATTGGATTTGTGTCCATAAAATGTGTTCTGCCTTTGTCAATTCATACAGGTTTGACTGCCCCTTTAAGAAAAATCAGCTTAACCTCTTCTTAAAGAACACATCATGCCCATCCTGAAAACAAATTCAGTAAACTGCACATAAAGGATTTTAGTCTATTTAAACAACAGACATTTGATTTCTCTATCTGACAACATCTCTGTGACCGTAACAAGTAAATCTTTAACACCTTTTTCAAAGTAAGCCATAATTTCTCTTCCTGAAGGGAGGATGTCGAAACCCTTTACAGCAATTCCCTGTTGAGTAACTAAATAAGGTATTTGTAACATCTTTAGTTTTGCTGAGTTGTGGAGTTTGTGAGATCTGCGAGGCCCTCAAAGGCCTGGATTATGGCTTTTCCTGCAGTCTCTTTAAATTGTGTTCAAAGTGCAAAGACATCAATAAATCAAACTTGTGAAATTTGCCTGGTTTGCTTTTTTTTCGGCGGAAGGTAAAAAATTGGGTGGGATGAAAGTTTCATGGCTGTTCTGTAACAATTGTTTGACAGCTTTGAAAACGAAAGAAGCCCGAAACAAACAACCAAAAAACATTTTTCTTTTTAAATCTTTGAAAGGCCGGGTCTTGGGTACAACTGAAGGCCATCCAGCATTCACTGCACTTCAGTTTCAGTCTAACATCGCAATACCATGCATATCCAATGTTGTTCACTTGTATTTTATAACTAGATACAGAACATTTATATGCCATTATAAACATTATTATCAGCATAACAATTTGAATAAAAGCTGAAATGATAAATTAACACGAATTGAATAATTTCTTAGCATGTGGTATTACCCCCCTTTGCTTTAATGACAAAATGCTCTCCAGCTGGCATGAAAATATGTGTGCAACTTAATGATCCATGTTTTCCCGGCATTGAATTCAAAATGTTCCAAAGAGCATTCCAAAGTGTGCTTCTATGGAAGCAAGAAAATATGACGTTTGGTATGAGGAGCTGACATGGTCGATGCCAAAAACGTGCTTTGACATAAAGATTTTATTCTTTCAACGCCACATCCTAAAACATTTAACCTGTTTCCAGGTTTAGGGGTGTATTGTGACTTTTGACTGATCGAAAGTTTCCTGATGTTCTTACAGTTCCTCCAAAGATTGTCAACTTGTCGAAGGACCTGGTGGTGAATGAAGGCTCTAACGTTACTCTGATGTGTCTGGCGAATGGCAAACCAGAACCTGTCATTATGTGGAGAATGTTATCAGCTTCAGGTAAGATGATATATTTTTAAAGCGACCAGTGTTTCAAGATCAATGCGCTTTTTTGATGTCACTAAATACTGCATTTTTCTCGTCTCTTAAGCATGTGAAGATAATTTGTGACCCTGGACAACAAAACCAGTCTTAAGTAGCACGGGAACATTTTTAGAAATGGCCAAAAATACATTGTAGGGATAAAAATTAAAGATTTTTCTTTTCGCCCAAAATCATAAGGATATTAGGTAAAGATCATGTTCCGTCAAGAAATTTGATTTATTTCTGTAAATGTATAAAAACTTTAGTTTTGTGAGTGGATGGTCTGCCACAGTGCCTAAGATTAAAAACTTCAAAGGTGATTTTCTCAATATTTAGTGTTTTTTGCATCCAGCTTTGTAAACAGTTGTTGTTCCACCAGATAGAGTCCTATCCTAACAAACCATATATCAATAGAAAGCTTATTTCTTCAACTTTCAGATTATTTAAAAATCTCAATTTTCAAAAATGTATCCTTTAAGATTAAGAAACCTTAAAGTTTTGTGGTCCTGGGTCACATATAACGCTTATCTGTCTCACTGAGGGTTGTGTCTGTGTGTGTGTTTGACAGTGTGTGCACATCTCTGAATGTGCTGAAAGAGCATGTTTACGTGCTCACTTGTGTGTTTTGAATGCATGATACGAGCTAAGTGGTCTGTTCTGCTTATCTTCAGGCCACATGAACAAATCAGCTCCGTTTGCGCTGGCTGCTGCTCTGTTCTTTTTTGCACCATTTCACTTAATCAGGGAAAAAAGCGGCATCTTAATGTGCTGTGATTCGTGGGGTGCGACTGGGCCGCTGTACCTGCCTAGACAGCCCCGCTTTCTTTCTTTGTGTTGATACAAGGATCAGGTAATTGAAATGTTAATGTGACAGAGAACTAAATGCTCTGGGTTTTTTTTAGAAGATAAGTGAAAGAGTTTGTGATGGATTCCATTATGATACAGTACAGATGTCTGGCCGGGGCTCTGACAGCTTTAAGGAATAAAAGATGAGCTGTCGGAGCCGATTTAGTCAAGTCAGTTGGTCAGGGGCGGACCAACGGGATCAACCTTTTTATGTTCAACATTTAGTGAGCTAGGAATGTGCGTGTGAATATATCGATTTGTTAGCAATAATTGACCCATTCTATCGTCAGTTTATTTTCCTAGTATTATTAAAACCTACGTGGCTCCTTTTTCTTACTTAATACATAACTGGTCACTTTTACTATAACAAGTCATACGATAGCTTTTAATAAGAAATAATAATTATATATAAAAATAATTCTTTACTCTTAATAAATTATATGCAAATAAGGCTTAACTTTGTTTTTAAAATGATGAGAAACATTACACTATTTACAAATGCCATGTTTTCTTGCTGTTTGATCAGTTTAACACTTCGTCGCCTTTCGAATCTGATCCGCAGTCGTAAAAGCTTTCCATGATCTTCTAAGAGTTGGCAACCGAGAATCTTGATGGTGCCGGAATCAGTCGGAAGCGATCCAAACAATGTGCGAAACGTAATTAAACCGCAGACCCCCCGTGAAAAGCTCTTAATATCTCGATAGCACCCGGATTTGTTGTCTTGTCTGCGTTTTCAGATTTCGAATTCGACAGACAGAGCGCTGACGTAAAGCACAGCTGCTCCCCTGAGCGTTTACCGCACTATAGTCGTCGAGATTTACTGCAGCGTTTCCACATTGTCTCAATAAAGGCCTGAAATAAGTCTGCCAGTCACACTTAGTTGTGTAAGTACACATCTCCCACCTTTAAATGGCACTTCACTCAAAGCTTTAGATCTTATTCTTCCGACTCTCTAAATAAACCAAGGGATTTGGTGATCCTGCAGTCTGACGTCGCCCGCGTGTAACTCTTTTCTAGATTAAGATCATATCGAGCGTATTTCTTATCTAGAGCTCAGTCTGAAGCAGCTGAGGCCCGTCAGATGGTTTTATTAAAGGAAAAAAACTATATTTTTGGTGTTAAATACAGTAAATTACCTTTTGTTTAGTAGTAATTTAACCAAAGTAACTTAGAGTAGGAAGAACTTGTTTAATACATTTCTAAATGTTTCTAGAGCTACAGTCATACTGTCCGAAAGCAGAATAAAAACTTTTTTTTATATCAATATTTTCACATTGTCTTTTTTACATTGGCATGGTATGTGTTTTGGGGTTGCTTTAAATACATTCAAATAAAAATTTGGATTAGGTGCTGTAAATGGATTTGGATATGGAGGATCATAAAAATGTGATTTTGTTCTAAATCTCCAAATGGACAGCTTTGCTTTCATGTTTTACGCTTGCCAGCGACTGGATAAGCTCAGATCGAACAAATGAATTGGAAAGTGCACATCTATAGATGTTCTGTAGAAAAATGCGTGTTCGATGTGTGTATTGGCCCATAATGGGTCAGGTTTGATGGTCTGGGGTTATTATGGATGCCTGAGCATTGGGGCATCTTGTCCAAATTCATGAAATCATGAAGGAGCAACCTTCACAGTCTGACAAATCAGCCATTCTTCTTGGATAGCTGAGGATTCATGTTTAAATAAGATGGTGACCTGGTAACTATTTAGAGCAGTTTGGACAGTCGAGTCTTTTGATCATCACTAAGCCAACTTCTCAATGGGAAACTGAAAGGCAAGCGATGCAAGCAACATGGGAAAGCTTGTAATTTTCTTTCTGGATGAAATATTTCAGCGTACTCATTCATGCAGAGGCCGCTGGATATTGTAGGATGCCCAGAATATGCCAACTAGTACAAGGCGTCCAAGGTGGATATTTTGAGGAAGATGAATTCTGTTAAATAAGGATATACTTCAAAATTTCAATATCAAACTTTGTTATTAATTGTTAAATAAATGGACTAAAAACAACAGATACTGTAAAACCAGATGGTTTTGTGGTCATTGCTGGTCAGGCTAATACAGTGTGATGGTTTAAGATTGTTTTAGGAGCTTGATCAGCTTAAACCAGACCTGCAAACCAACTTATTGCATTTGAACTATTGTTTTTGTAGCTGTGAGAAATGAAAGCAATGCTCTAGTTCGAATAGCATTCGGTGTATGTGTTTTACCCAGAAACCCTTATGTTGCCCTTCCACTTTAGTGATTTATGCTGCACCTCCGAAGATTCAGAAAAGTTTCGGATATTTGCTTGGGATACACTTATTAATGCATTTTTTCATTTTCTTTGTTCCCGTTTTTGCACAGAAGATTATTAGCTGGCCCTGAGGGCACAGGTGAGAAAAAGTTTTCTCTCTAGCGGTATCGAAGATTAAAATAGTGTCCAACTTTTAAGGGCATAAAACTGCGGTATCATTTGTGTTTGAATATTAAAAATGAGTCATAGCCTACTGTTGTATATCCTGGCTGTTTTCCTCTCTAGATATTTGGGTTTAACAGCGTGGCTCTGAAAATGTTCTGTAAACCGTAGAAGCATCAATATTTGTTTATGCTATAATCCTTTCATGAATTGTATGTATTTTATGCATTCATCTTTCAGCCTGGATATTTGAATAACAGCCAATATTTTGCCTTCCACACTGAACATAACATTTATATTTAAAAAGGAATTATCAACCCGGGATATTAATGTTATTATCCCCTGAGTCTGTCTAATAGACATATTACACACTTGAATGAAATCTGATGGGCTGTGCGCCGTTTCTCTTTCATGTGATCTGAGCAAAAGCCTTCGGTGGGAAGACTTGTTTACTTATTTTTCAATTCTCAAAGAAGCATATTCTCAGAATCCCTTATTTTCTCTCTCCGTGTAAAATCCAGCAGGCTGGAGATCAGAGAAAGCCTGTTTGTGTTGCATTGTGGGTATAGGAGGAGCGAGCGTGTGTTGTTTTACCGTCGGGTCAATAATATCGCCATTTTATTATCGCTACTATTTAATCGACTTGAATAAACATTGTTTTTAATGAACGTGTGGGTCCCAGGAGCCATCGCTACTACATTAGTCAGAATTAGAGTTTTGGTTCAGTGCGAAACACATTGAGAGGAACACAATGCTTGAGGTTTTTTTTGAGCTTTGATTGTATTAATCCTGTTTATAAGCGTCTACGTAATGAGGCTGCAATGTGTGTTTGCTCTCGACAACTAATTTCAGAAACCAAATGATCCGATTAGCCGCGGCGCTAACTGTTAAAACAGTTCTACCCCGCCAATCTCTCTTTCTCCCGCCCTTCCCGCTTTGCACCGTGCTGACTCCAGTTATTTTGGTGAAATGAATACATTTGGAGTGGGGTTGGAGATTGATAACACACTAGCTCTGAGTGTTTCTGAACAATAGCTTCGGGGGTTTAAACAGACAAGGTTCAAGGATATATACAGTATTTCTATGTGGAATTGGAGTGCTCCATGCTAATGTCCGCCGCTGTTTTTTTTTTTTCATTCGTTTTAGTCAGGATCATGTTGTGTGTCTATCAAACCGAATACGCCATTATCTCATCACTATCGTCCCCGTGCACACACACGAAAGCATATTTCGACATTAGTAACAGATGTGGCTATCACTTCTCATTTTTAACTCGCACAAAGCACTGAAGGCCCCAAAGATATTTGATGTCTGAATCAAAGCTAGCCTGTCAAAGTGAATTATCTTTACAGACACGAATATCAGTTGAATAAAGCCAATACATATCTTTGAGGCATATGTGTGACTCATACTATCTGTTTGTTTTTCTTCAAGTAGACTATACATGTAAGGTTTCCTTGAGAGATGCAAAATATGTGGTTTTTAAGTCAGTTCACAGATCTGCCGTTTAAACAATGAATTGTAACATCAAGGAATTTATTTACTTAACTGACGCCATATTGAAACAGAGGGAGTGAAGCACTTTTGTACATTCATACTTGAGGTATAAATGTTATCACGATTTATCTTCATATACTGTATAGGCTATGCTTAATGTGTGTGATTTTAAAACAGACTAACTAGGCTAACTATGTCTTCAAAGGTGTATAAAGACCTAACATTATGACAGTTTCCAGCCTTATGTTTTTGCCCCCTTTAGCAGTGTTTACTGTGACTTCTTCTATTAATGCGCGTGGATAAATGTTGCCGGTACAGCCCGGCGAACATGTGGTTTTGCTTTGGTTTTGCAGTTCATCTGCCGGCAGAAAACAGCAGAACATTCAACTGACCGAACAAAACGCCTTTCCAAAACTCTGTCACTATTACTGACTGCCTGGGCATATTAACATGAACGTAGTTTGTCTTTAAATATTCGCATAGTTTGTTGCAGATGGACATTTGTGCTGCATGATTCCCTAAAAGTTACATTGAAGTTTCATCAGCAGAAAGTGTGTAAATGAGAACGGCTTTTTGCTGCAAAAAATGAAGCACTGTATCTAACAGGTACGAAAGGTTAATGCAAGTACGACTTCTAGATGATGCCATGAATTTGATGATTAGCATATAAAGAGTTGATTTGCAAAATAAATACTTTTTAATAAGAGTTAAAAACATTTTTTTGTGCACTTGTGCAAAAACATGATAAAAATACTATAAAACTGATGTATCTGTTTTTGCAAATAAATTCTTTAAATAGAGTTGATTTGTTAATTAAAGTTGTCTTTAATGTTTATTAAAAGAAAGTTTTGTAATAACAACTATACCAGACCTTTGACGTTGACAAGAATTCAGATTCGGACCTTCGAATATAAACTTTGAGAACACGCGTTTTCATTTGCCATGACCATATAAAACCAGTTTCAGTTTATTTCACTTTTAAAGCACACATAAATACAACTATTGTCGCCCAAGGTGCCGTACAAAAACAAAGTAAAACAAATAAAAACCAAAAAGAGTTACAAAGATACATGCAAAATTAAACCAAAAATACAGAGCCACCCCTCAATACCCAGTAGAATTAAAAGCCTGAGATAATAAATGCATTTTTAAGCGAGTTTAAAAAGTAAATGTAGTTGGAGCTGCTCTAATATACAGCGGTCAAGAATTCCACAGTCTAGGTCCAACTACCTAAAAGGCCCAGTCACCCCTAGACTTTAATGTAGACAAGGGACAGTTAGAAGCAGCTGATCAGAAGATCTAAGGGGTGGCTAATTTAAAAACGGCCCTGCCCATGACTAACCCAACAGTCTATTTTTATGTATTATATAAGAACATACAAAATGGGCAGTGGAACAGCACCCAAGAAGCCGATTGAATCGAGTGTTTCATTCGCATGCAGAACAGAAGTGAGACCCTCAATTCACCTCAGGTGTCTCTGTAATGATGTTCCAGCCCCGGTGCTCGGGAGGGATCAGACAGAGGACCTGTCCCTCTTAAGATGACACGTTCAGCTGTGCCTGGATTGATTCAGCACCTTCCCAACTCAGCTTCTATTTTCTCCAGGGCTTTGAGCTTGTGTGTGTGTGTGTTCTGCTCTCTGAATTGCTGCAGTACTTTACAGCCTCATAGAGTTGAGCTACACCAGGCTGAGTTCAGCTATAGGGTTAAAATGTAAAGACAGGACATTCTGGTTTACAATTTAAGTTTAGTTAGGGATTAGGTTTGTAGGACAGAAGAAATACTTTTGACTCTGTATGCAGTTTTGTTCAGCCACTAATTGAGAAAGCGATTGTTTTATTAACATGAAAAGCAAACGGTCAAACTTTTGTATTGAAACACCGTGTAAGGGTGGAGTTTATCTGAAATAGCAGATACCACACTCATAGACTGCTGAGGAGAAGTGTCTTTCAAATAAATCACTAAGGATAATATCAGTAAACAAGATAACGTTTTTAAATGTGGACTCTTTTTTCCAGCTCATGAATGCTAAAACATTATCAGTATTTAAATGTACATTTCTGGCTAATTTCTGAATTTGGCTCTTTCTTATGTGTCCTTTCATGGCTGTTTTTCCTCCGGTTTCTTTGCAAATCATAAAGCAACAGCAGGTCATCTACATCCATCTTTGGGACTGTGAAACTGCAGCGCTCAAGCTTAGAATATACAGTAAATAATGTTATGGTCCATTTTTGTAGACACCAGTATACAGTAATGGACAAAAATTATACTAAACTTTGGACAGTTGACTCACTTTGTTTACATATTTTATTAAGATGCATATCATGAATTAAAAAAATATATTTTTGTTTATTAAAGACGTGCTCGGAAAACTGTATAAACTGAAGCTCTCTTCGGGGAAAAAATGAAGGACCCCCGGCAAAAAAATGATACACAAAACATGAGCGAAGTTTATAAAGACATGACTACAAAATATAACAACGAGAGAGGATCAACATATATTAATAACAGATCAAATTGTAGTCAGCGCATCCTTTATTTTCTGTGATCTTTTCTATTTTTTGTATATTTGAATAAAACTCATTTATATTAAAAGTAATATGTTATTCCAAATTTTTTCTCAGACACAACCCAAGGGACTACCAGTTGAACTGCAGGAAGACCCTTGTACATTTTTCGCTCAGGAGGCACTTCATTTTAACTTGTGATACTGTACATCTGCAGATCAAGACATAGGCGTAGAATTGACTGACACTTACAATGCCATCAGGCACCATGAATATACAAAAGCAGCTGCATTATATAAGAAATGCCATTCGCTTTGACACAATCCTCCATGGCAACCGTGAAACCCTGAGCCCCGACGTCCCATTTTGTCAATCTCTGCGTTGATGGAAGGTTTGCGAAGCACCTGATGCCAAAGCATCACATTTCCTTTCTGTTGAACTGTGTATCAAATACTGTCAGTGTAGTTGTCATACAGCTTAGCCAATCCTTTACAATGCCAACCGCCTGCGCCTTCTTTGAGAAACATCAAACATTTGAAGAGGTTTTTAATTCGTTTTCTCTTTCTCAAGGTTTGGTTTTAATTGGGCTCTGTCTAAAGTGTGAGAGCGTTTTAACAGTGAAACAACAAAATGACACTTTACATGACCCAATTTGAGCACATTTTACAGCGATGCTCTTCAGTTCAATGAGGTTTGTACCATGTTGATGTATAATGAGCTTCTGTCTCCAGAGTGCACTGTTGACACTCTTTATCAGGTTAAAGAAACTGCCTCTTCCTCTCTTGTTAACAGCCCATCCCAGGTGTGAGACATTGTCTTTCAGGACGTTGTTAAGTGAATACGGTGTGTTATTTTGCTGTCAGAAACTACATCGGGAACATTATTTATTTATTTAAGTCAAGCGCGTGCAACTCCTCGACGTTGAGAACTGCATCACAAGGACTCTTTTTCTCCAGCGCTTTTCCCCAGTCTGGAGTCGGCAAACATGAAAAGCCTCCGTACGGTTTAGCGGTTTGACTCCGGTGTGCATGCAAATACTTCAAAGCTGCGGTGCGTAGAGTCAAATTCGAATGGAATTTCATATCTCTGGCGTCGTCGGCTCTCACAATAGGGAACAGATGACTATAAATACATCAGAGCACTGAATATTTCACGGAAGATGAAGTTTGCATTTGTAAAAAGGGCCATCAGCATACTCTACAGTGTTTCTTAAAGGAAAAGTTCACCCAAAACAGAATATTCTGTTTTTATTTACGCACCCTCAAGTTGTTTCAAATCTGTATAAAATTTCTTTGTTCTCTTGAACACAAAAGATGTTTTGAAGAATTTGGAAAGCAAACCATTCCGGGGCACTTATGCACTTTCTCCTACTGCACACAGAACAAAACGGCGTAGCTCATCATTCATAATGAAGTGTTTACAAAAACAAATAAAAAGACAAAAATGAGCGGATGTGTACATGTTTGATCAACCATTGAGTTAATGACTGATTTCAGAATAGTAATGGTGTTCAGGGATCACTAAAAGGATGCTGATGTCCTGGATGAATGATGGTGAGCGACTTGTTCTTATGAATCTTCTGATATCACCCGCATATCCTCAGATGTGTTTTTGTCTAAAGTGTGCTAGGCGGACCTGAGGAGAGTGTCAGCTTTACAACATACTGCTAAACCGTATTACTTTCATTTATCTTTATCAGATGACAGCCTGAGCTCAGACACAGAGGTTCTGGAGATTCCCTTTATCACCAGACAGAGAGCGGGAACCTACGAGTGCTCGGCCGCCAACGACATCGCTGTGGACGTGCAGACGGTCGAGCTCACTGTCAACTGTAAGAGCACAACTCAAAAGCTTTAATGTCTAGAAATTCTATTGTTTTGTAACCATCAGTTCACGCATTTGTACACTTTAAAAAATGCTGTTATTTTTAATCCAGCGTTGGGTTAAGGAAACCCAGCGTTTTTAGAGTGATATGCATGCTATTTATTGTTTGTTATATCTTATTTTTCTTGGCGTGCTCATGAATGATCACTTCTTTGGTTTTGTGTATTCAGACCCTCCCAGCGTTTCAGATGGCAGGGATGTTGGTATGACCCTGGGTCAGCGGGGTGTCCTGCTGTGTGAGGCAGATGCTGTACCTCAGGCAGATATTGAGTGGTACAGGGATGACAGGAGGTATGACATCACTTTAGGAAATTCTGATACGTCTGTTTATATCTTTGGTATGAAAGGTGAATATTAAATTATTTAACAATACTGTATTTTATACTCTATTATTTATAGGAAGTGTTTTCTATAAAACTTTGTTATCTATTAATATCTATAAATATTTGTGTGTTTACAACCAGTCAAGTCTTAATGCCGAACATTTAGGAATAAAAGTAGTGTTATCGAAACAATGAAATAAATAGGGAGATCATATTTTAATGTTTAATATTTAAAACTTGTCTTTTTATAATAAATTTGTGAAAAAATATGAAATTCATACTTTATGACAATTTAAACAAGACGATTAAAAAACATAATTTCACTCAAAGACAATATCATGTAGCCACAGTATTTTGTCTGCAATATTTGAAACAAACTTTTAATAGAAATTCTTATTCATTGTGACATACTTAGTAACTTCAAACTAAATCGTTTTTTTCCACAACAGATGTTGTGGATTGACACAACTTCACTGTACTTCCTGTATCTGTCACATCTATAATATTTGTGTTGCTACAACAATACTGAAAAGGACAAATACATTTCAGCAGTTGTACATGCGTGACATGATGCGCTGTCACATATTTCCTTTTTCTGACAGAGAAACATCTCACGTGCAGACGCCTTTGGCTAAAAAGCGTCTCAATATGTTCTTCTAAATCATCTTTGATGTGAAGAATATGTTGTTGTGACGTTTTATCATAATTAAATGAGCACAGGCACATGTGTGTGTGCCGTTGACAGTAATTCACTCTTGCAGTCGTCTCTTTTAATGCCTGACGCCGTCTCAGTCCGAAATACGAAGATGGCGTCATAATGTAACCTCTAGCTTCAAAGGAGGCTCTGATGGAGCATAAACACGCTGAGCCGTTTCAAGTTTCCCCATTTGCTGACTGTTTCCCAGGATCTTCAATGACTTAGATGGCATTGAGATTGAGGATGCCGGAGCAATTTCAAAGCTGACATTCTTCAACGTGTCAGAGACGGACTACGGCAATTACACTTGTGTTGCCATCAACAAACTCGGCAGTGCCAACACGAGCATCGTCCTGTATGGTGAGTTTTATCATGAGCTGGATTTAATCCACATTGTATAAACCAGTTTAAAGAATGAATAGTGTTTATACAATCTAAATACAGTATATACAGCCGCAGAAATGAAGAGACCATTCCAATGTTCATTTAATCTGCACGTCTAGATGTATTGTGGTCATTCCTGTCTAGTGTCTCTTGAATCTCAACAAAATCAAACCTCAGGAGTGACATCAGGTCATCCAGCAGCAATGTGTAAAACTGACAGCGTGACACATGAAAACTGTGAAATAAATTGAGGTTATCACATAAAAAATATATTTTGAACTATTCTTAAATATGTGTGACCATGGAAAACAAAACCAATCTTTCAATTGTTCGAAACTGAGATTTTTACATAATCTGAAAGTTGAATAAATACGAATTCATTTCTATTGATGTATGAGTTGTTAGAATAGGACAATTTCTGGCTGAGATACCACCGTTTAAAACTTAGGAATTAAAATATTGAGAAAATTGCCTTGTTGTTAATCAGAGGAACTGTGGCATGACAACTACTCACAAAGATAAAGTTATGTATTAAAGGTAGGAAATTTACAAAACAGCTTCATGTAACATGATTATTACTTAATATCCTAATGATTTTTGGACAAAAGAAATCTATAATTTTGACCCATACAATGTATTTTGTCTTTTATTGTTCCCGTGCTTCTCAAGACTAGTTTTGTGATCCAAGGTCACATATGTACAAATAGTACTGGTGTATTGCTTAAAAATGCATACAGACTTGTTCTCTTTGCTGTATTTGAGGTCAGAAAAAGAGCATCTATTCTGTTATTTTGACCTGTTTCTCCAGTTTATTTTCAGCAAATAAATGCAAATAAAAACAATGTTATATTTAAAATTTGGGAGAAATATTGTTCACTTAATGAAACAAAAATGAACATTTTACCTAAATAACAGGCCTACCTATAAATAGTAAATTCAGGAAAACTTTTTGAAATGGTCTCTTAATTTTGTGCTTTAATGGAAGCAAAAAATCACATATGGTATGTCTCAAAAAGGGTCAATGTCAAATTTGCCTATTTAAGTTACCTGAGAAGTGTGATAGTTTATTACATTTTTAATACATTATGAATTGTTCTTTTAACGACACAGTGTTTCACTTTAAATATAATAAAATCATATAAAAATCATATTTTAAAAATCAAAGATTTAATGTTTTTCTTTCCATTGTATTATCACGTAAACTCTGATTTCCGGATCTCAATGTACATCTCATTTTTCACTAAACTTGTTAGAAAAGTTGAAAGAAAACAGAAGAACTATCTTGCTGATAATGTTCAAACAATGCCAGTATGAATTTCCATACGGCAATTTCTGTCTCATGCAGCGATTAATCTTTGAGATTTCCACTTGGCACTATCTCCAAGATTCTACCCCATTTGCTTTTGACTCATGTTTTTCTGTTTACTATGTTTATTTTTTTGCCGATAGAAATAATTGAACCCACTAGTTCGACGCTATTGCAAGGTTAGTACTCTGCATGGGCATGTGGCGGACGGCTCGCCTCCTCAAGCATGTTTCCACGTGTATAATAAGGAAATAAGATGGAAACATGGTTATTTTCACATCAACCGCAACGTGATGGGGAGAAGTAGTTGACACAGCACTCAAGTTTATTGGCGAGCTTGCGGCAAGAAATTTTCCCGATTCGAGCAGGGTAATATAATTGTCTTGCTTGGTCTGACAGAATGTGATTGTCAGATTGTAAATTGGCCACTAGCTATTCCTATTAAGGGGGTTATTAGCTTAAAATTCCATTTTGTAATGTCAATAATATATTTGGCACTTTGACTGACAGTCTCAATTGCTGCTTTAGGAATAGGGGGGTAATGACACGCCGCGTTCTGGCTTCAGTCACTGTGGGTTGATGAATGACTCTCTGTTTTCTGTATCCTGAACATGTTTCTTTTTTGTCTGTCACTTTATCCTATCTAACCCTCCTGCACCATGGCATGGCTTCATTTTGTCAATGCATTCATTCATCTGCTGTTTGTAAGTACTCGTTTGCATCTCATGTCATTTGATGTTATGTGGAACTGTGGGTGCTTTGCAAAGTTTGAGATGTAACATGGTTAAAGTAGACTACATGTAAGTGCTATGATATATGAATATAGTGGTCAAATGGTACCATGCTATTGGATACAGTAACCATTGTGTGTCAAAGTAGTTTTTTTTACATTTTCAGACTTGCAGACATGTACTAATCTGCTATCCATCTTTTATAAGAATCATATAAATGTGCCAGCACGTTTCAAAATTTCAAAATTATGAAATTAACCCACTGTTTCCCCAAAAACACATAAATACTTTTCCCTCTTACATTGTACTCATTGGGCTTTCATACCAAACATCTCAAAGCGTCTTTTCATTTTGTCAATACGTGTGTTGCTAGGGTCACACCCACAGAAATCCTAACCACACATACTTTTAACGGTTGTCACTGATTTGCTTTGTGTTGAGTTTAGTGTTTAATCTCTTCCAATATAGAATTTACAGTATGTCATCCAACTTGAGGTTCGTCTCCACCTTCAAGCCTAAAAAGTGTGGGATTGGTTACCATGTCCTCTCCCAAGAGCCATTAATTGCATTGAATTTGATTGTGAGAACCTCACATTAGTATAATTACACTTGTGCAGGATTTACTCTAAGCTGTGGCTGCAGAATAATTGGATCGCTGTCCCTAAAGAAAGACCACTGAACTTCCCTAAATCCAGGGGAAATTAGACTTCATTCTGTGAGTCCCATCAAAAGGGAAAGTTTTATAGACACCCTCGCTAATGCCGTGACGTAACGTTTGTTTTGCTTGGACTGAAACTCGGGTCTCTCGGACGGTGACGTCTTTAAGTTGAATGAATAAACAAATGAGGTACTTTGAATTGAATCTGCTCTGTGTTTCTGTATTACTTTGATAAGTGCCTTGTCTTGAGTTTGGAATATGATGTAACTACAGCTTAAAAATGACTGTCAGTTACAGGCCACATGCAATAGTATATTATATATGAAGTATTCATAATTCAGTTCAATGCAATTTAATTTTACCTGCCAGTTAAGAGACCAAAACTACTTGCTGACAGGTTAAAAATAACTAGCCTTAAATAGAGTATTTCATTTAAACTAGAGATGCACCGATATATCGGTCAATAATCGGTATCGGTCGATGAAAGCAACTTTTTGGCTATTGGCCGATGGTTTTAAAACATCCAATGATCAGGGCCTGACAACATATCCTGTCAATCAAAAGAGGACAGGGAAATGCATTGAATTTGTATGTAGAAAATTTTAAGAATCAACCAAAAAATCAATTTCTTTCTTTACATTTTGGGCTTGGAAATGTTCTTGACAGGTTTTGTGAGATTCACATACATACTAATATATCAATAGCTTAATCTTTTTAACATTCGGCATCCTAATCAGAATGAGTTGAATGGCTTTCACGAGTCCAGCTTTCTCGTTTCATACTGTTAAATGTTTGCTGTGACAGCCACACACTGCATCAGTTCATTTGTGTACGTGGCGCGTCTAGCACCTCTTTGTATAATCCGGTTACTTTGCACATTCAGTGATTAGGTCATTTATAAGCAACAGTAATTACTCCTGACCTCAGAAAGTGAACAGTCAAAGATGTGCTGTACAGTAGGGTTATAACGGTGCAAGTGTAGAAAGAGAATCTGCTGGATTGAAATGAGAAGAGCAGATGCTTGTGTTATACCAATGTGACCATTAAAGACCCTCGATTAGACACTAATCTGCTGAGCTGGCCGCTCTTTTCCCAGTTACGTGAACAACTGAAGAGCAGAAACCCTGCCAGAAACACTCTGACATCTAGATTGACTTAACGGATAAATTCTAAGGCGGAAACGGCTAATCTAGATCAAAATGTTTGTGCAATAGCGCCGATGGGAGAGTATTTGGTGAGCTCTGTGAATTTCGCCCTGTTTATTGGCTGCACTGGGAGTAGAAGAGGGTTTTTGTTGTACTGCATGTGCTGTCTCTCTGTTGTGTGTTGTGTTATATAATCTCCCTTGTAGTGACCTCATCCGATTTAAAGCAAATGGCTTTTGAAAACAATGAATTGTGGGAAGGTTTGTGATGGCCGAACTATTAAAACATCCCAACAAACTTATCAACCAATACAAGTGCTATAAAAACTAACATAGACATAATTTATTTAAGATATATTGTATATGTAATTCTATAAGATGTGTTTTTATACTATTGACTTTCATTAAAATGTAAAACATTTGGTACTATGTACTTTTTGTGACCATGTTAAACGCAAAACTTTGTTTTGTCAAAAACATGAGTTTTAGGAACTCAAGGTCCCTTAAGAATTTGGCATTAAGATGGTTGGCCTGTGCTATTCTATTATGTTCTATTCTATTCCATTCCATTCAAACAATATTCTTTTTTATTGTACCTTTTTATACGTTATGTAATTAATATTATATTATAATGTTATCAATTACCTTAAATATCTCCAATATCATGTACATTGTATCAGATGTTTGTTGAAGAAACCTAACATAAAGCTAGAAAAGGCTGACACTTTCCCATTTAAAATGATAGTCGATGGATCGTAGGAATAGAATGCTTACTTCATGTTAGCAAAACATTTTTTACAGAAGCTTAATTTGATGCATCTAACACATGCATTTGACTCTGTTGAATATCTCAGGACCCGGAGCAGTTCAGGACGGCAACAGCGGGACATCAACAGTGTTCACACCCACTTGTCTACTTCTCATCCTTCTCCTACAACTCCTGCTAAAGTTTTGATGGTGAAGTGGCTTTCTTTGGAGGAAATTTGCGTGACATCGCTTGTCATTCACATCTGGAGTCTCGAATCATGCATGGGTTACCAAAAATGCCCGCAGAGTGCATGGGGTACCCAAGCACATCCATTTAATAAAAATAATCAAGCTTTTTTAGGTCATTCTAGAGTTTAAAACGTAACTGCTTCTTATCACACTGTTTCGCCCCGGAGAATGCAGTTTTGTATTCACTAAAAACAAAGTACAGAGAGGCATGTCTAATCTTAAATATTTCATTTATTTTTGTGATTGTCACTTTAATTTGACTCCGTAACCCCTTAAGAACTCATAGAACAACACATAGACGTGTTGATAGGAAAGTCATTATTTCCACTCAAAGGCATGCGATAACAAGGGCATATGTCTCTGTTTTTGGATTGTCGCTTTATTGTATTATAACTGTACAGTCAAATCAAAATAAGCAGCAAAAAGACACAAATACACAGCTCTTTAATGTACTTGTACACAGTATGTAATATACTTTGAGCTCTATTTTAATATTTAACACACAAAAAACTGAAAACAGGATTTTGTGGTACATATCGCTTCGGTTTTCTTTTACTGGGACTATGCAGAACCATTCAAACACTCACTGAAATAATACTTTAAACCACGATGAAATAGACGATGTAGTAAGTTGGAAAAACAGGGCACTTGGTGCTTTTTCCAGGCGCAAAGTTATCAGACCCAACGAGAGTATCCAAAGAATTCCCCCCACACGGTCCTTTCGATTTTGAAGTATTGTATATTTATCTAACAAGTGTGATGACCATGGTTGTCTATTAAAAAATAATATGTTTTTATGTAGATCCTACATAAAAATTTATATTTGAGTTGGTACCAAGTTTTCATGCAGAAAAAATAATCTTTTTGCAGTTTCTCTTTGTAGTTCCTGCTAACATCAATGTATATGCATCTATAACTTGTACAAAGGGAAAATATGCACCGTTGTTTTTACTAAAATTGTGAACCTGTTTAATACATTATGATGCAGCGTTTTATATTTTTGTTATTCCCTGCTTCTGAAGCTGTGTAATTTATTTCTCTCGAGGTGTATCGTGGGTTCTGGGTTAGGTAGATACCAGATGAAATATTACTGCAGTTACTTGTGAAATCTGATGTCTAAATATTGTGTTTTCGGAATAAGATGAGGCTGATCTGCCTGTCATCATCTCTTGACATGAGCGTCCTCATACATCTGTATTTCGACAGCGTGAGATTGGATTTTTAAAAATTTGTCAAACTTATCACAATGTGTGAAGTCACTTCTAATGAGTTGTGTTTTGTTGTAAATTTTGATGAGATATGTGCCCACTTGTCTCACGTTTTTCTTTGAAGATCATACAGAAAACAGTTTGTCATAAGTGCTCTGGATTTAAAGCACAAGATGTATGTAAGTGAAAAGGGTTTGTAATGTCTGCGCAGTTTAATGGGTCTAAGTTATGGATGCTTTCCCTGATGTTGTATTCTTTAGCATTCCAGTCTATTTTTTATGGATGTCGGGACCACAAAACAAAAAGTCTTTATATTCCATTAATGTCAAGCGAAATCCTTCTGATTTTAATGTATAATCTAGAGCTCCATCTAGATCTATACAAATGCACCGTATTTTCTGGAACACAGGAACAACGTTTTTCTGTGCGTGGCCGATTTATATGTCGCACAAAAACTGGCTTTAATTCTTCAGACTCCTTCTCCCAACCTTTACAACATCCAGCCAGGAGAGGTTCACCTTACTCTGCTGTACTCTCATGGTTCCCGGACGAGGAACGAAATAAAATGTATTTTAACTCCTTGTATTGTAAAAAACGATCATTACGTCTTTGTGTTTTCTTTAATGGAGATGGTGTGTTCATATTTAAGACTTACAATAAAAAATGTTCTATCTAAACAGTATGACTGCAGTCTAATTGTAATTCTTAAAGCGTCCTGGTTATACATATTATTATAAATGATATACAAATATATTTTACACGCATGCATAATTACTTGTCATCTGTCCGGTCTGTGTGAGCGGCCATATGGTCTTGAAAACTCAAGGTGATCTTTTGTATATAGTAGTATATCGCAGCTCCATATTTCGTGATTAAATCATTATGATTAGTCACCCTTTGTTTGTCACATATCTAACCAATAAAAAGTGGTTGTCAACTTTGACAACGCACTTTTTAATGATTCAAAAAGAACATTGTTTTTTACATTTCCGGAAAAACAGTGAATTTCAAAAGGACAGTGACGTTATGCACCAATACACCAATGGCTGGAGTCACACCTGCAAACGGCAATTAAACACCAAATCAACTAGGAACCAAACCCTCACAGGCTGATCTATAATTTAAAGCCCCGATGCAAAGAAGCCTTAAGGACGTTTCATCCAGTGTTCTAGTTAAAAAAAGGTGTCGGTCTTATAAGTGTTTTTAAAGGGATTTGACAGACATAGCCTGCGGGAATGATACACATGAGCTCTAAGTGGTGAGGCTGAGAGGAAAGCTGTGATATCCATTCTAAAAGCGAAGAGCCATCTGTGATTGAAGAAGGGCTTTAGTGGAGACTCTTAATTAAAGACTCGTGTTGCACGCCGTCCTTATTTTTCCTTTGATGGTTTGCTGCCGTAACGTCGCTCATTCTGCATACACTGAAAGACAGTGCTATTGAAGGACCAGGTGACAGACGTGACAGGGTGGAAGACAATTAAGATGGTGCTGAGAGGCACGGCTGACAATCTGTGTAAACAATGGGATGAGTTATACTGTACATATCTGAAAACGAAAATGCCAAAACAAATCTTGAACTTTGCTGAATTGTGGGTTTTAAGGTCTAATTGGAGCCTTTGAATATTTTAGTTTCCAAAAATGGTTAGTACGTCACTTTAAAATCAGCTAAAACATATTTTCTATAGACAACTATTAAAGATCTGTTTGACAAATTAAGTATTTTATAGTGTGAAAAAATAATAAAATATTTTATATTAAATGTTTATTTCTGTCCCATTATTTTTGTTTGGCTCATTACACATTGGTGGAAGTCCTTTTCATAATGTAAAGATGGCAGATTCAACACAATCTCACGGGAATTTGTAACTATTTTATGCGGTGGCTATTTGTATGAATTTATACAATCATATTCATATGTTTAAGTACAATTTGATTTCACACCAGTGATGGTGAGGTTAAGGGGTGGGATTAGGGGAGGGGGTTCAGTGGGGCTTATTTAATACCAAGAAACCAGCTCGTAAAATACGCACAAATTTGTGTGACATCAGGTTGGCAGAATTGAAATAATTTCTGTTGAGCTGAATAGGCATGCTAGCATATGACAAACTGCCTTTCATTCATCTGATTCGAAAAGGCATGAGTGGAAAAAAAAGGTTTTTTTGTTCATTGTAATACAGGAAGGTTTTTACAAAATGTCACCCATATAGTAAATGGTCTAAAATCCACGAAACTCATTTCAAATGCATTTAAAAACAGGGAGTAGGGGAGATGCGAACGATTGCGTAGCTTGACCACCTTTTAAAGTTCATCAGACATCAACTCAAATGAGAGAAGCCAACCAACGATCACCTTTTGTTTCCAAAAAATATGCTTGGAGGTACAGGTAGACAATCGCCTCCCTTGAACCAAAAAGGATCCTTTGTTTCTTCCCTTTGTAATCCTTGTGGACCCCTTTATCTAAGTACCCAGTAGTGCCCCCCTGGAGCACGCAATGAGACGTGGGTATTTGGAAAGACAAGTATGTGAATAAATAAGCATTTAAACAGAGCACATTAACTTGACATGACATTTCTTGGCTACAGCATGTTTAGGACCGGAGCCAAACCTTGAATGCATCATCAATAGAAGATTGCAAGAAAAATGGAGTAATGAGGTAAACTGACTAAGTGGCAGCATTTTTTAATGCTCTATGGATTAGGTTCCGGTAAAATTATTGACAAAAACACGTATTAGACTGATAATGTCTCATAGTGTTAATATTTCTGGAGGACAGATAAAAAGCGATAAGTTCCATTGACTACAAAACAATGGATAACCTCTTTAATCAATTAAAGACACTTATTGATTTCTGTGACATAACATTTGATTATTATTAGTTTTATATAATGCTTAAATATAAGGCACTCAAGGCCAAGCTATATTTTATTTTCACGACTTAAATGGTCCGTTCTGTTGTCTCTGCGGTCATTATATTCAGTGTTCTTTAATTGTAATTATTGCTTATTTTCAAGAAACCAGGTTAGACAGCCAAGAAGCCCAAACTAGAAGAAAATATTCTTAACTTTATTACACAGAACACATACAACAGTCTTACTCATTTTCCAATAGTAAAAAAGAAAAATACAACTACGGCTGTACATGCACATTGAGAGAGCGTTGTGTTGCAAATGTTAAGGTATCATACACTTTACAATCTGAACTAGATAGAGACAGTCAGAAAAATAAATACAAACATACAATATAGTTTGGCAAGGGCATTTTGAATGAAACACTTGATATGGATGGGCTCTACCGTGTGTACTTACAGCGGTGCCAAGACTGGATGTCAATGACAGTTTGCAATTTTTTCACTTTGATATGATGACAAGGAATATATCAATTAAAAAAATTCAGGAAAACAATGACATTTGGAACTATTTATATAACCAGTTTGTAATGTAAATGGGTATATTATGTAAGATATATACAGTACTGCTGTTCACTGTGAATACGGTTGTGATGGCTGTGATGTGAAACAAAGAATTAGAGCACAAATTTATACTTTTGTACTGTATATTACAGCAACTGTTCAAATGACATCACTGTCAGTAGCATCTTCACCTTCATTGTGACAAAACAATATTACTGCTTAAAATATCAATCAACATTATAGGCACCAAAATTAAATACTCTTACATTCTATGGTACAACTAATTTATGTATATAACCTGTTATGTAAATCCTTGGGCAAGTCACTTGAAATGCTTAAATAGTATTAAATATCATAATGTCATTAAAATGAGTCCAAGTATTTGATTAAATTAGTACAGGAAGTGACTGTTTACACAAGCATCATATTTTCAAGGCTGAATCTATGTGATTTCAGTGTAAATACATGATTTTTTGCACGCAAGGCACAACGCTAACAAGGAAAAGGTGCTTTCATTTCAGCAATTACACCATCCTCAAAATAAACCAAATCAAATCGAAACCGAACAAATAAATGTCATTTCTATTTGCATATTTTAAGATTCGTTTATCGTTTCTCACATAGAGAATAGCATTTTTAACATGTGCCGCATGATCCAGAACACAGTCGTACTTAATGCAGAGCGTGACTAAAATGAGGTCCGATTATTATCCCGACTCTTCCCTACGCAAGAAAGCGATGAAGCATGTGCACAGCCCGAAACGTTTCTAACCAACAGCCATTTGTAAGAGCTCCGCCAAGCCAAGGTAACCAACAATTACGTAACCAATTCAATGACGACAAACCTTCAATAAGTCACATCAAACTCACACAGCAAGGCTCAAGCAGTATATATCCTTCAAATTAAAGGCAGAGGAATCTAACTTTAAAATCAGCTGAAAGGTCATTTACAATGTATGGGCATGTATTTATTTCTCAGTGATGCGGCAGCCCTTGGACCGATTCATCACTCTTCGGCGTGTTTATGCGCCGCTGTTGACAGTGCTCACTGAAGCTGAATGCTGACACGGACAAGGTCTCATTTTAAGAGTTTAATGCTAGTCGAGTGTGTACGTCTGTATCTCATGGGTTCCTCCCGCTCTTAATTAGAATGCTTCACTATGGTGCTTAGTGCGGACCCGAGGTCATTTGCGTTCTCGGTTGAGAGTCGGCGGTCGCTTTTAAGAACCCTGATGAGTGTGCCTGAAATGTTTGGTAATGTAAAACCGGTGCGGATTACTCTCACTTACAAAAATGCATGTTTTTGGTCTGGAAATCTTGTACACATTGTTGACATTGTACCGTCTGTATTTCAGACCCAAATAACACAATGACCCGCGGGGTGTCGTTGCATCGAAACCCAGTTGAGACCAAGCCATCGAACCAATTGTTGAAACAGGCTTAATGCCAGCTTCTTATGAATAAATATAACCAGCAAACATGTTAATTCCTTCATAAGTGTGTTGAAAGGTTCCATATGGAGTATCAGGTCCAAACTTGTGGCCTATGAGGGGTAAGCGTATTAAGATATTGAATAAATCGATGCAATAAATGAAACCTAAGATTACAGTTTTCTTTCACCTTCTCAAACATGCACAACTTGACATTTATATGGCATTATATTAGTGTGGAAATGAGTGCTAAAGATCACAGATAAATTGATGGTTATCGCCCACAGATATAGAGATGCTTCTATTATGATATTTTCCTCCCCTCACAAGATATTAAATATCTATATATTGTAATATTATCATTTTAATATATCATATGAGATAAGAGTTTTGGCCTCTGTCAAATTGATTTTTCCATTAAGATTCCAGAATACAAACCCATAACACGTTTAAAAGAAACTCGGCACCAAAAACCTCAGAAAGAACAGTTTTAACACTTTAATAAAAATCTCGATAAAATAAAAGAAATATAAAAAGGGATTTTCTACCGAGTATGCGATATGCAATGATTTTGGTGGCATGTCACTACCAACATGCCTCTTTGAATGCGAAGAAAATGAATCCCTTGAACTTCACAGGAGAAAGTTTCATCTCGCCGTGATTACACTTCCAGTGATAAATGACTCCATTTGAGAATATGGTACGGCTGTCAATCTTTTAAGGTCATAATACTGTATTTTTAACTATGTATTGTGCAGCTTCCTATCACACATACACTTAGATTTTCGGGCATATGATCTGCATCTATAGTAAGAAACGTATCTACGGTAAAGTATGTTAGACCTGGTCTATCCTACCGCATGTAACTACAGTATGTCAGCTCAGTACACATGCAAGTTATCTTAACGTTTCCACTGGTTTTTAAACAAAATGAGCGACATCATTGGCCGGTGGACGCTGGAGGATGCTGTATGTCTTTTGGATCTGTGTGCTATATTATATTGGACGCATAGATCTTATAAATGTGTGAACGGTATTTGCATACATCTGTACATGTACAGTAAATCAAATGTCACGTTTTTTTATTATTGTTTCTTTTTTGCTGTTTGTCATTTTCTCCATTATTTAAAAAAAAGAACCATGTTATTTTACATGAAACAGGACACAGCAGTAACCTCACACAGTTCAATACTGAGCAAAAAAACCATTCAGTTATTCACGATTACATGTGTTTTTGCTTCTCTTTTCACATACAAAAGGTTGGAGAGACACATATACTGTAGTTGGATCTATAATTTCTACCCAGCTAATGACAGACTCCATTCACGGTCCGATTTACTGTTTAAAAATCCAAAACACTCCTAAATCCCAAAGCATCCAATTACAGACCCATAAACCCACACTGACCTCTTTCCTTCGGAAATAAAGCATAAGGCAAAAGAATAAAAACAATAATAACCCATAAAGTATTCAACCTCAACGTGTGGGACCGTGAGTCTGTGTTCGTTCTGAGAAGCGGCCAGGTGCTTTAGCATCAAAACTTGCTCAGTTGCGAGAGAGTCAGGACAAGAGTTAGGAGCAAGAGCGAGCTGGTTGGTGTTGAAGCTGAATTGTTCACGTCGTGTATCGCTCCGGGGCCTGTGGGAAGAAAAAGCGCTTGAATGTGATGTGCGACCCTACACGGTAACATCGAGCATGTGTTTCAGCATGCATTACTGTATGTTGCTCGAGGAAATCGTCACAAATACACAGCTCGCAAATCATCAGCGTTGGTGTGAGCCTCGAGGCGGCGAGACGTTGATTTAATTGTATCAGGCAGATATTTAACACATTTCGATGCTCATTGACTACGCCGCGTTACGCTTGACATGAGTTGCGTGCATAAATTAACATGTTTAGTTATTAGAGGCAGACTCTTACCGTACAAAATGATGCTTGCGTTTGTTATCCCCAACGTGTTCCTAGCCACGCAGGTGTAGTTCCCGTAATCCTCTTCAGAGACGTTAAAGAATGTTAGCATGGATTGTTTGCCCTTGTTTTCAATCTTGATCCCTTGGAGTCCGTTAAAAATTCTGTAAAAATGGGGTGGAGTTAGATGTGCGTACGATGACCCTAGATGTCTAATCATTTTATTTCATATTATTTATTTATTTAAATGGCTAACACATGAAACGACAGCCTTGGTGTTAATAGGTTTGAAATATAAGTTTGAATTCCGTCTGTATCATTTCTGGATCCTGTCTTTTATTAGAATAGTTTATTCAAGTGTGCTATTGGTTTGTTTAAAAACTATAAATAATTGTATAGTATATTATAGTATATTATGTATACAGTATATTTTTAGTCAACTTTTTATGTACTTTAAGAAAACTTGACCTGTACTGACATGAATGTCTAATTTAATTTGTTGTGAACGAGACACTGTATAAGTTTTTTTGGTTATGTATTTTAGGTATAACTGGCTTGTAGTTGTGTTTAATCTATTGATTGAGTAGCCTATTAAATCCTTTTTTAACTCGCAAACTAAAATTTATATAGTAACAATATAATGTATGATATGCATTGAATATAAATAGTAACCGATAAGTAAACTAGTAAACCATGTATAATGTTAAGAAAATGGTCAAGTATACTGCAGTAAAAAACGATGTTAAGTTTGCTTAAAGTATACTTGTGATTAACAACGACTAAATTAGCAATTTAATAACTGTATACTTCAAAGTGTACGGTCATAACCTAAAATGTGCTACAAGTACTGAACTATTAAAACTATCATTAAACCTATAAATTCAAACAAAGATGTTTATGTAGACTAGGTGTGTATTCAATGTTTACTACTATTACACTAAAATTAATTTGTATTAACTAAAACGTGCGCAAATTCAGTCCCAAGAAGTACTGAAATACAAGTATGCTACTAGGGCATACATATGAGTATACTTACAGTTTTTCTCAATTGCTTTGGCAAATTTTTCGCAACAGTCTTAACATTCTCTAAACTGTGAGTGCAAATGTCACAGCTGTTTGCTGGAACTCTAGAACTTTATTGCATGTCTGCAAAATGATGTACATCCAAAACATTTCATTCATGCTTCAAAACCTAGTTATCTTGTCAGTTATTTGGCCATGGCCACCAAAATATAAAGTACTTTTGTCATCGTGTGAGTCACACTGGTCAAAATGTTTAGTTGTTTTTTCACCATGACAGTCAACCATGGAAGTTAAGGTTTCATAAAAAAAAAAAATTGAGAAGAGTCAATAGTACATACAAACATAAATGTACTGAATTAATCAAAATGTTCATTACATGTAAACTGAAATCTTGCTTGTCCAATTGCTGTACATTTCATATTTCTAACGGTATGTTACAACAAAAATACAATAGTAAATAACTACAAAATAACCTTCATGAAAAACGAATTATTCTTGTTGGACATCCTGTCGCTCTTGTTGGTCAGGCCAAAGATTTTCATCAACATCACATCTTATATTTTCCATTGTCATGCACCGGGGAAAAAATCTCCTTGAATGCCGCACCCATCCCCTGCAATGATCAGCTGTGATGTCCTCACATGCAGGATTCATGGCATCCAACAGAGACATCTGATCTTGTGGTCTATGATCATATACTTTCCACCTCAAATTAGAAAAAAACTCTTCTATTGGGTTTAGGAATGGAACTCCACTGTTATCCATTCATGTGCAGCAAACCACTCCCTTACAATGTTGGTTCGGTGGAAGCTGACATTATCCCAGACAACAACATAATTTGCCAATGTAGCAGACATTACAAACAATATCAATGTCAGATATTTATGTAATTTACATGCGTGTATACCAGTTTTTAATAAGTGAATGGATTGTTTTGAATGTGATGAAAAATGATTGAGAAGTTGTGAAGAGTTTGACAGTTTAAGTGAGAATTGACTCATCAGTTTTGATCATCAACCCATACGCAATTATTTGTTGTGCAAACTGCAGACGATTGTACTTAATGTTTGCACACATGTGCCAAACCATTTGCAATTTGCTCAAATCAATAAGAAATCCCAATCTGATGTGAACAATAAGCTAATTGTTCAGAGATCTGATCTTATTGTTTTGGAAAATACAATTTTCATTTGATAATTGAGCCAAAGCAATTGAGAGATACTGTAATATAGTACATACTGTATACATGCAGTAATAATATACCAGAACCTCACTAATGTATCCTTAAAATAAATGTAATAATAAATAAAATAAATTGAACTATTCCTTTCTTGTCAAATCATTTCCTGTTCCCTGCCTGTCACTGTCATTAAAAAATGGCAAAACTCTTCAAGATAATATCAATAATATAGCCTTACCTGCGGTCACCTTTAAACCATTCATATTCCGCCAGAGGAACCGCTGACGCCTCACACCACAGAACCCCTTTCTGACCAACAGCCGTTCCTGTGCTCCGAGCGCGCAAGATGACAGGCGGATCTGTGAAATCAATCATGTATAGCTGGTATGTTCAGAACTAAAACTGTATGTCAGAAACAACCAGCGTCTATAAAGTATGTTAAAAGGAAAAATGTAAGACATAATACTCACAGTTGACTGTAACCTGAACAGTCTTTATGTCTGGAGTTGAGATATCGTTTGAAGTGACGCATTGGTATGAGCCAGACATGTCTTTGGTGATTCCATTAATTTCCACGTACTCGCCCTCGGTGATAATTTTGTTGCCTGTGCCAAAACCAAAAAGGACGAGGTTCTTATTATCATGTGTAAAATCATATTTCAACATTAAAACAGGGACAACAGTACTATGCTGATGTACAGACATGCTCACAACCACTTTTTGTCAAAACATCAGGAGCATTTTATAGCGCAAAATGCTTTAAATAAAAGGCTGTGATGGTGCTTGTTGGTATTATGTGAAAACAAAGTAAGTCTCTTTAAGAAAATCTAGCTTTGACATGCCCGACAACACAAGAGAACAACTGTCACGGCACATCAATATTCCATCATAACCCAGTCAGCCAACTTCAATATAACCTATAGCCACTGTTGAAATTCTGCACAGGACGGAGGCTGTTTCAAATGAATCACTGTAGTGCCATAATGCCACAATTATTCCTGCTTCATTTAATTCCCACTGGCTCCGACTAGAGACAACCGACCCGAGAAAATCCACCGCGTTTTCAGCTGTTGTTCTTAAATCCTAAAGCAGGCACGCTTATTTTGCTATGATCTCACTGAAATTCAGAGGATTTATTCAACATGAACATGAATCTGAAGGCAGAACAAGGTTGGCGAATGTCAATGAGGAAAAAATGTCACACTCTGCTGACCCCCATTAACCCCCTGTTGTTCTTTGCTTGTTAAGTCAATCATTCTACAAACCCCGCCTCTTTCTCTGACTCTATTCCCAAGCAAAACAGATATCAGCGGTCTTAAATTATTCAGTTATTCCTCAGAGGGAAAGAAATAAAGTTTTACCCTCAGGTTCATGAAGGCAGCTAGTGCAAATGCCACTCTCCAAAAACTACATTTAATCCATCTCATTAATACAGCCTCGCTACCCGTACAGTAAAAGGTTGAGGAATGGACCTGCGTTGCTATTTTGTTTCTAATAACATGGCCTTGGGGATTGTGGGAAAGTTGGTAATTATGCTTATCTCCTCGTGTGACTCAGGCCTGTCATTTTTTAAAGTTCGAGCAATCGTTGAAGGGGCAGTGCTGTAAAAAACAGATACCCCAAAGCGTGTCCTTTCTGAGCCGAAAATGACATGCCTACATTTGAATAACTATTTTAAAATATGACTTTAAACCATTTTTTCTGGTACAGCGTCGCCTAAAAGTATGTTGATATTAAAGCCACAATAAGCCACAAAAGCCCATGCATGTCATTGTTTTAGATATGAAACCAAAAAGACCAACAAACACTTATAAAACAAACTTTTTTTATTCACTTTTTTTGGTATTTAAATTCATACACTAACTGTATTGAAATCCTATTGAACAAAAATAAATTTATTGATAACACATTGAAATAAGGTTAAATTTGTAACATTAGTGAATGCAATAGCGAACATGAACTAACAATAAACGAAAAAGCTTTTATTAATCTTTGTTAATGTAAGTAAATGCTAATATTTGAATTTTTTATTTTTATAACTGTTCATATTAGTTCATTTTGCATTAACAAATGTTATGATTTTAAAAATGTATATTAGTATAAATAAATACAGTATATATATATATTAAATATATTATATTGCTTAAAAAGTGGATATGAACTTGCTTTTTTGCATTATTTGTGGTATTTTTTTGTTGTTGGTAGAAATATTGATAGTTCACAGAATGAAAAATAATGATAATTTTACCTAAATACATACCTAATAATAGAACATTTTAAAATAAAACTGGTTTTGAAATGGTCTCTTAATTTTTGTTTCTTATGAATACTATATTATACAATTTATACATTTGATATAAACAATACAATAAATTAAATGTCCAGGTGAGAAGACAATCAGTTACAGTATATAAATGTTGACTAAATATTCTTTATATCACGGCATCATTCAATAGGAAATCACATGCGGCTCAGAGAGTGGAGAACAGGTGTCGGGAAAGGATCCTACTGGGCGCACACATATTCTATACATGCCAATATGTGTGCAGTTTATTGTAGTCAAGTCTATCAACAGTACAATGATTTTTATCTCTCTCTCTCTCTCTTTTAAACTGGCCCAGGTGTTTAACCACCTCATGAAAACTTGATTACTTTCCAAGTGATACATTCTGCCAAAAAGGAGTTTAGATGTAAATGCTCTGGCTTTCTGACAGATTGATTTCTTTTACAAGAATTACAAAAGTTTTAAAAGGGAGAAACCTTTACTTCATAAAGGTTTCAAAGCAATAATAATAAAGGAAATTCATCAGCTCTCTCTCTGCAACTCGTTTTCTTGTACATGAAAGGGTCCTTTCATGAAGGATGTGATATACATTTATAACATCCCCACTGTACGACTGCAATCTCAATTGATGGTCGTAATGTTTGCTCTTTCCTATGCTCTACACACACATACACACACTTTTTCAACTTTTTTCCCCAAACTTTCAAGGACGGCACTTTTATTAAATGACCTGCTCTCACTTTACTGTTTGCGTACGGTGGATTAAGAGTGCTTCTGCTTTAAGTGAAGATTTCCTCTTGGTGGACACCTTGCCGTGTGCAGTTGTCACGACAACGCATGACGGATCCCCACCAACACAAAGGCAATTCTTTGATTGTATAACAAAGCTTCCATTGTTTTGCTTAACGTATAGCTGCGTATTAGCAACAAAAATAACATTGAAAGGCATAAAACACAAAGGCAAAACCCTATAAGCGGTTGACTAAAGAGCAGCCATAACAGTGACACATCGAGCAATTTTCATGAAGTTCATTTGTATTTAACTATTAAAGATCGGTCAGTTTGGTTTTAGAACAGCGTCGGGTCGCTCGCAGACAGCGGCAGTGGAAAGCAATGATTTATAATGTTTACTTTAGAGACAAAAACCCCGGCCCACAGCAATTACATCCAGCACTGAGTAATAATGCTGCTGTTGTCATGAGACCATCCACTTCAACAGAGAAGAGCATTATTAGGACATAAAGGAACATGACAAAGAAAACAGTGAGAATAAGTGAAAGAGTCTGTTTTGTCTGAGTACAGTGGGTTGGGGAGGCAGAAAAGCTTGTATAACTGAATTTAGTGAGATTAGGATCGAGGGAACGGCTCTCCTCCCATGTTACAGTCGGAAGGCAAAGTAGTTTAAACTGATCACCTCGCTGAGGCTGAGGAAACAACATTAAGATAAGGCTTTATTAAAGGGATGTCTGACTTTATTAAACTTGTGTGATTAAATATTGGCATATATATCAGTATAAGCCGACTTATCTTTTTAGCATTACCTTTTTCTGTTCCTGCTGTTAAACCTTTTCTCATCGGCCTCCGGAGACTAGAACAAGTGGAAATAGGTAAATAAAAGATTTTCCAGTCTGAATTAAATTAGTCCCAGTGTTCATGAATAATAGATTGACATTGACAACTTTTTATGTCCTTTTTTGTTAGTGGGGGAGTGTTGTAAGACATTTTACGCAAATGAACTTTAAAAAAAGATTTGAATCCTATACAAACTTTTGCAACCTAAATTATTAATGAAAATAAAACTCTAAATTCGGTAACACTTCATTATAGGGGGCACTTCTCACTATTAACTATTTGTAATTAGCATGCCTTTATTGACTGTTTATTAGTACTTATAAAGCACATATTCTGCATGACCAAACTCTACATCCTAATCCTACCCAATACCTATTCTTAACAACTACCTTACTAACTATTACTAAGCAAAAAAAATTGAGTTTATAGGGAAAAAAAGTCATTGTTAATGGTTTTGGTAATAGCGAGAATCGCTGCCTATACGGAAGTGTAACCGAAAATTCTGTTAGGTTTGTCCATATTTATATCAAGCACAGATTGAAACAACCCAACATTTTAGAGCGTATAATGACAATTCATACATGAACTCGCTGACTAACTCACTCATTCATACAAAACGTAACTGGCCAAAACAAAAGAGACAGTGTGTGTATTGATCAATTGTGTTGTGGCTCACTGCATTATTTCTATAAAAAAATATTTGTTACATTTATAACATATGTCATATTTTTCTAATGGTGTGTTCAGACCAAACGCGAATTGCGCGTCAAGCGCGAGTGATTTACATGTTAAGTCAATGCAAAGACGCGATAGACCTACTTGCGGCGCGAATCGCGCGAATGAGGCGGCGCGAATGACGCGAATTGCGCGAATGAGCCGGCGCGAATGAAGCGAATTGCGCGAATGACGCGAATTGCGCGGATGACGCGAATCGCGCGAATTGAGCGTTCGCGTGATTCGCGCGATACGCGCGATTCGCTCGAGTTGAAAAATCTGAACTTTGGCGAAAATTCGCGCCGCGTTAACCAATCAGTAGCTTGCTCTAGCAGTCAGGTGATTATGATGTTGCGAGGGGACGCAGAAATCTCAACAACAATGGAGGACAAAATCACCGTTGCTTTATGTGGATACCTGGAGCTGTACGATACATCTTACTTTTATCGAAACTGAAATAAAAAGGATTTTGCTTGGAAGAAAGTGAGTGAGGAGGTCGGACAATCTGGCAAGTTGTCAAAAACGATCTTTACACAATTTAAGCAATTTATCTATAAGGGAATGGAGCTGGCTGGCAGAAGCCCCTCCCATGACGCGAATTCGCGTCTGCATTGAAGTGAGTTTGACGCGCAAATGAAGCGAATTTGACGCGCGAATGAAGCGATTAAACTAAAATGTTCAAGCGTCCAAGTACACGCGAATAGCGCGATTTATTCGCGCAATTCGCGTTCGGTCTGAACACAACATAACAACCACAATCATGGGCTTTTTAAAGAAGAAACGGTTAACACGAACCTATAGCATTTAAAGAGCCCCAAGTGATCCTTCTGGCCGAATTAAAAGATTTGTGGATTTCTCTCAAACACTGACAAATAGCTGGGTAGGCTTTAATGCTACACTTTCGGTGTCAGGTGGTATAACCAATGTAAAACAAAGAAAATGCTATTTCATCAAACACCTTTTAATAGTAATATAGCTATATTAATGAACTTGGTAGCACAGACAAAACCTAATACAGAGTAAAAGTCTTTTCACTGTAAATTAGTTGCAAAAGTCAGGTGGTGCATTGATCAATATTTACAAAAAATTGGTTGTACAGCACCACATGTCGAGAAGTAAAAAAAGCAGAGAAAAAATGCATTTATATGTATTAAAATGTAATATCCAACAAACAAAACTTGTCAAAACACATTGTTTCTGACTTCAAATTATTCATTAGACACATTTGTAAAGGCCTTCCTATAAAATATGTTTTTCGAAGCTTATTTTGTCATTAACCTGCACACTGTGTCATTTCCTCGGCGTTCACTTTAGAGCTTGTGTGAATGTTATAAATCAGATTAAACAAGAGACCCTGCTGATTCTGTCATTTAACATCCATTAACGTGATTGCAAAATGAACCATAAAACAGACATTATATTTTACCTTCTTTCTTTGCCCAATAAATGCTTCAGAGTAATATCGGTATGAGACAATCGGGGGATGTGTGAAATGAATTCTGAAAGAAATGGGATTAGGAAATGTCCAGATTATCAAGATTCCGGAATACATAGTGAACTGGGTCATTGGCCAAATGCACAAAAAATGGCCATTCAATCTTGCTGGTAATATGGCGTGAAGCTACAGCTCGGCCTATGACAGAGTTTCTGCAGTTTTATTGCATTGTCATGGTAAGCATCTGCAGCAGACATTCTGGTTCTCTGCGTAAACTAATAAACACATTATGGAACGATATTACACATATAATGAGATTCTACTGTGCTAATGATTTCGTAATAAGCTGCTGACCGTCATTACTGTTTGTCAACATACCTAATTGCGTTTCGCAATCGTCCCTAAATGGACTGCCTCCTTAATAGAAATTCAAATGATGATTACTTCAGATTGTAAAGCAATGACTAAGCTAATTACAGGAAATCGTAATGCATATAACGGGAAAAATGAAGATGTCACGAGGACTTTTCATTACTCGGCGCGAGTAGCAGGATGCGAACGTAATTTCCAATAATCAGGTTTCGGGGAATCGAAGAGCCGGCGAGATGAAATCCCATCCTGAAAAAACGCCCAGAGACTTGCGGCGTCTTCACGAGAATATCATATTTTCTCATTTCTTTTATCACATTGTTGTGGGCTATTGTTAAAAACACTAGTAGTCCTTTATCTTGCCTTACTTCCCAATCTGAGGGCAGATCTGGGAACGCTGAACGGCAAAGAGGTCTGACATCAAGGAGTGAAGGTGAAGCAGGGAGTGAAAAAACGTGAACTTCCTCTGACAGCGCTACGGGAGAGGTACATGCCACAAAATCTCATTTTCTGAATTTGTATTTTTGTCTTGTGTTGTTTTTAACATCATTAAACAAGATAAATACACTCGAGAAGCAAAATTGTAAAATATAACAAGACATGATTTCCAAGAAAATAAGCATGAATCGAATTAAATTCAATTGAAAACAAGGGAAAAACTATTTGCCAAAGGGGTTAGGAAAATAAACACAGTTCAAGATAGATTCTATGAAAACAAACCTTAATATCTTACGCAATAGCGCTTCTCAAGTGAATTTAACTTGTTTCGGGGATGTTTAAATATTTTTACGGGGAAATGAGAGTGAAATTGTTTTTGCAGTGGAATTGTTTTTCCAAAGCATGTCCTTACTGCATATTAATAAATATGTTATATACCTCATTTCTCTTACAAATCACATTATATCAATAAACAAGGGTGACCATACGTGCCATCCGCCATTTCTATAAATGTGGCGCACATGTCATCAAGGTATATTTCAAGTTTTATTTCCAGAAAGGAACAGTTACATTTCAAGGTAAGAACGAAACTACAACGATTACGTCTATTGAGAAACAAATTCTCATTTTGTAATGATTTTTTAACTCAAATGAGACAACAGCGATAAAGTACACCCCTGAAAAATGCGACCTCCTAAGGTCGCAGCCACATCCAAGTCACAAAAAAATGGCACATATGGTCACCCTAATATATAGTGTATATGTCTATTACTCTCTGTTCATTGTCAGCAAGCCAACTTTTGTAGACTGCAGTTACAAGGTCTCATATCCCCAAAAATGTAAAGAGTGTTGGCTAATTTCACCCATCCTTGGATCAAACATTAGCAAACCCAACTGTTGAATAGTAAATTAAAATATTATGGGTTGTGTTAGTACAAAATGCTGGTTTGTTTTAACCCATTGTTGGGTCAAATATAACCCCATTTAGGGTTAATTAAACCCAACAGTCCATATTTGACCCAACGATAGGGTAAAAAAACTTTTTTTTTGGAGTGTATTATAAAAGGAATACTGCTGCATATCCAATACACTAAACAATATCAATGTCTTGCAAAGCCTAACAATAGATTGAGAAATAGAACAAACAACACATAAACACATAAACATTTGTCAAAACTTAAAATCCTTGAAATGTCTGTCTGGGTACTTACTGGAAATAATACTTGATCTGTCACTTTTGGAAAAACATGTTTTATGTTTTCTATATTTCGCTGTCATATCTACAGCAAAGTGTCTAAATCCTCCAATCATGCCCTGGTAAGCAGCAGGTCACCATGGTTACACAGTTCACTGGAACCGATCATCGCCGGCCGTCCGCTCCTTCACATCCTCTCTCTTTTCTTCCGCTTCTGGGTTTATTCTCTCTTCCAGACAAGTGCCGCCAAATAAATTTACTACTGCATGATTTATGTATGAACACATCTTCATTAAGCCAGTCAAAGTCAAGCCACTCTAATTAAAACAGAGATTTTATTTCTAACTGCCAATCAATTACTGCCTAGTAATGTCGCCCCTTGAGAGGGAAGAGGCCATTACAGCTTGGTGGGATGTCGTTTCTAGAATGGATGGACCTGCTCTCTTGGGCGTCGGTGTGCAATAAATGCCGAACGTTTGGCTTCTTTGTGGAGTAATGGTGAAGTTAACATCAGAGTGGGAAATGTTTGGGCAAATAGAGCAATTAAAAGCTTCCATGATCGTTTTCTTCTTACAAATAAATCTGTTTAATTCTGTTACGGACAATTTCAGGACTTTTTGTTTAAGCCTCAAAGACCAAGCAAAAAAATGCTTACTAATAAATAAATGAATGGGTTAGAGATATTGGTAGAAATTAGGGATGTTGGGGTGATGAAATTTTCCCACTGGTTAATCGATGTGTAAAAACACCTGTTGTACCGGTGACACCGGGGGTGAGGGGTTTGCTGTGAGGTGGTCGAAGATGCAGCCGTGCGCATGATGCATTTTACTTTCAGTAAATTCTAAGCTATTACCAGCAATTGCTTGAAATATTGGTGGGTTCAATATCTTTCTTAATAAAAACACACAAAACTAAAAAAAAGTACTATGACATTTGCTTATATTAAACACAGAACTTACTAAATGAATAATCACAGCACGAATCAAGCAAAAATAAATAAGAAACGAAAAAAAAACATTTACGTTAGATAAATTGCTTTTATAACAAAACAAGTAATCACAGCACAAATTGTGCAACAAATAAATAAATAAATAAGAAACAAATAATAATGAAATACGAGGCAAAATACGTTTATATTAAATAAATAAGAAAGGAATAACTTTTATTTTAAATAAATGGCAAAGCATGGGCTTTTTAAATTAGAAGAAAAAGACAATTAAAATGTAACCGGTTGATGACAGTGTTTACATATTCTAATATGTTCTTTGCCAAAAGCCTCCGCCACCATCTTGTCAGTCAGCATTTCACTCTCCTCACAAGATGAATAAAATCTGATTTCTGCTGCTGATCTTTTCTGCGACTCTTGTTTTCAGATGTACAGTCTGGTCTTTAACTAAACTAAGTGATTTATTACTATAAAAATAAAAAAATGACTGTGGGGATCGGTGCCACGGTGGACAAGTGATGTAATCGGTAGGCGGATGGACACTGTGTATCACCGGTGACACCGACTATCTCAACAAGCCTAGTCTACATGTTATTATTTGAGGGGAAGACACTAATAATGTCAATTTTGCTACAGTGGGATGGACTTTTCCATTAATAAAACACAGTTACTTAAATAAATAAATATTCTTCCTTTAAAAAGAAAAACACAATCACATCTCCATGCAGAATATTCTGTTCAGTTGTGTGTTTGGTATAACATAATGAATTGCTCTTGTCAACACATTTCACCAGAAAAGAGCTCATCCGCCCGCCCCCAAAAAACTTTGCCAAATTTAGGCCATAAATCAGCGCCGTCGAAAAACAAGTCAAGCTCTGTTCGTTCTTCAGCGTGTTAATTCTGTCATATAGAAATAAATAATGATTTATCACCAAGGCCTCCCAGCTCTCGCTGCCCCCTCTTTCTCTTCCCTGGCACGACAGTAAGCGTGACGCCATTCCCATGGCCCCGTAAGTCACATGTGTGAGTTTGTCATGGAAAGATAAGAAGGTGACGATGAATCTTGGGAATACGTGTTCTTTTCAGGCTTCATCGACTATGTGACTGGTTTAATAAGATGGAGAAGAGGTTGATTGTGCTTGAAACACATGAGCTTGGCTTGATAACACTGGATTTGGGACGGGGAATAGGAACTAGTTATTGTTTGACTCAAGGGAGGACGGCTCTGACACTGATATAACGTTAGAGCAAATTAGCTAACCCATAATTTCACAGAAAGAGAATGTAGCTTTTAATGTGGTTTGGTCTACGATTGCAGTCATATATATTTTTAACTGTTATATAAATGTTTCACGTTATCTTTATGATACAAATCTACGATAGATAGATTGATAGATAGATAGATAGATAGATAGATAGATAGATAGATAGATAGATAGATAGATAGATAGATACGTAGGTAGGTAGGTAGGTGGATGGGTGCTTGGATGGGTGGATAGATAGATGATAGATAGATAGATAGATAGATAGATAGATAGATAGATAGATAGATAGATAGATAGATAGATAGATAGATAGATAGATAGATAGATAGATAGATAGGTGGATGGGTGCTTGGATCGGTGGGTGGATAGATAGATGATAGATAGATAGATAGATAGATAGATAGATAGATAGATAGATAGATAGATAGATAGATAGATAGATAGATAGGTAGGTAGGTAGGTAGGTAGGTAGGTAGGTAGGTAGGTGGAGGGGTGCTTGGATGGGTGGATAGATGATAGATAGATAGATAGATAGATAGATAGATAGATAGATAGATAGATAGATAGATAGATAGATAGATAGATAGATAGATAGATAGATAGATAGATAGATAGGTAGGTAGGTAGGTAGGTAGGTAGGTAGGTAGGTAGGTTGGTGGATGGGTGCTTGGATGGGTGGATAGATAGATGATAGATAGATAGATAGATAGATAGATAGATAGATAGATAGATAGATAGATAGATAGATATAATTGCAAATAAATAGTTACATAGATACTTGTGCTCTGCAAGTCAGTTATGCTTCTTTGTCTTTGACCACAAGAAGCTCTTTCAAGTGTAACCAGAGTGTGAAAAAGGAGGGAAAGAGGGAAAAATACACTGATAGAGAGAGAGAGAGAGAGAGAGATCTGTCATGGTTCCAGGGCTAAACAAAGTCCCTCTCACAGCTGAGACGCTACAAAATGGAGACGCCCACATCACTGTGATACTACACAACAACTACAATCCCTGATTCATCAGATAACACATTCAGACCTGCTGTTCAAATTAGAGACATCTGAAATGAGAGGAAAAACACAAACAGAAAACTCAAGGATTATATGAACCCTCCAAAAGAGACAGAGACTCAAAGGACTGCATCTGATGGCTGAATAAGCGTGTCTGCCTGTAATGTTCAATGCCCAATGTACTATTGTGTAACATTTTATGTGGTTACACTGCACTGGTTAAACAAATTAGTTTGAGACTATAAAAGTGACTCTATTTTTAACACATCTGAATGCTACTTTTATTTATTCAATTATGTTCTACACAGCATATTGTACAGCTATGGAAAAATTAGGAGACCATTTAAAAAAAACATGTCAAAATAATATTTAAAAATAAAATATTCTCTGTATTTTTAGAACCTTAAATACTGCAAAGAAAACAAGTTCATATTCACAATTAAGAGGTACAACAGTAATATTTCTACATAAATTAATGAAAAGTTGTGATATTATTACAGTTTTCATGTGTCTTGTCATACTGTCTTGTCTTTTACATTGCTGTTGGATGACTATATGTCACTCCTGAGGTTTGATGGTCTGTTTGAATTCAACAGACACTGGACTGGAACGGCCGCAATACATCTAGAAATGCTGATTAAACGAAAATTTGAAATGGTCTCATTTTTTATTCACTGCCGTATGTGTGGGTTGAGGGGAGTTGCTACTATCATGCAAGTAAATAAAATCAAGGTTTTACTCTCTTAACACTAGTTTTGAGTTGTGACATATTTCCTAAAGGCCTGTGTGAAAATACTTGTCAAAATGTTTATCATAATGAAACAGTCAGATAATGCAATTCCACAGCAGCTCCACGTAAAAACACAAACACACAGCAAAGGTTGCAGAAATAAATAATGTAACAGATAAAATACACCGCAGTTGTGCTCACAGTGTAATTTAGCATTTATTCACTTGTGTGAAACAACATTCCTCGCGACTTGCTGTGAATTATGACGGTGCTAAAGGAACACACTTTGAATCTGCACTCTTAAAAAGTGATTCTCAGCATAATAGCAGAAGTAAAATGCACCGGCATGTTTTATAATCGTATAACAGTGACCTCAACTTGGTCTCATCCCGTCTGTGTAATACTACAGTGGATTAGTCAAGCCTGTCCTGATAGCTCTTCATTGATCCCACTGTTAATCTGACAGTTAACTGACAACCACGCCTGCCCTGACTATAGGGGTCAAAGCTTTACGTATATTGGGTGAGCATAACTTCTCTCATGACTAAATACATGTATATAGATGGTTTCAACGGCAACAACATAAACAAACGTTACGTGGCTCTACCTTAATTTCCGGTAGACCTCCCCAAAGAATCAATGACATATGAGTAGATTTAATTCAATAGAATGAATATACAATGAAATATTAATATAAATTCATACAAAAAATCCATATAAAATCCAGTTATAGTATAACCAAACACAGCCCTTAAGTTAACTTCGGGTCAGCGCTTGCATCCGATGAAACAGTCTATAGATGTGTGTAGGTAATATAATATAGACATGAACAGTAACTTGGTTTGCAGAATTTTGCTAAAGCTCAGCAGATTTCTGTAGAACGTGAATTCCAAACAGTTGACAATATTCTTGCACTCGCCTGTTTGTTTGTTGGTGTTTTCCTCATTAAAATTGCATTTTTAAAGAGTTAGGATAGACGTTGTCTAAAAAAATAGGAGATTTGCATTTTCTGAAGGAAATGGCAGCGCTTGAGGAACATTAAAAAAGTGGCACAGAGACAGAGAGACATTGATAGCAAGATACAATAGGAATGGATCAATCAATTCAGTCTCCCAATAACTGCAAGAACGAAAACCCCACATTATGCAAATATGTGTTATGTTTGAGTCATCACAAGTAAAGAAAATAACACCATAATGTCACACATTCAGACAGAAGTCAACTATATAAATGTTATTATCTTCATTTTTTAATAAGGCATTAATATTGGTCACCCATTATGCTTGTCTGTGGGTTATCATTTAACCAAATGAAAGTATTGAAAAGAACATGTTAGTTATTGAAAAAACAATCTTTGTTCATGTCCTGCAGTGGCAGTTCTAAAAAATTTAAATACAAGCTTTAAGCTTTCACAGCAATTAAATGTTTATTTTATTATTTAAAATATTATATAAAAGCTCGGGGTAGGTTGTCACATTTTTATTTGAGTAAAAAAGCATTCTTTGTTCATAGAATGTATTAACTGCATTTTCTGTTGGTCACATCAATGGCATTTTTGGTTTCCCTTTAACATTTCATGCTTTTATGCAATATTTTCTGTTTCATCACATTTGTACAGTTTAAATTTTGCTGAACAGCCTCTAATAGGTCATTTCTTACAGTAGCAGGCTTCTAAAAAACACAAAAGGTCAACGTGTGATAAATGAACTAGAACTTTTATATACAGTCCAACAATGGAAAGGCTTGAAAGCAATAGTTCACCCAAAAGAGATCACAGAATATTCTGTTTTATGTGGAATAAAAATCTTATGAAGCATGTGTGTTAAAATAAAAATGAATCTTCACAATATGTGACCGTGGACAACAAAACCAGTCTTATGGGTCAATTTTTCGAAATTGAGATTTTTACATAATCTGAAAGATGAATGAATAAACTTTATATTGATGTATGAGTTGTTTGAATAAGACACTATTTGGCTGAAAGACAACCGTTTAAAACTCAGGAATCTGAGAGTGCAAAAAAGCAAATTATTGAGAAAATTGCTTTTGAAGTTTTTTAAGCAGGGGCACTGTAGCAGGCCATCCACTCACAAAAATAAAGTTTTCATATATTTAAGGTAGGAAATATACAAAATATCGTCATGGAACATGATATTTACTTCATATACTACTGATTTTCAGCATAAAAGAAAAATAGATAATTTTGACCCATACAATGTATTTTTGTCTTTTACCAAAACTGTTCCCGTGCTACTTAAGACTGGTTTTGTGATCCAGGGTCACATATAGTAACAAATGTCAACATCCAAATATTGTATATTGAAACACGTTGAGGGACCCAATAGGCAAAATCACTTTCTCCCTTTCTCTCTATCTCTCTCTTCTCTCTCTCTCTCGCCAGGAGCGATGTTTAGCTTCAAGTCACTGATTAACCCTTAACACTGTCTGTTGTTTTCCTCACACTTTTTAAGCGTTTATCCTCTCAGTAAAACGATGCCGCATTCTGCTAAATCTCTTTGGCGAGTACAAAAGACTGTAAGAACTCGGAAAATCGCGGCGATATAAAAATAATCCAAATTATTTCTCTATAAACCAATTTGCTACAGCGGTTGTACCTGGTAGGCAGAAACCTGCTGCCGAGGAGCTTAAATAAAATCTCATTGAATTCGAAATTGCGACAGTAAAGGGTATATTTAGTTAATTATCCGGTAAAAGAATAACACTCGTGGATCTTATTCGGCGATCGAGAGCTGAAACGAGAAGAGATAATGCAATAAGCGCAACACTTGAGCTCTACCGCTACCTTATGCAATCGACACATAAGACTGAATGCATACATGAACATGTACCCACCCACACAAACTCACACATGAAGACAGCCTGCAGTGAAAGTAAACAAGCCTCTTCTGTTCCTCCTAGTACTTCTACTTTAAAGAGTACATCTGCTCAGTTCCATACAGTACTCGTATTTGACCCACATTCTGTTTCAAAGTGATAAAAAAGGCCCAAAAACATTTTGCCAGCCAAAAAAAACTACTTCCACTCTTCTGGCCGGGCTTTCTAGACACAGACAGAATGGGGACAGTTTAATTTGATGTATGGTGATACAATCACACCTCCTAAGCAGAGCAGAAAGAATGGTTATCAGGGAAAATGATAACGCTTTATTTTACAATGCCCTAATTACCAGAAAATAACTACACAATTATCCAGGGGCCGTTCACCGGTGGTCACTCCGCGCCTGAAGTCCGGTGCAAATAGGAAGCTACAATAATTATGACGTGAAATTGAAACAAAACCTTCGTGCAGTTTGGATGGTTAAGAAATTGTTTAAAAGCAAAGCTGGTCTCTTGGGTGATTGTGTGTCCGGCCATTTGAAAGATATAGGAGGTTTGACAGAAAGAATGTAGTAGAGATTTGAATAGGATGCTAGCATACTGCATACTGTGAACTATATGATATTTCTTAGTATGTGAAACAAAAATGTGACTAATCTTGCATTGAAATGCAAAAATAAAAATTCTTTGTAGAATTTCTAAACCTTCTATGATTTTGTATTTTTATTGTAAGGACACAAAACAATACAATAGGAACCAGACAATTCTCAAAATATCTTTCCAGAGAAGAAAGTAAACAGGTTTTTAAGATATGGGTGAATAAAGTATGGTAGATTTTTTATTTTTGTGTGAACTACCCCTTTACCTTTTACAGTCTTCTTGCAGTACAGAATGTATTAATATTTGTGGTTGTTTGTGTACTAAAGGAATGGTTCACTTTATAATTAAAATTTTACATTTATTGACCCACCCATGTCATCCAAGACGTCCATGTCTTTATTTCTTCTGTAGAAGCTAATCCAATGCTGTTGAGAAAAAACATTTCCGGATCTTCCTCCATATTAAAAAGTAGATTTTTAAGTAGAAAATGACTAATTGTTTCGCTAGAAAACACCCTAATTCATGGGCTGGTGTCGCGTTTAGCCATTTAAAGCTGCGAAGAAATGGATATTTGGACCTTAAATCAGGTTGCCCCCCATTAAATCCATTATATGGAGGAAGATCCACTTGGATTAGTTTCTACAGAAGAAATTAAGATATGGACGTCTTAAAAGACACGACGGTGAGTAAATATGCATACATTTTCATCCTAAAGTGAACTATTCCTTTTAAATAGTTGAATTTACTCCTATTCTGCACACAGATGGGTTAAGCTGGCTGCATTGGATCATGGGATACAGCAATCCAAGGTGTCTTTACGACTTTAGCAGATCATCCAAAGAATCTATGCACAAAGAAAACACAATATTTTGCACCACAAAAATAGTAGGAGCAGTGTGCTAGCATGCCATTCTGAACACAGCCGATGTGAATGTTCAGCAGTGACATCTGAGGACAAAAATGACTACAATCTCCCAGCTCAACCTGAGAAGCCCCCAACACCTCAAATCATGGAGTAATTTATTTCAGCCTCCTCCGCCTTTAACAGCGGGCTTCTGTCCGCCACATTGATCTGCCTCCACTTCTCCTGTGAGTCATTCCGAGCTACTCCCCCTGTTAGCATCAAAACTTAATCTGAGATCTGACAACGGCTCTCACAACCGCTCTTATTTAGATGTATGACCTTTCCGCCAAACAACGGCCAATCAATAAACAGCTTTGCTTCCTCAATTTCTAATTAAAACAAGCACGGGGTGACTCAAAGGGCAGAGGGAAAATGGGTGTTCTTGGGTATTTACTGTCAGATATGTTATAAAGGATGTGGCGTCTGTGTGAAAACTATCAAAAGAGCATCTATGATGTCACGTAATTAGTAAAAGATTGTAGCTGTGGATGATGGTAAAATGATGTCCTCAACAAAGTGAACCATATGGTGCAGGATTGGATTGATGATGCAGTTTCAAGTCTGCTCAAATCCTAACCACGACGTATTCTTCTGTTGCCAAAAAAACTCTTCAAAGTTTCCATATAAAAGTAAAAAAAATAAGTTCACATCAAAATAGTTCTAGTATATCTTTTTGTGTGTTAAACATGATATTACAATAAAGTGATTCCCTAAAATGTAAACTGAATTTAGTTCAGTTAGCCTGTGTCGTGTGACCGGAACGACAGTGGACAGCTAGCTGTCTGTCACATCACACACGGCACGACAGACAGTCAGCACTGCACTCGTGCTTGTCTTGCGTTTTTCCTTGTGGGTTTCCGGTAACTTACAGAGACAGATATAAGCTGTGTGTCATCCAAAGGTTTAAGATGCAGTTGCTGTCTTCTGGAGCTGGTCCAATCAGTTTTGTGTTCTGGAAGTGACCCGAACGCTGTGCTCTACACTCACAGCACCTGACAGATTCTCAGATGCTGGAAAGATACCTGACCTGCCTACGTTTAGTTCATGAATTCATGCATGAAAATAAAACTAAATGTTAAATTATCACAGCCATACCTTGTTTTATAACTTCCTGATATTGTGCTCATCACTTTTGGTTTAACTGTATATATTTAAATGTCCAATATGTTTTTTTTGTGGGGGGATCTAATGACAGAAATGCAATACAATATGCATAAGTATGTCTTCATAGGTTTATAAGGAGCTTACACAATGAAGCGTTGTGTTTTTATTACCTTAGAATAAGCTATTTCTATCTACATACACTGTGGGTCCCCTAAACAGACAAACTGCACTACAGAGCGTAGAGCGCATAAATATGTTATTTCCTTCGGCAAAGAAGCAAAACGTGACGACATCATATTGTGTCAGCCACCAAAGTGCTTCAAAAGAGAGGGGTGGTGTGAGCTGTTGTGGGTTGAAATTTGCAACCTCACCGCTAGATGCCGCTAAATGTTATACACTGGACCTTCAAGTCTATACTCATAAAAACACACCCAGAACTGATCTCATTTATTAAATATGACATGTCACTGACATTCGGCATCATGAGAAATATTATTATATTATCAAATATGTATCAACTCAACATCAAAAAGTACAAATCAAAAACATGTTAATTGATTGTTAATTATTTGCAAAACATCTGCATTATTAACATGTTTCTGCATGCAGTTCCATTGGAAAAGTTTCCTACAGGTGTTCAAATGTTTCTATTGTGCTAGAGAAACAAAAGGTAGTCACCCAAATTTTTAATAAAATAGCAAAAAAAGTCATGATCAAATATGTATCACAGGACATACCTCAAAGCTAAATCCATTTGCAGTAAGGGGACGTCAAAAGAACTTGAAAGCATAATTTGCTGCAATTAGCTTTTGTCAGTCCCTGACTTTGAAACACCCAGGGTTCACTTTTCATACGGAGAGCTGACAGCACAGCTTGAACTGAATTCCCCAGTACAATCATACATAGCTCTATTCATTGTGCCCGATATGAGAAGACTTTGAAATTACAACAGCACTATGACTGAATAATCTGCTTTATACCATATGTTGTTTTTCAAAGGTGTGAAGTGTAAGGAATTCTCGTTTTGTTCTGATTCCTCTTAAGAATTACAGTTATTTTACAGGTTTTTAAACAATTATTCAATTCTTTAAAGTATTGATAATTTGCTGTAGAATTTACTTTGCAATCTGTGCATTTACGCACGTTTTAATGTGGAACAAGGAGGCCATAAACACAGAAATAAAATACTAATATTTATTTTATTATTCTTACATTGTGTTCCAATCAACCTGAATTTATTATTGATTTATATTTGACTGTATTCATGCATTCAATTTATTTTGATAAAATATTACTTTCCACGGGGGCACGGTGGCTTAGTGGTTAGCACGTTCGCCTCACACCTCCAAGGTTGGGGGTTCGATTCCCGCTTCCGACTTGTGTGTGTGTGGAGTTTGCATGTTCTCCCCGTGCCTCGGGGGTTTCCTCCGGGTACTCCGGTTTCCTCCCCTGGTCCAAAGACATGCATGGTAGGTTGATTGGCATCTCTGGAAAAATTGTCCGTAGGGTGTGAGTGCGTGAGTGAATGAGTGAGTGTGTGTGTGTGCCCTGCGATGGGTTGGCACTCCATCCAGGGTGTATCCTGCCTTGATGCCCGAAGACTCCTGAGATAGGCGCAGGCTCCCCGTGACCCGAGGTAGTTCGGATAAGCGGTAGAAAATGGATGGATGGATGGATTACTTTCCACAACACAACTCTTTTTAATGTGTATCTTTAACTACACATTTTCATGAGACCAACCAGTCAGCAATTACGATCCTTTCATCTGGAAGGTCTTAAAAATCATTATGTGGGTAACCACACATTTAAGAACTATTACAAAACCAAAAGTCTTTTATTTTTAGTAATTTCTATTTATTTTAATCAAACCATTTATCAAATTTCCTTGTTATCTCTAATTGTTTTCATTCAAGACGCATAGCAAGAGCTCCCAAACAATAAATTATAATGATCATAACTAATACGAATTAAAAGTAAAACTGTCATAGTTCACATATTAAAAGCAGCTAATCTCTAAACGGATTCTCATTCTTGTATTATGCCGTCACAGAGGACCTTACCAGATTGCATGTCCCACATCCAGCCACAAACTCTTGTGTTGGCTTTGGAGTGTCTATCATAATCAAAGTGGCATTTTAACAGGCTTTATACAGGGACACGCAATGATGAATAAGCTATGTTTAAAAATTAGTCAGTCTTCGACTCACAGGAGCAGCGCACGATGACACATTATTAAGCTGTTATGAAGAGCCCCCTGAACCATCACGTTGCTGAGTTTCCAGGCTGATGCGCCATCCCTCTGCTTCACAGGGGGCTGCCACATGGAGAAACCCACCGAGACCAATCACATCTGGCAAAATGAAACTCCATCGCCCCCACGCGAAATACACTCCAGACGGAGGAAGTGGCCGTTTCTCCATTTCTGAATTATTAATGATCAAAGTTCAGGCAGAATTAACTGAGTTTGTTGGGATGGTGATTTAGATGGCGGAGTGCAGAACATATCCCCCAGAAGTCTCACGCACCTGTCCGCACCTCAGCAGAAAAACGACTGCGGTCTGACGGGCCTTTGAGAAACGTTGGCACCTCGTGTAAGCTAATTTCTCCCCTTGACCCCCATTTTCTCACCAGGCATTGGCTTCTCATTTTTCTCAGAGCCGTTGCGTGTGGCTGTCAGCAAGCCGAGCTAAGCCCACGTTACCTCAGACAACCTCATCTGTGGACAAAAGGCTTACTTGACATGGTCACCAAGGCATGACAAGTTTCTTGCAGAATATTTGGATGTAACACACACGGGCAAAATGAAGCACCTTTTCCGGCTGTAAAATAATGAGCCTGTTGTGAAAACAACATAACATGTTTAAAGGCCAATTCAACAACGCTTGTACAAAAGACAGAACGTAAGTGCATTAAAACACTTTAATAAGCATTGTTTCAATATTTATGTGATCCTGGAGCAGCAATAACATGAATTTTATTGCAATCCAATATGCACACCTCAAGCTTGCTGCAATGAGTAATATCATTACTAAATATATGTCAGTGTGCAGCAGGAAGTGCTATTAATAATATTGTGTACCGTCTGAGTCCATTTATTCCTAACAGTTTATGAACATTGGTCCTATTCAACCATGAAACATTGCTATGCATACGGCAGACAACAATCATCAACTAAAAGACTGGTCACTGGTGTTCAGTTGAGCAAGAAAGCATATGATATAAGTTGTTTCAATATATACTGTATATATACATATAAATAAATAAATAAATATAAATGCTTAGGTATATGTTTAACTGTCTGAAATTACTTTTATGGACAAAAATATAATAACCAGGGATGCACCAATATGTAGATTTTGGCCGATAACCGATCATTCTTAAACATTGGAAGCCGATCACCGATATATTGGCCAATATACAGTACCTAAATATTAGTAAAACATTTTCTGAGACTGAACATAATTTTGTCCTCTAAAAATCATGTACATAGCCTACTTTATACAAATTCAAGATTCTTTAACTTTTTTAAGTATCTGGTATAATGTTTATTTAAATAACAATTTATCGATGTTCTCCCACAGCAACCCAGAAAGGTGTTCTCAATAGCCACAAGTCTGACAGGTCTCAAAACAGAAATATCTACGTACTACTTCAACAATGTTTTTCTAATAACAGTAAGGGAATGATCATGACAGAAAGACAGTGCTGTACAGGACTTTAACTGTAAGCACCGCGCAGCTGAAGTTAAGCCAGAGGACCAATATCATTTATTGTGCATCCCTAATAACAACATATTCATTTGTCTCTTTAGAAAATTTCTTTCATTAGATTATATTAAAATAAACTCTTTAAAAAGCTTCCCCAGGTGAGACCTGAAAAAGCTGAACGATAAAATGTACGATTCTGCAAATTCTAGTCAAAGAGTATCTACTTTGAAAATGCTAAAATACAACATTTTACTTTAGATGCTTTTACTTGTAACATAATTCCCACAGTTTTGACTGGTTGTTTACAGAATGACATGTCACATGCAGCATGTTAGGTTAAAAGCTTCATGAAAAAACAGTATTGTTGATATTCTTACTGAAGTATCGTTTCATACAACTAAAACATCACACCAGTTTGAAACTGCATGTAAATTATGACTGTTCCTTTGAGACTTGAGGTCTGGATCATTTTTGTTAATGCAAATGTCCCTTACATAGCAGTATTTTTAGAAACTCCAAACAAAACTAAAGAGAGAGCAGTAAAGCAAACATCATTCCGCCCTTATATGATTCAGACAGTTCTGGAGACTGTCTTAACTGTGTTAATTATTTCAGCCCTAGTTTACGTCTTCCTTCACATTTCTTACCATTTCTAAAGAGTGCTGATTGTTCTGAGTATGTGAGACCCAGTCAAGTAAAATGGGTGCCCTTAAAATTAAACCCATTAGAGCTGGATGTTCCCACAGACGCCGTCAGCCTGTGGGTGCACGCAAACTGCGCTTGATGAGTGCGAATCCATTTTCTTAAGTGCCAAATGGTGCAATGTCATCTGTAGGGGACAAATCCAGCATGCCATATGCTCAGAATGAAGAACCGGCAAACAAACTACAACAGCTGGCCACTTGAAAACACCATTTTCATTGCCGTTTCATGTAACTGCGGATCCGTCTAATTCAATTATCATTTAAGGCGTAAAAATATCGCTCTTGAATGAGTGCGTGGCACAAATGCATTTTCATGGGCCCTGACAGACACACGTGGCATTATGGGACTCATTTACTCATGTAGGTAATGATACACTCACATGTTCAATGCACATGCTCATCGAGTCGACAAAATTGAAACAACGTTCTCAAGTGTCAAGCTTTCCCTCGTAACGCTTTCTCAGTTTGCATTGTCCTCTCTGACAGTTCTACCTGTGCGAATGCTATGCGCTGAAATAACAGCTTGACTGCTATTCAGACAGAAAGCCACAATATCAGACGTTGACACTCGCACGCCAATCAAACCCTGACAATGCCAAATTAAAGGGCTTGAACTTTCCACCTGCATGTTCAGGAGAAAACATCTGTGTTCCACAATGTGTGTCTGTGTTGTGAAAGTCTTCAGACATTTTCGAAGATCTATTTTCTGTTTCACAGAAAGTATTACTTGAGGAGAAAACAGTCTGTGGAGTCAAATTGCTTTTCATGTATTGTAATCTCTTTTTCTTGCTTATCATGCCAATGTTTATCATTCGCAATTTTCAACTGGCTGGATTTCTTTGACCATCACAACAAATTATGGAACACATTCAAGCATGAAGAAATCCAACTGCATCTACAGCACTGTAAATGAGAAATCCAATTTGCTTTCTGAAAGGGGTTTTCCACAAATCGGAGCATATTCCTGTAGGTTAAATGGTAACAGTGGTTCTCAAACTGGGGGCTCCAAGATGGATCCAGGGGTCCCAGATTTTGTAGCATTTTATGAATTATAGAAACTTATTATTAATTGCATGTAATGCAACATAAGAAAAATAAGACCACCAACCAAAATAATTAATGTTCAAGCATTGAATATTAGGGCTGCCCCCGACTAAAGATTTTTGTAGTCGGCTACTAGTCGTTTATTTAGGCCATTAGTCGACTATTTGCATGTTTATGATATTAATTTATTATATATTTCATATATTTCATATATATATATATATATATGTTATAATATTTCAATATACATGGGGAATGGGACATCAGATGATGTTTTAAGCTTCCTGGATGTAAATCATGTTTTATGTTACATCGCTAACATTGTTCGAGATAACAGAGATATTCAAAACCCTTACAATGAGCCTCTAAAATATAAATTAAGTGCTCATGCGCACACATAATGCAATCCACTGTGACTCTGCCACCAAAAGTTATGATCATATGTCTCAATATAATATTTAACTCATAAACTAGTGAAATGAACCAAAACTGCACAAAATAAAGCCTTCGGACATCTAACAAAACCTTTTTTCTTTGAATCAAACCGTAAAAATAGCCAATAATGTGAAAAACAAGTCTTTTATTCAAAAACAAAACTTTTATTTTAAAAGTAGAATATAAAATATTTTACAAATAAAAATACAGGAACTGAACCACTTAAAAGAAAACCTTCAGCCTTGAAACGAAAGAAAACTTAGAGATAGGAACGCAAAAAACTAGCAATAAATAAATATATCCAATACATTAAATAAAACATAAAGCAGTAACTAAACACTATAACAATATATACCATTATCTTTACTCGTCTCACTTTTTCCTTTGATTTCTGCGTCTTCGCCATCAGTGTGGTTCTTCATAAAGACATGCTCGTGGCTTCACGGAGGACACAGAGCTCAGCCTTCCCCTCAATGCGGCCAAACCCATGTTCCTGCGACATTCCAAAACACTAAATGTTCGGTATACACCATATAATAAAGATTATTATGCGAAGAAACTTAGAGGCCCAGAACATGAATGCAAAGTGTTTACACTTTGTCCTGTGATCCTTTATTGATGCGCTTTCCGTTCATGTTCTAGGCTCTTCGGCACTTCTCCGCATAATACGCTCCATTAAGGTGTATACCGAATTTGATCTTATTGGACTAAGCCACATTAAGCATTTCGCAGGAACCCAAGTTTGTCTGCACCGCCAGAAAAAATGAGCTCCACGTCCCGCACACAATGGAGCCGATGCGGCTAGGCTGCCCCAAGAAGCGCACTCATGTAAGAGGCATAGAAGGGATGCAGAGCATGTGCTTAGCAGATCTGGCAAACATAGGATTGCATTCATCATTTTTTAGCTACAATGTGACTCTTACACACTTGGACAGATGCTTATAATAGCATGCCTTTATTCAAGTTAACGGTAGTTATTAGGAGAATGGCTAAAAATAACACGACGAACGTGGTGTGTATACACTTTTGAAATAATAAGAAGACAATAGACTTATTCAAATTTTTTTGAATAAGTGTCTTCTAGTTGAATAAAGAATAGCAGACAGTAAGAGGGCAGCCCTACTGAATGTGTTTTTGAATGATTTAAAATTGTACGTTTAAATAAATATGTTTTGATTTGGGGGGGGCTGCAAAGCGATGCACCCTACAAAAATGGGGCCTAACAACAAAAAGTTTGTAAACCACTCGCGTATAGTGCAAATTAACATTTTAACATTCTCTTGGGAAAAACTTGTTCGTGCTTAAAAAGGATCAAATGAAATTCACAGTAATGCATCTGGCACTTTCAGTATGTTACACTTTAACTGAATCATTTAAAGTGAGAAAAATTATTGAGTCAAATACTGCAGTGATTACATTAAATTTAGTAGAACAGCCACATATACACACAAAAAATATATATAAAATGTAGATATACAAAATGTGTCCTTTAGCTTATTTAGATAATACTGCCAATAAAAACTGATCTAGCAGTCCTAGGAATTTATTGTTTTATTTATTTTTAGTTATCAAGTTATGTCATAGTCTTAGGTTGCTAAACTATTGTCTACAATGCAGTATCACAGCAATAATAATGAATAAGTACCTTATCGCCTGCTGATGTTGCAGTGTATTGTGGGTAATTGTTGTTCTGTGACCCTCTGGCAGGAGTCTAACAGCATTACATGCGCACTTGAGTAATGAGGACTAATGATAAGTTTTAATCGTTTTCTGTTCTGTATTACAGAAAACAATGAATGAAATTGTAATTTGCATTGCATATGATCTACTGAATAAACAATTTTGCAAGACGTAAACAACATTGGTGCAGAAACATTTACAACTGAACCAAAATGCGGGGTTTTCCCTAGATTGACATACTTTTGCCCACCCAAACATTTATTTGAGGAATGGATGCGATTTATGACCAACGTAGATGACTGTTGAGCAGACCGATCGGCATATGATGCGAAGTAAATTTATTTATATGACAATGTGTAGTAAATTAAATAAAAAAAATAGTTTAGACAGGAGAGAGGTGAAACCAGAACAATAAAACCAATAAAAATCAATGAAGGCCAGTGGAAAAATACAGTTTTTTTGCAAAGGGGGCAAGAACTTGGAAAAGGTTGTTAAAATAAATAATAAAAATGGTACTGATTTATTGTCAGTGTTGGACTCGGAGTGCAAGAATAGGGTACGTTTGACTGTGTGTGTGGATGAGAATGTTCGTCAGCCAACCACCCAAGACCAACTTTGACCCAGGAAAAACCCTGAAAATGTCAACTGAACATCTTTATATGTGAAAAATTAAAATAAATTAATAACAAAAACTAGAGGTGCTTCTGGACCAGTGTTGTCATCTTGCAAAATGGTATACAGTATGATTAAAAGTGCCAAGTTGCTGCCAAATGATGGCTGATAAGCAGGTGTTCCTAATAATAGATGCTGATTTATTCAATTTTGTCAAACTTATTTTTTTTAATTGTACAGAACCACTTGACACATTTTAACACATTCAATCAAACAATAAAAATCTTAGTGTACATTCAGACGCAAAGTTTTGTTTAAGTTTAAACTTCAACGTAAACTATTTTATCGTTCTTCGTCACAAAATATTTGACGTTGTTAAAAGGTTTTACCATTGGCCACAATAAACCCAGTAAGACTCCGTGTCCACATACTGAAAAATCTATTTTCTCACTGTAGCGAGACCGCCTAAATCATGAGCAGAAAGTACACACAACTTCTGATTTATTGTGTTTTGTTTTGAACTGACCCTCGAGCTACCGCCAGCACTAATGTTTCCGTTAAGATTGTTCTAGCTGTCTTTTCACTGTTTGTCACTGGAATAAACTGGGGCTGAAAAACAACTCTGGACTTGCTGCACCATCATAGTCCCCAGCCTAAAATCACCCATTATACAGAATGTGTACAAACTACTGTCTGCTGTTTTATGATGGATTTTCACAAAAGAATATGCTTAATGTAAACACTTGACTACAACATTTTTATGCATCTTTAGCATTTGGTGATTCAGAAGACAAACGTTTAGCTAAGTCAACAGTCTTTGGAAATACAGAAAAATTAACATTAAGTTTTTCACCCCAGCTGTAAAAATCGACAGAAATGTGGAAAAAAAACATCTCCTGTCTTTTTTCTTTCATTAGTTCTCTCACATAAATGTCATCACAGATAACGTTGTATTCCTGCAAGCTGGCTGACATTAAAAGACATCCTGTGCACAGACTTTTATATTGCTTTCTCTGTAAAGTGATTTCTCAAGTTGAATCTTTTTTTTTCTGGGTTGACTCATGTACAGCTATGGATTCCATTTTAACAGATGAATGAAGATGCAGTCAGCGTCCTGGAAGTGGGATGGTAAATGTGAGGGATGTACTCTCAGCTGGGTTGAGACTGCTTGAAATTATTTGATGTCAGATCCAAAATATCTTTTCAAAATTGACCCAGATTTACTTTCTTTAACAGGAAGTTGATTGGGCGGATTGGGGCTGTGTGTGACGCAGGAAAGTTATCTCAGTATCTCAGTAGCTATTTTGTTACTTTTAATGCTTTATTTATTTTTATCTTTATTTTTATTTTTTAGACATGGTCACAAGTAACTTTCTGCCTGAGCCATAATGTTTGAAACAAGAAGATATTGCATGCAAGATTTTCAAGTATGCGACAATAAAAAAAGTACTGTGAGTCATAGTCCCCCTTGCATCTCCAATCCAGTTTTCCTTAAAGCTGTAATAAATGGTCATTTGCAATATTCAGCCGTTCAACATTACAACTAAATAAAAGAGCAGAGCCTTATGAGTTCAGTAAAGGTAAACATTACCTTTCGAGGACAGCAATTTCCACAAAATGGTGGGTTCAGGTCGTCCGATGGCCAGACACATGAGGCTTACGTTACTTCCCTCATTCACAGAAACATCCGTGGATATGTTTACAATCCTGGCAGGAACTGCAAAAAAAACACATTTTATTTCAAATGTGGGCAAATAAGTCATTTGTGCGTATCAGTTAAAATCATGCTGTGACATTATTAAGTGTCTTTAAGAAAGACCACAAGATCCAGAGCATCAAACTACAACCAAAAGATGTTTTTAAGAACATTCATTTTTATAAGAATGAACATATTACTTTTTAGTGTTTGGGGGGGATTTATTAGATATGTAGGGCCTTTCTTTTGGAGCTTGGGTCTCGTAGGACCAAAGCAGACGTAAGATACTACCGTATTCTCTGTGCTCCCTGTAAAATGCTTATGCAAACGTCTTGCAATCCCAACCCTGTTTTTTATGTCTAAAAATCCAACATTTTTCAAAAGCGATATTATACATGTGTAAATCTCCAATTTTAAAATTCCTTATTAGGATTTGGAAATTCATATCAGAAATTTATATGTAATCTCTAATGTGCATTTCTTACATATAATAAAGGACATGTGGTCTACAGTATGTGAATATTGCATAAATGATTCATATACTATCATTTGATTGGCATGAAAAGTTAAGCAGGTCATGTTCTGTTAATGCAAATACTTGACTAAAACTGGAAGTAAAACCAGACAGTCTGTCGGTTTCTTTGACTGTTTTCCATGTTTCAGTCTCAATAAACCAGTCCGTCAGTATCTCATTATTTAGCTGGCTTCCTATCAGCCAAGACTCATATGGGAGAGTCGACTATCGGTACTTGCTGAAAAAGTAAATATTTTATGGTAAATTTTGTTTTTCTTGACTGAAGCTGCCAGGTAGACACAATGCTCTGGCTTTAAGAGAGAAGTTACACCCACACAAAAACACACACACTTATTTGCAAGTATGCACATAGACAGCAAAATAACAAAATAATTGATATTCAAAAAACCTGGACTGGAGGAACTGAGGTCAGAAACTGTGCAAGGCAACACAAGACTTGCAATTTATCTAGTGATTGACTTTCGGTTCACATTCAGGTTAACATGCCATTCAAATATTTAGCATTTTAGCGGCAATGATTCCGACACAGTTTTAATGAAAACATATATTAAATTAGTTTAAGCTATATCCTGTTATCCAGGTAAGGCACTAGTGTCTGACAACATTCTGTCAGATCTATCAAATCAGAACCACAGGTGGAACATCCGAATGGGATTAAATACATTTTTTTCTCAAGAGCAAATTATCTACCTGTAAAAATAACTTCAAAAGAACAAGTTTTACAAGCCACTTCGATTTTGTGATCTGTTTGCATCACGGTATCAAAAATGACCAAAATGAATCATCCTTCAAAATACTGCCTGTGTCTCCTTAAAGTGATAGTTAACAAAAAAAAAGAAAATTATTTTATCATTTTCTCACCATCAAGTCATTCCAAACCTGTAAGGCGTTTTCTTCTTGACCAAAAAACAAAACAAGATATTTTGAAAAATGTTGTCAACCTATTTCAACCAATTGACTTCCATGGTAACTATGGACACAAAACCACTGATTCTTTTTGAGAAATGTTTCACACAAGAAAGGGTTTTTAACAATATAAGGGTGAATAAAGACGATAGAATTTCTATTTTTGGGTCAACTATCCCTATAAGCTACTCATTATTTGAAGCAGTTAAACTACACCAACGCTATTCTTTAAATGAACTACCAGACGCCAACAAAAAAGCCTTAACTTCCCAGTACTCCACATGAGCGGGAACATTAGGAGGGCGTGTTCGATTTGTGTGTTCAAACAACGTGACATAAAAAATGTGGCCCTTTATCACATTGCTCTGCCAAGCAGAAATAAAAAGCTTGTTACAGGAAAAGACATACTTTCTCAAAAACTACTGTCACAAAAAAAGATAACTACTTGTGGTGATGTTCCTGTTTGTGTGCATGTGTGTGTGTGTGCATGTGTGTACAGTGAGGTAAACCAGACTGACCTCACATCTGCAATATTCCAAAGAGTACAATCACAGCCAAAGAGACAGGCCTTTATTTCTCCACGCTGAATATTTCATCCCGTTCATACTTTGAGTCCCTCTGCTTTTCACCATTGCACATTCTCTATGTTCTCACCACTTCCCTCCCTTACATCAAAGGCATTGTTTCATCCCTGTATCTCAGTCTATAATTGATGTGTTCGGCTTTCTAACCATGAATCCCGAATTCAGGCCAGTGTTTCAAAAAGGCCAGTTTGAGCTCCTCAAAAAGAGATAGAGCAGAGAATGAGCGGACAGAAAAAAGACTATGCTAACATTTTCTGAGCACAAATACAACCCAGGTTATATAACACCTCCCATCTGACCATGTATGTTTGAGATTCTTCAACTCTCTCTGTTTCTAAATGTCTGCTGTTTTAAGTAAAGTATGAAGTATATTTATCTTATATTTCCAAATTCTCATCATCTTCCATCAATACCTGTAATTTTAATTGGGCGTTTGCTGGGTTAAAATAACACCCACAGAACCGAGTGGGTGGAAAACTAATTCTCGAGCTGCCTCTGGTGATATAGCGGCTGATAATGTTTCACCCGGGCAAATTGCATTGGTCTCGTCTCTACATTTATATTCTCATAAGCCAACTGAATCTTTTCAATGGCTCATTAGTGCTCTTTAAAATGTGGAAAAGAGCCGCCTCTCGATGCGATGATGGGAACTGAAGCGTACCACACAATACAGCTGCAACAAAAGATTTGAAAAGCAACAGCCATCAGAACACCACTCATAATGTGCATGCAACAACAAGGGAATGATGTCACATGTCTACGAATTCAAGGCGAAAGTAATACAAACTTCGAGCACTATTTATTTGGCCATGAAAATAATGCACATTGCTATATTTCTTTTGAACTTAGCATTTATAAAAAGGCCTTTGGTTAGATGCTCTCATAAGCGTCAATCTAAAATGCAATCCAAGTTTTTTGGGGTTGCTGAAGTAAAGCCCACTGTACTAATATATGTCATATTCCAGGTTTCGCCGTTGATACTGAGCAGTCAACCTTGTTAAGATGATTGTGTTTTCCTCTGACATCTCTCAAAGCGTAGACTGACGGATATCAATTTTCATATGTTTTTCTATTCCAAAATAACACTGCTATATCCTTGGAGAACTCAATGGTCAGAAAGATGTCAATCATCGAATTGCAAAAGGCATTGGAATAATTTTTTCATCCGTCACCACAAACTGACGCCGTCAATCATTTTAGTCAACGCTGTAAAGCCGCCATCACAAGCAAACATTTCAATGTCTTGAAGATTGCAATGTCAAATGTCTGACACCTGTGCCTTTTACATATCGTTTCAAAGCACTTAGCATATCATTTACTTTATCCTTTTAATAGATCTCTCAGCAAAAAGTGAGACGATCTGTAACTAAAAAGCTGTATTTCAAGATCCTCTCTGAAGTAGATATCTTGCATTATGACTGCCCCCTCTGCCCGCACAAATTTATTTATTTTAATATGTCTGCGTGTGCTCTTAGCCCAATGGGGAAATCAAACAACTATGGTGTTTTCATAAAGCACATGCTGAGTGAACATTATGGTGTGTTTTGTGCACTGATTGCCTCTTCACTCCTTTCTAATAACAACACTAATGACTCGCGTTGTGCCATTGAAATGAGCTACAGGTCTTGCGTCTCTGAAGAGAGTGGCTCGCTTAGATGCTTCACATATTACAGAAGTGATAGAAAGTAATCACGCTAATATAAATGACTGCAATCACATCCGTATACCACTTTAACAGCTGAACACACTAACCGTGACTCCTGTCTGGTCTGTTAAAAGCCATTCCTAAATACAGTATGGTGCCTTCCCTTCCTTTCATGTTTGAACTCCCGCAGTTCTTATCACAAAACCTGATATTTCAATTGAGCTCCGAGAGGGTTACAACAACTGAAGCAGAAGGCCAGGCACCCACGGCACTTGCCGGGTGAAAAACGGATTCGCCGTCTGCCGCTGGTGATATAGCAGCCGCTAATGCGTCACCCGGGCAAATTGCAGTGGCTTTGTCCGGCCATTTATATTCTCATAACCCCTCTGAATCTTTCCAATGCCTCATTACTGCTCTTTAAAATGAGGCAAAGCGCTACTCCACGATCCAGTAACAAGAGCCGAAGCTTATTATACAAATGTGCATCGAAGAGGCCGTCTTATCCATTCCCCTGTGGGGGAGAAAGTTCGAGACTCATCTAAAACAGAGACACATCATTACACTTGAGCAAACGGAAGGCGATAATCCCGCGCGTTGTTTATGGGGCCGTCTAATTAAATTGACTCGCTTTTGCTCTCTGATACATAATAGTCTGTGATATTCTTCTCATGAAGTAGTAAATAGTGGATTTTTAATGCAATGATGCATCATGAGGTACATCGATTAGGATGCACATTAGGAATAACATTCACACCTTATAACAACATATTTCTTGTTATTTTCCTGGTAGATTACGAACAAACGGTTCGTTTTAACGGTGTGACATATATACTCTGGTGCAAATTAAACTTCTGATGATGCTCATCGCCTCCTGCCAAGACCTCAAGCCAATGAAACATACGGGGTGTGATCATCACCTTTCATGCACTACCTGAACCAAGCTGAAATCCTCCTTTGCCTCTTCCTGTATAAATCACACTTCTGTTTCCAAATTCTCTTTCGTCCTTCTGCTGCCTACAGTCTTGGACTCCCTGCTAGCAAGGATTCGTCTGCACACGTCTCTGCTAACAGGCATCGTGTTGTCTTTCTCTTTCTCTCCTGATCATGAACTTACCTTTTGCGGTTTCTGAGGGCAAATACATACAGTAACAGAAACGTGTTATTTTGTGCCGAAAATGAAAGTTACTTGTTATAACGTTTGATTTATAGAACAACTGCTTTAAAAGAAATGTGTATATATGTTAAATATAAACAGGCCTTGTGTTCTTTATCATATGATCCACTTGTTCTATGGCAAGTTTTAAGCAGATGGCGAAACATCTTGCAGTAAAAACTTCTATTAACGTTGAAAATATGCGCAAAGCACTTGTGATGCATCCTCGCACAAACCTGACAGCACTTCTCTCATTAGTTTAAATGAGTCAAGAATCTGTAGTCAGGATTCATAATTTCATCTCGTAAGTCAAGTTTGTTTGCTCAAGTCTGTAGTTCTGTGTTTGCCTGAACAAATCCTCCATGCAAAGACGTCTTGGGAGCCTCACTGTGTCTTTGTTTTTGTTCGCACAATTGTTTTCATTGTTTTACGACGAGTTTTTGTTGGTATAACACCAGGGACGATAGTGCTCCATATAACATCATTAGCATCACCGTGACCTTGCTTATTCTCGTTCAAGAGTCAAGAGATGGCCTTTGTGTCACAATTCCTGCATGTAGGCCACCCATATATCACAGCCTTTCAAAAACAGATACGCTACAATCGTATCGTACACAAACTGACTGCGCTACTATACTTTATTAAATCTATGCAGAATTCAGAACGTCCTTTAGTTACTGCATCTGAATAGGTGTCAATGTTAAAAATGACGGATTGGAACAATGAAGAAAATCACAAATGACCTATTGCTTGAGCTGCATGAGGGTCTGTGAGAGAACTGTTGCTGGATTACATAAAAACTTGACAGTGATAAGTGTGTAATGTTGAATAATACTTCAAATTCATTTCTTTTTCAAAAGGGGCTTTCGGGCCGCAGGAACGTTTCCTAGTTGCAGAACAACTTGCCGGAAGTACACGCTTTTCATTTTGTTTGCACCCCAGGAACCAGACAGAATTTTAGTTTGAGAGAGCCTTTTTGGAAGAACCCTTAAAGTCACCATGAAATCAAACAGGAAAGTGTTTTACACAGTTTTGCAGTGATTATCATTAATTATTTATCTGTCCACACCATTATTTTTTCAAAATGAATTTGCACCTGTAACCTTTTATTAAAAACATTAAGTTCCTTTATCACCAACAACTCTTCACCACGTGACGTCAGCACCAAACCAGAGGTAGGACTCTGCTGACTATCCATATTTAGCCCTCCCCTCCAGGCAAAAACTTACAACAAACCAATCAAAAAGGGAAATCCAAAATAAGGCCCTGCCCAACATTTTTTCTAATTTCAGAAGCCGTCTCAGTCAGATATATGTCACGATACGGAAAATAAGTCAATCGTAACTACCGTTTCATGGTGACTTTAAGCTCCTTCGCCGAAACAGGGTATAAACCAGACGGGTAGGAACAACCTGTGACATAAGCAAACGCTGATTGGCCGACTTTCTGTTGTTTAGCTCTGTTCGATGGACGTGCTCAAATGATGTTACAGTCGACCGGCATACGTCACTAAATAGTTCCTTTTGTCAGTGCAAATGCGATTGGGAAAATGGCCTGAGGGAAAATGTAGTTCATGAACGACAGCCCTCTTTACTCGTTCCAGATATTTTATTCCCAAATGTGATTTCGCATCCCAAAAAGATTTTATTACTCTATTCTATTAAGTTTTTATAAACAAACACAGCTGCTGAAATACACTATCACTGGGTTGCATTTTGATTCTGTTCAAATTGGTCAATGCAAAAAGTAATAAACAATGAAAAATGAACTAAAAAAACACACAATTTGTCAAATAAGAATTAGTATTTTGGGGGATGTAAAATAAAGCAAAGTTTGCACTGTTTTTGATCTTCTTTGTTTCACATTAAAGGACACTGGTGAAGGCTTGATGCTCCAAAAACTGGAGGGATTATTCAGTGGGAATACTGGGCCAAATTGGCTGCGAGTGTGTATTTCAGTAGCATCATTTCAGCCAGCTTCTGTTTCCACGCCACCTGTACATGTCTGCCCTTTCAGTGCTAGCTGAGCGAGACAAAACAGGTATGAGATCATCCATTACACATCTCGTCACCCTGTGACCTTCAAGGTAATGTGCTCTACCTCCAGCAAATATGCTAATAGCCAAAACCCATGCATCCATATTAAAATAACTGATATTATGTCAAATTCAGTTCAGTTAAGTAAGTAATATAAACAGATTTGGGTTTTTAGCCTAAAAGTCCATAAAATAATAATTATTCATCTATTAATTTGAGTATTTGTGCCTACACTGATTTGCTATATAACTAAAACACTTGATTAAAAATTGTATGAGGTTGAAATAGAATCATTGTGAGTCATGTAAGCTCACTTTTCAAAAACAAAGCTGATGGATATTTTTAAATCTCTGCGTAAAAATGTGACATTAACAAAAAGGTTATTGCTGTCTCTACATATTCAAATTAACAAATGCACATGCTGTTACAATTTCTGTCTCAACAAATTTACAGTAAATTATTTTGCCAGTGTATATTCAATGAGTGCATTTACATGCTCAAAATAATCAGATATCTATTAAAAATCAGCTTATAAAAAAAACAATGTTTTCACGTGTTTACATGCATATCAATAAACCAGCTATTCAGAAAATCGCATTTACATGGAAATTTGAGACATGTCAGGTTTCTCGAATGCAGTGACGGCACCATCGATAGTCAGTCTAATAATTAAAAATGCAGAAAGAAATTTGTATATCTCATCTTATGTCCGCAGTACCTGCATATGCAACAATAGTTTTTCATTTTGCCGTTTCTACATCATGCTTCTTCAACATGCAACACGAAATCAGAGTAATGGACAGAAAATCTACCTCTGCCGAGCGGGTTTCGATTACGCCGTTTATGAGTTTTCCCCTATAAAAGTAAACCGTTTTATGCGTTTACATGACCTAACACGTTATCAGCTTATTTAGCATAATCGGAGTAAGACTGTGCACATAAATGCACCCAATGTCTACAACTAAGATAAAACACACCACAATATCCCCAACATCAAAAAATCGTTCTCTAACTATAATGACCTTCATTTGTCTTCTGCATGTGGTGGTTTAATAAGAATAATGCTTTGTGTATCTCAGAATACACAAGCTCAGAGGAAAACCTCAGGTTTCGGATCGCGCTGGACGCTTACACGTCGCATGTCTCCACTCACATTCCATCTGATCAATAGATCCGATCGATACCGCGGAAGACGATGAGGCCATTTACAGAGGCGCATACCTCCAGTTGCTGTCATCAAGCACATAAATAGATAGCTGATACTGTACGAAATGGCAAATGTGAAATTTAATGGACCGCTTTCCTGTTCAAGGAATGTTAATGAGTGGCCTTAAAAACAGAATCAGAGCGAGCGTGAAATGTGTTACGACATGTGAATACAAGAACGCTGATATCAAATGAGATATGTGAGAGCCGTACTTTAGTCACCCTTTTCATTTTAAGGATAAAAGGTACGAAGGCTTACAGGCGTGTCAGTAAACGAAGGCCTTTGGAATGCTTCAGATGGCAAATAGCTCATATCTCCACCCCTGCGAGTTACTGGAAGAATCAATATACAACACAACATGAGACAAGCAAGTTTGTAGCACACATTTAATATCACGCCTGTATGACATAAAAAACAACTAGTTATATAACCATTTCATTCACACAGCGTTAAACTGAATTCACTCTGAAATTAAACATAGTTTATAGAATGCAGTCACAATATCAGATCAATAATATAATGACTTACATCGGTATATTGTGATACCTCTAAACTAAAGTGTGTGGGTATAATTTTACAAGTAAACAAGATTGACAACCGATTCCTGCTGCTGTGTGAATGCAGCGATGATTTAAGTGGAATAAAGCCAAACTCGATGACAGAAATAAACAGGTCACAGCAGTTTGTGCAGACTTTAGCTGAGCATGGTTTAACAAAGCTGAGATGAAGCATTATAGTAAAGAGACACCATGCGGGATCCATCTGCTGAAAAGCCTTTTCAGATGTACTCTCAAGAACACGACGCTGGAATTGTACACCACTCAGCATGTGGTTACAGGGCAAAAAAGTGAAAAAGTGGACGATTCGGTATCGTAAGTGCAGTTTTCGAAGCCAACACAAGATCGTGCAAGTAAGAATCATTTGTATGCAGTGTTAACGTTCAAGAATGCAGAATAATGAGTTAGGCTAATGATTGATGTATTAAAATAAGACTTTCTAATTAATTGAATAGCGGGTTAGGCTTTAATTTAGCAGCAGCCAAGTCTAACTTCAATTTACGTGTTTCTAATCACATAAAATAGGCACCTTCCCTTGTCTATTTATTTAGTTATTTATGCCCCCAGTGATTAGCTTCAGGACTGAGTGGTAAAGGTTAATGAGCATTTGATAAAATGCCATTTTACGGAAAAACACTTATTTTGCTTCGATGTAGAAAATCACACATTTTTCTGACTCTGCAGATGGTCTGAAAAAAGTGATAAAAATCGTGTTAAGCTATTTTGGCGCATATCTGAATTGTTTTGCACCCAAGCTGAGATGGATTTGGCTACCGGCAATGTTAATTGTTTTTGCAATGTGAACATGAAGGGGATCGAATACACTGTAAATCATGACAAAGGTCTGTGTATCGGCATCTGATTTAGTGGGCTCCTGCTCTGCTAGAAGATCAAAGCTTTTGTTTTTTTCCCCTGTGACTTGAATCAATATCCATCAACGATTTGAAATTACACTCAGATTAAATCCCAATTTCATCACTGGGAGTCACATCTGCCGAGTTTCGTTTAATTACATCAGCTAGGAAAAGGAGATTCAAAGTTGCTAGTCAACCTATATCTATCTACCCAGAACAAAGACCAAAGCGACCTTTGACAACATTTCTTCAAACACACAAAAAACGAAACATTTCACATAGAGAAAGATGAATAAGAACCGGAATGCGTAAAACATTTCGAGGCAAAAATCTTGTTTACCTTGTACGATGAGGTGCACTTTTGTGGATTCTGGTTTCTTGTTGGTGAGGATGGAACATACATACGGCCCCTCGTCGTATAAGTTTACATCTAGAATCATTATACTGAATTCAGTGACAGCTGTGTTTAGCAGGACCACCCGCGGGTCCAAAGACCACTTTTCATTGCCCGTGAAGAGAATGGTAGTCCGGTTGAGCCATGCCACTCGTGAAACTTTGTTGTCCACGTTGCACCTGTTGAAGAGACAAACAGAAGAGGAATGCATGTTTAATTGCATGTAACTGTATGGTACATGAGAAAATACCCAGCAGTGATGCAGATGGTTGTGGGGAACAGAGCCTTTTATTTCTAATAAGCATCTCTGAAGATGCACAAGAATTTAATGACTGAGAAGACTGAGTGTGAAACAATTCACTCCGAAACCGATTTTTACACTATTCTTATATAACCCATTTTTATATACAGATCTCAAACCGAGAGGAAATCTCTGATAATCACCTCCTATACTCTGCAAAAAAGTCAGTTTAACAGAATTGAACTGTAGGAAAAATGTCAAGCTAACTTCAGCTCAAAGAAAAAGCAAAAAATGATTTGTATTCTAGACACAACATTAAGACCAAAACCTCAAGCCTAACCTTCAAACTTTACTTGGGAACTATCATAATGCCCATTATATCATCTCAGCTTGTTCGTAATACAAATAAATAAATAAAAATGTGACAAGAGGGCAACAGGTAATAGATACGGACGTGTCCTCTTTTCCTCTCTCTATTGTTGAAGATCTTGAGAATCTGACGAAAATGACCATAGCTTCTCATCTTAACCAGGTCGAGCGTTGGGGAAAAAATTTGGGCAATTCTGGACAATATCCACCTTTCAGTTTAGAAGAATGTGGCAATGACATTACTATCATCTCCTTGACAGAAAAGGACATTTCTTAAAACTGCATAAAAAGAGCTAGAGGGCCTTGCTATACTTATCATTTTTACTGTTTCGAAAAGTTTGAGTGACGGCTCTAAAGGTTAGGACTTATTGAAAGCCAGAACTACATATTAAAAACTTACTCCACAAAGCAATGTTCATCTTATAAAATAGCGTTTTCACTGTTGTTTTGTCCGCTGTTGTTTAGCATTTGCTTTGTTTGTCAATATTTATTTAAAGGTACAAAAGCAAAGGATGCACCGCGGTGACGCGTTATTACCAATGACACTTACAAGGTGGATTGAGGATATTCAAAATGCCACTGCCAACCAATTCACAAAACAGGCCAAAACACAGTGCTAATTCATATTAGTCTTTAAGATGGCTTGGCGTTCAAGGTCAAAATCAGTAAATGGATTATCAGAGCCTTTACTGGAGAATTTCCCGGCTCCAAAAACTAGTCAACAAGAGAGCACTTATCCACATTTGGCAAATCTGGAGTGCAACAATAGCAAGTGTGAAGTGAACGCTTTCTCAGTATATTCTTCAAAGAGAAAATCTCATTCAGATTCTGTTAATCTATGCAGACTGCTTGAGCGCAAGAAAGCTTGCGGAGGATTTGAACCATGGAAAACCACGAGATTAAGCGCTGGCCTATAATCATGCATGCTCTGCAATTTTTGCCTGGGAATCACTGTGCACATGTGAACAAAAAAGAATGGATATTATTTCTTTTAAAGTTCAGTTCAGATACTTCAGTTGAAAAATAGCCTCAGTCATCGTGAGTTTGGGATTAATACCTTAAATGTGTTAGAAATCCCAGCATTTTAATGCCTTAGTGCTGAGGGTAATTTTTCATAACCAATGGTGTAGTCCTATCAAAAAAAGTGGTGTATTATGTTAATACCAATGACCCCAAATTACCAAAAAAAGACATAAGTAAATGTGTTTGTTTTTATAGTAACATGACAAATATTACAGATAAATATGCCATTTATTCTTAATTAGGCATAATTCTTCACTTATGCTTTAATTATGAAGTTATAGCAATGGAAAAAAATAGTTTGATCAAATTGATAAAAACAGGTCTACACCAGTACTGTTGACCACAATTAAATATGTTTACAAATCATATCTTTTTAACACATCACATAATGAAATAACGCAAAAACATGCAGGATTTTACTTGGAACAGATACTGTTCAGATGTAGCCTAACTGCCAAAAATTCCATCACTGTGGGAAAACTCGACAAAAATACTTGATATAAAATGTACCTTATTTTAAATGTAGAATAAACGCAACAAGGATGTTTAAAACAACTGAAAAGAGAATGAGGATACAGAGATGACTTTGACTTGTGAGCTTTTAAACAGCTATGGAAGTGCTTTGCTTCATTTCGTCGTGTGTCATTTAAATATTATTAAGCTTATTTTGTGTATATTTTAAGAAATGCACCAAATTGTATGAAAAAAACGCGAGTTTAAAAACAAAACAAGAAAAAGGCAATACAGGTAAAGAGAAAGCTACCACAAATGCAGCTTGGAGGCATTTTAAGCAGGAAAACAAGTGGGTATAGGGAGGGTATATGCTAATATAGATCTTTAGAAGTCATTATACGCAAACAGCGCTGTGGAAAAAGTAAGCACACGGTGTATATGTGCGTATTGCCCAACTGCTCATAACGTAATACCTGCTTTTTCATTCATACGGGAATTTTCATAACTCCAAAAAAATGTCCCCCAGATTTTATTATGCACATTAATTTTGCATGCTGCACCCTCCGTCTTTGTAACCAGGATGTTCATCATGTTCCAATATGTGTCTAGTTAAAGGTATTTGAATTTGTATCTTTATTTTTACGGAGAGTGACATTATTAGCATGATGGGGAAAAGCATGTGGTCTATGCCAAAGAGCCAATTTTCTCATGATGTAAATGTGCTTGAAAGTAAAATTGAAGTGGTTTATTGGAGAAAGCTTTGCACAGTGAAAGGAAGGTTATGGTTCCAATCCCACCCAGGGCACCTTCTCTGGCAATTTTGAGTAGAACGCTTAACATCCCATCTGCTGCAGGGGTTCTGTGGGACAGGTGCTCTGAATATATGTGTCTGTCTACTTTCTGTAAAAGAAAATATGCAAGATAACTGACGCTTTAAATTAGTGCAGATTAGTTTTACAATTTCAGCCAAAATAAAAACAAATAATCCTAAACATCTAGAGCACATCGTTCATAAAATCACAGTAAAAAAAATTGGTGAATTCAGGTCACTTTTAGGACAATAGATGGTTTTACATGCCAATAGACTGGGGTGTTCGTATATTATATTTAAACCGACAAATATTTATGTTTATGCAACAGTGAGGCAAACAGAATTGTGCAATGTCATCACACATCAAACAGCATGCATACATTTATAATCACCCATATCAAACAGCCGGCGAACATATTTACATACGCATATCAAACTTATGTATCTATTATAAATGAAACATGATCAAAAGACCTTCCTTATTGCACTTGAAATGACTGCCACTTAAATATACGACAAGGAAAAAGCATACAGATCATCCCACACTGTGCTCAAAAGTAAGAGGTGTTTCTTGGAAGGCAAAACCTCCATTATCCAACATTGACAGGGTGAGATCAGACCTCATTCAGTGAACTAATGACTCTGTCACACCAGCCCCTTGCACTTCAGCCTAATGGACTGTCAGCCACCTTGGTGCAAGATCGTTTATATTAAGAAATATCTTCTCAACTGGAGCATGTTCTCAAATACATAGATGGATTACCGATATTTTCCACAACAACCTTATTCAGAGAGAAACTCTGGATACAAGACAAAGGCAAAACTATGATGAAACTTTGAATTCCCTTGTATATTAAATACCCAGTAGGGAAACGTATAGTACAGTACATCACCTGAGACATCTGTCTGGATAAAAAAAAGATCATCTGGGAATTGCGAAAACTTTTGGAACACTTCTTTCAGTAAAGACATCTGACTAAAATATAAAAAGTACAAGGAAATAGTAGACATACATTCTCGATATGAAACATCCTGAACACATCTGCTAAACGTCCTTCTGAAATCCATCAGGGAACAATTTACAGACATTTGACATGAGTGAACATAAAAAATCTGATAACACCTTTCAGATGAAAATGCACGTCATCCTATTGAGTAAAACAGCTTAAAACTGCTAAACTTATTTTGGTCTAAGTATTTTTAGTCTTGGGATAGATTGGAGGTGCGGCGCCAGGGGTGGGCTAAGGTGGCTGAAGCTGCAATTTTTTTTTCAGTAAAGCCAGAAAGTTCTATTACATTATCCCATTTGTTTTTTAAGTTTATACAATAAACACATATATGGATGTCTCTGTGCGTAAGCCCCGGATATCCACTCACCCTAGAACCGCTCCTGTTGTTACGTATTTGTCAACAAGTCAGACTAGCTTAACCAGCTGGTCACTAGCAAAGCCAAGATGAAAAACTAACTAGACTTTGGCAAAAAAAATTTGGTACATTACTTTTGGTCAAATTTAACACTAATCTCGAAAATCATAGGTTAACTAAATAATGCATTCAAATTTCAACCTAAATTAGAGTTAAACCGGCGATAAACCTTGGGTACAGCATTTTTTATGTTTGGGCGATAAGAATCAGAGATGCCATTACATAAATTGAAGCCTGACAATTTTTTCATATCTCTGCTGTGCTGTTTTAAGATGAGTAGGTCATTGAGACCCGGTACGGTGGGGATTCATGCTTGCAGATCATTGTAGGGAGACAGCCATGTGGTCTCAGGGTGAGATTAATGACAGGCAGGGTTTATGTGATGGGAGACTGATGAAGGCCATTACACCAGGGGCAATGAATGGTGGCCACTCTGTTTGGTCTTTCAGTGAGAAGACAGGGATGATTTTCCCATCCAAACGCAGCGGTGTTGGACGTGTTTTATGTTTTAGCTTTGCAGAATGTAAAGGTAACACACATATTCATCAGACGCCATATATAAAAGAGCATTTGTGAAGCCTTCAAATATAATAAAATAAAAGAAATTTTTCTGAAAATGTATATAAAATAGGAGAACACTGCAGAATAATGTGAAGTAGAATTTGATTTGCTCAAATAAGTTTTGCCAACAAAGTCTAGATTTTTTTTTTTACTGAGAAATCCTCTTGATATGATTGCTAACCAGGATGTTATATATTTCCTGCGTATGCTTTCGAAATGTTTTTCCCAACACAATCCATTTCCTTTCCTGCACCCCATTCAAGTCTCCTGAGCGAGCCGTGCCCCTCGTTTGAATTGAAATAACAGTACAATTGTATGGGGCGCCACTTGTGATTGCCATTTTTGTTACTGCTTTCAAGGTGGATGCACTAACATTCTATTTGTGTCAGACCTCAGAGGATCCGTCTAAGGCCCCGGCCCACCTTTATAGCTAACTAGTCATGTGGATGAATAGCCTGCAGAAGTATGAAGAGAAACTGCCATTTTCTGTCCATCAGTCAACAAACATGAGAGACAGACAGGGTGGTAAATGCAGCCGTTGCATTGTCACACTATCTCCCCCATCAGAGACCGAGAGGTTCACTGGACACAATGACAGGGAAGAAAACTTTACTGTCACTGAAAAAATAGGGAAAAATACGAGTTTAAAAAAAGAAAAATAATAGGACGAGAGAAAAGAGAAAAAACTGTTTAATAGGGACAAACTGTTTGGACACTGTAACACCACTAACACTGTTGATTCCCATTATAAAACAAAATAGATGTCTACAATGGAAGCACCCAAGGAGTCACAATGCATTATTGATGAACACTTGTTTCAATTTTTGACACGCTATGCAGCTATTTCAGCATATTTATCTGAATGATCGCTTTTCAAGTACAGTGAAAGTGTGTGATCAAATGATCTTGAACTTTCACTATTAAATGATTTTTATAGGCCTAGTAAAATACTTTTGCTTTTATCCATGGCTGATGCTTTCATCAAAATTAACGTGCATGACGTACCCATGACTATGGCATTACTGTTGAGACATGCTTACCAGCTACATATATAAACATATATAATGTATATAAAAACAGATAGGAAATGCTCTTGATAAACCTTGAAGGACAAACTTCCTAGTGCGCAACTCATCTCGCTCACTCAAGTGAACAAATGTACATTGTGCCCTGAATGCCACAATACAAAAATACAGAGAAGAAAGCATGCCTGTCCTAAAAGGATAAGACTGAGGGAAGACAAGGAGGAAAAACTTTAATCCATGAGGTGTTGAATACACCCTGAAGCAAGGTCAAGCAACAAAAATGCTCGGAGTAAAGAACATATAAAATAAATGACAGCTGAATTCATTAATTTAAAGATTGCACGGAAGGACAGAATAGAGAACCATTCGTTGACATTTTTTATACTGTATCAAAATATGAAGCTAAAAGAATGAAACATTTAACAAACTGATTCTTTTATCACCAAAGCTTGGTCTGCAATGAAGGTTTTAACAAAATATATCCCGAAAATATTTATTTTGCAATTCTGTTTTTCTGCAACACTTTAGTCTAGAGACCCATTCTCACTGCTAAAAGTTGCTTATTTAGCATGCATATTATAAGAATATTGGCTGTTTATTAGCACTTATGTAGCACATATTCTGCATGACCCTATTCTACATCCCTAATCCTACCCAATACCTAAATCTAATAACTACCTTACTAACTATTAATTAGCACCAAATTAGGAGTTTATTTAGGCGTTGGTCGTGGTTAATGGTTTGTCAAAAGTGAGATTTGGACGTTAAAATAAAGTGTGACAAGTTTTTCATTTATAGAAATGACATCTTATCCTCTCACTTTAATACTTATAACACACAAAGATATATCATTATGGGGTGCTGCAGATGACTGCCACCAGAAAAGCGTTGGCAAGGCCCCGTTTTAAGATGAAAAGAAGAAATTCCCCTCCGGAAACATCAGGCAGCTGGACTCAAAACAAAGGATTGTGTTCTTGGAACCTGAGGGGCTTTAGCCAGGACTCCCTACAAACTCTGTAGCATGCAGTAAAAAGAGAGCTGCGTGGAATGACAATCCACCGAATTTCCCCTGAGACGGATAAACTGGATGATCCTCTCTTTATCTGTACCCTTGTCTGTAGATACCTATTAATAGTTCCCATGGTAATAGCTGAATGGGAGGTTTAATCAGTGTGCGTGCATTTTCATCATCCAAGATGTCGTCAAATACTTAAACCAAAGCAGACAACATTGCAGTAGATTCTCAGGCATTATATGTGATGTTTATAGATGTTCTGGTCTGTGTTACTGTCTTGCAGTCCCGTACTAAAAGCAGCAGGTTCAAAGGGCTATTTCTTATCAAGTAACTAGATGCCCAAAGATTTCCAATGAAGACGAAGGTACAAGTGCACGTTTTTGGCTTTTTTGCTGCTTTGATAACATACAGTAATAATAGAGAGAGCACAGAAGATCATTGAGTCATGAGTTACATTCGAACCTGTACCACTTATATAAACTAATCTTGAGGTCTTGATACTGTAAATTTTAGGGTTGGGCAATGTCTACCAAACTGGTATCGGATGATTCCAACAGTGGAACATTGCGATGGACAATGACATTGGGGGGCGGGGCAAGGCGGTTGTTGGGGTATATCAGTTTGCTAGCTGGCCATTTGCCAAAACAATAAAAACAATTATATCAGTGCTCCAGACTGCGACCAAAACACATTTTGTGACCAGTTTTCAAGACAGCATGATTTTCGTTGAAGTACTCGCACAAGTACAACCTACAAATTCTTCCAGTTGTCACGCGCCACTGATTTTTATCGCTGCCATTCAAACGCGCACAGTTATGGTCATCATTGCCAAGTTTACACACAACGTGAACGCATTACTGTGATTCACTGTTTGCATACACTTCATACGTCCGCCTCTGTCTTGTGCACACACGCGTCACGCAGCTTCCAAATCATACTCAACTGTGGATAAGCATAAATGGAGGAGCTGGAGACATGCGCAGACTGTTATACTGTGGACTCGACTGTCAACATTTGTCTTGGGAATCTGCTCTATGTGTACGCTGACGGGATGTGCGGACGACCGCGGACCCTCCTGATGATGAAAATTGCATCATGTCATCGCCTATCGGCCCAACCCTAGTAGTTATAAGTAGATATAAAAAAGCACTAATTTTGAAGTGTAGACTCCGTACACATCTCATAATTTTCAACAATGCTGCACAATTACCAAAGGATGTGGTGTATTTGTGACCTCTGTTATTTAAAATACTTTCTGATTTTGTAAGCACAAAGACACTAATAATATTTTGAATAGACAAAGAAATACACAATCTAATTATGCTAGGCCTATTTGAAAAAAGCCAATCTTGTTGGCAAAGGCTATTTTCATGAACCCCAACCACCACTGCTCAGATAATTTGCTAAGAACAAATAGCATATTCATACAAATGTGCAATTTCTGCAAATAGAGTATATCGCTATTACCAGTAAATGCAAAAAGTATCTACCACTGTTTCCACTTAAAACTAAATAGCATCGACCTATATGACACTTCGCGCTAACGCCGCAACCCAATAATATTTTTGTTTGCACATTATAAGACATTAGTGAGGTTTTCTCTTTACTTCTGCTCTTGTACCTCCAAAATTTGCATCTTTTCCAACTGTTTCTCCCGGGTGCTGTGCATTTCTCTGTCACCAATTGACAGCTGAAAATGTCTTCCAGATACGCATGACTGGGGCAGATTGACTGCCGGCATCGCCAATGAATAGAAACAAGTCCCCACAGCATGAGAGTGAGAATGTAGATAACTGATAAAGCCAAGATACACCTACTGCATATCATCAGCCTGATTCAATTCTGCTTTATCTACCAGCAAAGATATGATTCTGATACCTGATAACTCTGCATTACCACTGTAGCACTATTCCCAAAAATGTTCAATAGATGAGACAATGAAAAAAAGAATATGGAGAGTGAGAGAGAGAACAAAAGAGATAACAAGCTGTGTGGGTTGGGGACCAATATTCAAATACTACGAAAAGCAAATATGATTGGTATTTATACAGCTAATGTTCACACCAGTTCATTAAAGTACGTAAGCGACTTTGACATAAGAACAAAACGACACTGACAGAAATTCAACACGTTTTACAAGCTTTAATGAAATCTAGTGAGAAGCTTCCAGCAAGTCAATATAGCCCAGGCAATTACAACATGTAAGCTTTTCCTTACAGTCTGGTTTGTTTCGGTTCTAAGGAGATCAATCCTCTCTACTTAAATCTACACCAGACAGTCAATGTTTGGGTGACAGTAAATAAATCTCAGTACATCAAAACAGCACATCAACAACAAGCTGTTTATCCAGGCACAGACAGAGCCACGTCGCCGTCACGTCAAAAAACATCAGCTCTCGCCATGCACACATGAGGAATCGCGGGAGGATATTAGACCAATCAGAAGCAAGAACATGTGGTGCTAATAGATTCTAAACAGGTGCTCCAAACATCATCAAAGCCATCTTTGTTCTGATTGGCTGAGAGCGGTGTGGTGGGTCTGGTGAGCACAGGAAGCAGACTGCCAGGAGACCTGATTAATCTTCATTTTTCTGCTGTCATTTTCAACTATGACTTTGCAGCCACTGCAACAGACATTTTCTGCAAAGAAATAGTAAAATAATTACCGGCAGAATTAGAACGGTTAAAAAAGCTTTATGAAAGAAATCCAAAGAATATGTTATACTGAAGGTTCTGTGAATATTTTTTAAAACACAGCGTGTATGCAAACCTGCTTATAAAAACGAATAGGGTTCAGACAAGCCGGCTTAACCTTGCTGTGGTAAATGGACTGGTCTACATACCTGCATGCAAAAAACCCACACACTTCCCACTAACCACAATCCCACCGCTTTATTTACACACAGTATAATGACTTAGCGAGTTCTAGTGCGCTATAAATATTCTGCATATGCTCAGAGACGGTGTGCAAGTTTTTTTGGGGTAGAGGCAGTCTGCCTTCACCCACCCTCCAACCCACACACAAATAACACGCTAGGCGAAATGATAAATGGCAACCAGTGTATTAGCTGCCTCGGCCTCCACCAGGGATAGTACAGAGCAAATCACCAACAAATGAACAAAACAAAATGAAATATTTCGTCAGACCCCAGGAACGCAGCTTCTTCGTTACACAGTGCACTGACTCCCGATCGGAGAGAACAAACTCCATTCTTCTCTCCCCCTCCTTCCTTTAAAATCAATTTCTCCTTCCTCAGGCGAACTCGTCGCGAGAAGGTTCATAGATAGAAGTGTTTACGTTTCTTAGCAAAGCATTAAAGCCGAGTCAAAAGCCTGACGTTAAAAATAAAAAGGATGATGGACGAAATCGAGCTAACTCCAAAAGGCTATGCTTCAATGTCAAATGCAATAACACCGCTCGAAACCTCAGAATTTCATTCAAGTAGCTGTCAGGAACTTCTTATAAACACGCAGGTCAGAATACTGGGCTAAGTATTGATTTTGTGATGTGCTTATCCTTGGTTTGTTCGAGCGTGTATCAAAACATTTGCATGAAACAGTATTTATAGACTTCGAGGGGAAAATGTTAGGGAAATGTTGCTTACATTCAAAAGTCAGAAAAAAGTCAGAACCACAATACAAATCCAATGTTTCTAGATGTTATTTCTAATAAAATACTCCAGATTAGATCTGTACAGTTTAATTAAGTACAGATTCAAGAAAAGGCTAAACTGATACAATGTTACTGGTTTCGAGGGCAAGGCTACAGTATATGTTTGCTAAATTAATCTGAGTGGTTGCATGATTCTTGGTGGTTGATAGAGTGTTCTAGGAGGTAGTTTACAATATTTTTAAGTATGATAATATATGATAATGTTACGCCAACAATGGTATGCATTGATTTACTGATTACTTTTTAATTGAGAGTAACTAAAATATAACTAACCAAAACACAATGCAAACCTGCTACAATGTACTAACTACACACATAAACAAACTTACTAACAATAGAGAGGCTCAGAGATGAGATTTGTATGCAAAACCCGGAGACGAGTTAGCATTTTAGGACTTCAGGTTCCATTACTCCAAAGTCTATGAGTTTTTTTAATGGGTTTTTGGTAAAATCGCCTGCAATAAGATCTGTAGTAAACAAAACCTTTAAATATTTTCACGTTTTATTTTATGTCATAAAGCACACCAATTATAATCAGCTTGTGCTTTTTTAAAGCCTTATGGTGTCTTAAAATCGGAAGTTGCTAACAACTTGGTAAAAGGGACCACTCCTTCGGCGGGGACGTTAGACGTCATCGAGCATATAAAGCTTACAAATAATCCAACATGGCACAAATCTCTTAAAACGTAGATGTGGATTAAATCACAGAGTAATTTCTTACCAGGGAACACATGTTTTATAAAGTTTGAAAGAGTTGTCGGAGGCTTGGAGGTGGTGACGTCGATGTCGAGCGACCTTAAATGTAGTCTGTTTATAGATCGTGTTAGCCTTTTACTTCTGCCGATTGTTTTTGGCTTCAAAAGTTACAAATGTGGTGTTCATTTGTAAAGATTATCTTGATAGACAAAATGTGTAAACACCATAAACCTTTGTTAATCACAGAGCTTATTTTTTGTCATCTTCCAAAAGCCTATGGGAAAAATGCAAAGGCTTTCTGTTGAGGGAACCATCGCGGCGCTTACTTCCGGGTTAGCCTACAAAAATATGTCATCTCTGAGGTGCTGGATTTTTTTTTTTTTTAATTATATACTGTATGTTAAGAAATATGCACAAATAGGTCAGTGCACAGGCGTTAAACAAATTCCTCAGTTAAATGCATTAGAAATGGTTAAATGCACAGTATGCATTCAAATCAGAACTGTCAAAATGTACGCCCTCAAATCATGTGTTTGCAGAACTATTATACTACTTTTTTAGGAAGCTGTGTCAAAGTATCCATAAAACATTTTTGTGAGATGGATGTTCTTTTCAAAGAAAAAGTCAAGCAACGGCAATAGAAATGTTCTTTTCCACTCCTAGAAACAAACCTAAAAAATTGATAGAGCAGATTGTAACAATACATTTCTCTAACACCATAAGACTTTTGTGACAGCTGCCTATACATAACAAAAATCTATCCAACACCGAACCAACATTCGCACAGTCTCAGGCTTAAAATTGCAGCAGAGGGGAAGGCAGAACCCATTTCCGTTTAATTACAGACTATTTTATTCCCAAGGAAAAACAATAGCCCCTCCAAGCTGAGGTCTCAACCCAAGATCATTTAGCTCTCAAGACGTCAAATTCTCTGTCAAGCAAATACATGGGTTGCAGTCGCCTAATAGTTAGGAGTGTGAACTGCTCAGCCCTGAGCAGTAGTGGGACAGGAACTGGGGAGTTACTATGATCACAATCGTGCTCTATCACCACTGTGCCCTTGAGCTAGGCACTTAACCCCAGGTTCCTCCATGAGGAGTGAGCCTGCAATTAATCTGCAGTAAAAGTTAACCAAAGAAGTTTGCCAGGTGGCCTGTCTGTCTATTTATGTGATTATACATTACATAAAAAAGTTGTATTTTTATATAAATAATTAAATATATAATGTGATCATATGTATTTAATAATAACTTATCCTATCTAAAGGGCATGCATTAATGGTTTAAAGGAACAGTTCACCCAAAAATGTACAACCATTGTAGGAACAATTGCTGTATAAATGTCTTTGTACTGTTGAACATTAAAGAAGATATTTTGAAGAATGTAGGAAACAAACAGTTCTGGGGCACTTGCGTTGTCATTTTTCCCACTATAGTAGTGAATGGTGGCCTCTTCCAAATACCTTTTTCTGTGTTTATCAGAACAAAACAAATTATACAGATTTGGAACAACTCGAGGGAAAAATTATCTTTATTTTTGGGTCCCTTTAAGAAAGAAAGAAAAGATCAATAAAAAAACCACAAATAAGAAAGATAAATGTATCAAACATGGACTCTGTGGGCTTCCATGAGCCACTATTTTGAACTCGAGTTTGAACTCATTGTATTCTCTTAAAGGATGAGGCTCTTATCTGGTGAATTAATCAGCCTGGCTTATTTCCACCCTAGATTTCTTACGGTTCCATACTAAAAATCAATGGAAATTGGGATGGAATCCAGTTGAAATGCTGCCCATTCATTTAGCTCCGACTCTAATAATCTCTAGCTCTCTCCCAAAAAATCTGTGAGTCTACCTTCTGTGTGAACTTTTTTACATCAGAAACATAAGATTTTGCCCATGTGCAAAGGTTAGACAAAACACTGCTAATAAGCAACTCGAATAAAGTATTTTTAAGGTCTCAAACATTACAGCTGAACCATAAGCCATTCATTTATTATGAGCCCCTGTGTCAAACAAGTTAGCTAATAGCGTCCTGCTTTTACACCACATGAATATAAAAGTCTCCTAATGTATTTGGCAGTACATAAATGCTTAATAGCTCCCGGTGCTTAACTTTGCATTACTTTGTCCTTTTTGTTGATGATGGTCTTTGGAGACCCCGATACAATCAAGCATACTTTGACTGCAGAACACTACCTAATTACTGCACATTCTCTTCAATAAGAAAATCAACATGTGCACTAATCTAAACTGTACCCCAATCATTTCCAAAACACATAAGAGCCCATTCATGTTTCTTTTGTAGGCCCTGGCACCTCATCAGAGTTCTCACGTACACACACCACAGACAGCGCTGAAGGTAAAAGATTATTTTTGCGCCTCTAAGAAAACGACGGCACAGGCAAAGGTTTGCACTGCCAGACATTGATATGCTATGCTCAGTGCATGCAGTGCAGCAGGATTCAGCCTGGCGAGGAAACAATTGCTATTCTGTCCAAATTGCATTTTGAGTTTCTTTTGTTCTCGTCCTGTTTCATATTGAAATTGCAGATTTCATGAAATCTGTATTAAAAGGTCACCAAAGAGGGCGGGCGGAGAATTCCGTTGTCTTTGTTGCAGCGCAACCCTTTCATTTGCTCCAAAACAAATGCATATTTGTACACGGATTAATCTGCATAAATTAACACATGTCTATAGAGAAGCCATAGAATAGCATAGGACCTCAAATGTGAGTAATCTAAAATAAAGAAAATATACAGCCCCATTTTGGCGGCCGACAACAGACATACTGTAAATACATCTGTTATCCAATGCTTTGTTTAAAAATCCATTATCTCTAGGATGTGCTTTAGATACACATACAATTACTGCTCTGTATCAAGAAGAAAATAAACAACCCAACAAACATTATTTTCTAAGAGTTGGGCAGTTTCTGCACACCAACAACTGTTGACATCTAGACAGGTGGGCCAGCGGGTAGTGTTATCTCTAGCTCTCTTTCTCCTGCTCCTGGTCAATCAGAGATCCAGTCGGGCTTAAAGAGAGAATTAAGTTTCAGGTAAAACTGACAGGGTTTGAGGGATCTCTGCAGTCTGCTTATGCCTGAATACCCGCGGAGACGGGCCTCAGTTTATTCAGCTTTCATCTGAATTTCTGCTATGGGTCTGAACAGAAGCATTAAAATGTTTTAAGATCCAGCTTTGTCTATGCATATCACTGTGACTTCAGACAAATAGTGCCTGGGACATACTAAAAAATAATTACACAATATTTTACAAGCTTACATTGTACATAAAACAAATTTCCTGAAACAAATCTGCAATTGCAAACTGCACACCATTTGTTGCCATTTATAAAAATCCCTTAATATTATAATTATCATTTAAAAAAGATTATGCAATGTGAGTTCATAAAATACACATACTTTTTACTACAAATCTGCCAATGTTTGCCAAATGCAAAGTGCACAGTTCTACAAAGTTGAAGAAAATAGCTTCTTCTGCCAGCTTCTTATCATCTCTCCAAATTCATTGGCCTCATTTGAATGGGTACTTTAATTCACTTTCTAATTCACTCAGAATTGTAATGAACCAAAACTGTACAGTTCAATTAAATAACACAGGACACAATACATGTCAGTGGGACACAGTCATGGTGTGCATCTCACTTGACAGCCATGACGATGTTGACCTCAACCGTTAAATTCACCACAAATAAACTTTTAAAAAACTGGTAGTGCTTTGATTTGTAATCACTCTATGATGTAATCACATATTCTGAAAAAAAATAACCCCACTCATGTAAAATCAGCTCCAAGCCTTGCCAAATTAAGGAAGAACTAGGCTAGGCACACATCAAATTTATACTATCATAATCTATAAATGCAACAGTCGATTTATTTTGTGCATTGCATAAAACATACGACGGAAAAAATAGGCAATACGAACAAGGTGAAGTCAGCAAACCTGGACTACAAACCGTGACTACTAATGCAGTCGATAAAATCAATACTTAAGAGCGATTTAAGGCTTTTTACTTTCTGGGGATTGCATCAGGAATATCAGACAGTATGTTTAAGAGATAATCAAAGCTTTAGAGTGTGAATGCTTTTAATGTCCCTAAAGACAAACCCAGCATAGCTATTCTCATTCATCAATATTGGTCAATGCTGAGCTGTAGGCTTTGGTTCACATCAAAGTGTGCCTGCTGTCTTAAAACGTGCCTGAGGCACTTACCGTAAATCGTACAGTCTGTACGGCGATTGTCAAATTAAAATATAAAAACTTCCAAGCCATTCTCAAGATGCATTACTGACAGTCTATTTCAATGTAAAGTGTAATGAGACATCCAATGATACAGTAACATCATACAGTAACATCATTTTTGTATTGTTACATTTGTAATTCTGCAAAATCAATATAAGAGTGCTTACAGCTAAGGAGAAAACAAATCTTAGGTTGCACTTAGCACATACATTAACGGCAGGAATACATCAAATGCGATCTTAAATTATCATGTTAAAACTGACTCTGCATTTCTTTGTTGCAAGCAATAAACGCAAAAAAATTTGCTTCGTAAACTCTGTGACTTCAATTTATGTCCCACATTACTGAAAAAAAAATTCTGCGTCAGGTTGCTTGTTGAAATAAACATTCAGAATAATCTGCATGCGCAGAGAAACATTACTGTCAAAATGTAGCCTAATACATAACCCTACATCTTTCACAAAGGAGAAACTGGGGAAATGCCATGTTACATTTTTGTTTCAGTGTTTTAGTGAGCCAAATATAAAAAAACCTGCAAAAGCATTAATATTTTATTCGCCCGTGCAACAGATGAGCAGGTCTAATGCGCAGTGGCTAGATACTCTATTTCATAAATGAAGTTCTACACACATCATCGATAATATCTACAAGGTATTGGTGGTTAAACGACCTCAGATTTTTTTGAAGTCGACTTTTATGTGATTAAAGTCACGTCGATGTCGACTTGTCGATAACGTCATTAATATATAAAATAAGAGTGAGGGAATGAATGTTTTACAACGTGATTTGATGGGTGTGGGCAGTAAGACACTCGTGTGTACTTGCAAGCTGCGGGAGAATGCAGGAACTCCCGCAAAATAGCCTCTAAAAATATAGTATCCAAATACAAATGAACTATTATTCATCTATTGCACAAGAACAGCAACAACTAAAATAAAATAAAACTATTTTAAAGCCCGAGGTCGGTGGTAGCGGCTTCTCTCTACAGCAGCCAAACGTTGCTTCCGATACTTTAGATCTGAAGTGTGTGTACAGTGTACAGACCAAACTTCCCTTGCATTTACAACAAGTCAACTGAAAGTGTCATGTTCACTAATAGAAGAAATAACAGAAAGATGTGTCAAGTTAGTTTGTGACGGCCTATGACTTTAGAACAAACTTAATATATTTATTAGCTAATGCAGCTGAAGCTTTATCATAGCGGATTTAAAAACGCAGCACCTCAGTGACACAACAGCCAATATGAGAAACATTTTTATTTATTCTGTTTCTTTCATGTTTTATTAAATGGGGAAAAATTACAAAAATAGCCTATAATATTAAAAGATCTGCATGTAGAGGCATAGCGCACTGAAATCTATGTAACGTTAGGCTTTCCCCGCACGCTTTTGCGGCTTCAGATCAAATTGGGAATGTTGCGGACGAAAACAGGACACATTGTTAATGATGCGTGAGGAAGCAGGACAAGGTAACATATAATATTACCGGGAGTGTGACAGAATCCTGCTGAAGTGGCTCGGGAAGACATCCCGCGTGCAGCTCTCTTGGAACAGCCTTTTCTTAAAGGTACAGTGTCAAAGTCACATGACCAGCGACTAGTCAACATCAAGCTGCAAAGGTCGCGTCAGAGCATTAATGTCTAGTTCGCTAGTTCGTTCAACCCCTAAAAGGTATTGATCTACTGTATGTCAGTCACAGATCCAGAATAAGACTGAAAGCAACCAGTGATCTTTCAGATAAAAGTAAACCACCATCTCAGATGGGTTAATACAAATAACTGTAACGAGCAAGGCAGGTCGAGACCGGATAGGGAACGACGCAGGGCCGTGACTCGAGTGATAATTATTGTCAGCTCCTCGCATTGCACCGGTCCCGCATCTCTCACAGAGGAGATCAGAAGCATAAAAGGAGGAGCGACAGAAGTGTATAACAAGAGAGGACCAGGCCTGGACACTGTTGTATTAAGTTTTATTCATGTTTGGGTGGCCGGCAGTCGACCGTGAGGTTGTATAACGGTTCCCGCCTCGTCCCGGGTTTCGGCACCAATGTATTACAGTTCAAAGTAGGGAAGGAAGGAGGCGGAAACCCGCTGAACATTTAACAACTTTGGTCCTCTCTAGTCGTACACTCCTGTCGCTCCTCCTTTTATGCTTCCGATCTCCTCCGTGAAAGATGCAGGACCGGTGCAACGTGCAGCTGACACTCATTATCCATCACCAGCCTTGCGTCGTTCCCTCACTGCTCTCGTCCTGCCTTGCTCGTTACAATAACAAGCTACTTATCAGCCTGTTTCTTGCCCCAAAACAAACAGTCTTGGGTTACACACTAATCAACTGTAACCACAATAAAACCAAATTGGTGATTTCCATAAAAAACTGTTTGGTGCTTTCGTAAGAGCTCTGTGGAAGAAAGAATTAAATTAAGTTTTTTACTTCTCCAGAAGCAGCCATCTGTGAATGTAAAACTTCACTGCCCTTGGAGACCGATTCATTTCTTCTTCTCTTCACAACAAAATATATGTTTTTTAAAACAGAAAATTCAGATCCTCATTCAGAATGTCAATTAAAGTTTTACTTTCGTATTTTTAGCTAAGCGTTTGCATTATCTCTTTTACTTTTTGTTTAGTGTAATACCAAGAAGTAATAATAAGAATTGGTGTCAAAAAAGCAATAGGTCTAATGTAAAGTACACTGTGTAACTCGCAGGAGAACAAGATTGCAAATCATGAGAAGCATTAACTTTAAACCTGCACTCAGAAGACAGTGGCTGCTGGAGCATTACGGAGTTGCTGTGGCCTGCCCTTGCTCCTGTGCTAATTTTATAAGATAGCTATCCCAGGGCAGACAAATGAGAGCAGTGCAGTCCACGAACAATAACATCATTGACCTCCTTGGATCTCCTGGCAATAGAGTCCCTTTCAGAACGCTTGCTAAAATCCATAATTTCACAGCAAAGTGCATCATCACAGCACTTCAAATCGTTTATTATCTAACGGTAAGCGACGACAGAGGTACGCCATTGACAAAGACACCATTTAACAGCATACCTGCCTAGCAGTAGTAGTATTGCTAGCAAACACAGAGGATTATAAAAATTAACAACGATGCTCCACAGTGCTTTATGGCACGAGTGTGAATAAAGTTGTACCTCAGCATAGACGACTAAAATATAGTGTGAGATAATAGAAGATAACTGTGTCATGTTTCTGCCAAAAACTATGTTGAAATCCCCAGGCCTGTAATGTTGATAAGAGAGATCACCATTGTGAGAAGCTTTCAACAATCAGTCACTCTGACAGTCGGGTCAGGGGGCGTCCACTCAAGACTTCATCATCCTGCCTGCTTCAGACAAGCACACTCGCTTCAATTAATAACATGTTGTAGTGCTTTGTTTCTGCTGTTTGATTTCAATTTACCATGCCAATTAAACATGTACATCTAAAAAAACGACTTGCAGTGATGGAATATTTGGTAATAGTAGAATAACACAGTAATTTGAAGTATAGTGGGTTATTCCAGTCATGAATGCTATTTATCATTTGTCTGTCACAGATTAACGGGACTATGGGATCGTGCCTGAGTATTGAACTCATTACCTGCAGCTTTCTCAGTGTTACAAACTGTCAATTTCAGTTCCAACCAGTTGTCAGAAGATTAAAAATCTGTACACCTCTCAATACATTGACACTGTATGTTTCCAGGACTATCCAAACACGCAAAAACCTGCACACTTTACATGTAAACAGCCTGTTGTTAATTTAATAACTGACTTCAAAGCAATAAAACAAGACTCGATCCAACATGTGTTGTTTTTATAGAATTTTTTTAGTTGAGCTTAAGCCAGATTCACTTTGACTTCAAACTAGCAGGGCCAATAGAAAGAGAAGAGCTCCTATATTAGTTTAACGCCTCAGGTTATGATCAATGACTTTACTAATAAGGGCAGATAGCTGATATTGAATTCTTGAGTTGGAATGCTCTGATTGACAGCTTTGTCCTCTGCTTTAATTAAGTACGAGCAAATAACTTCTCAGAGCTCCGCAGGCACTAACACTCTTTTTTAAGGCTACAAAGGTGTTTCCTGGGTGATGACTTTAATTGGCTGTTTATATAGATAATCTAAAATTAAACCATTTAACTGCTAGGAGGAATCTGTTCCTTTGGATATCAGAGTAAACAATGTGATCTTAAAGGAGCAATGTGTAAGATTATGGAGTATCTATTGACAGAAATACAGTATAATAGAGGTTTATAAAGACCTTACATAATGAAGGGTTATATTTTAATTCGCTAAGAAAGGGCTATTTCTATCTCTATACACGGTGGGTAACCTTACATGGAATTCACCATATTGTTTCTAAATTAGCCCTAAACGGACAAACTGCTCTACGGAGCACATTTCGTAAATATGTTATCTCCTTTGGCAAAGAAACGAAAATGTGACGTCTTCTTTGTCCTGTGTCCCACAAAAATCTACACACAGAACTTAAAGGCTGAGTAGGCAATCCTGCCCAGAAAAGTTTTTTGTCGTGTTCGTTGGAAGTCACTTAAGATCCTGATAGAAATCAATAAGTAAAGCTTAACATTGGTATTTTTATAATTATTTATCTTCTGTGAAAGGCGTAGGGTCAAAAAAAACGTTGGACCAATTACTGCCTTCGTATTTTGCATCCCACTGCAATGTAATGTAATTCACTTTGTACCGTAATGTTTTCTCACCGGTGAATGTGATATGACGTCACTGGAACCGAGCTTCTGGTCTGGTTTTGGATGGAGATTGGCGAGAGGGATTGTATGATTGCACTGCTAGCAGGCAAACGTTAGCATTTTCCAAATGATCTACTCTGCCTTTAAAGGTAAAGTTCTCATTAAAATCAAAATTGTGTATTTTTTTACTCACCCACATGACGTTCAACATGTTTAAAGACCTCCCGGAATTTTAGGAAACAGTTGTTTTCAAGTTCCAGAAAAGTACTTAAGACATTGTTAAATTGGTCCATCCGCTCATAGTGGCTCTATTTTTTTTTTTGAAGCGCATAGAATACTTGAAAAAAACTAACAAAAATAACGGCTTTAATCAATATTTTCTCCTCTGTCTTGTAAGTCTATGGGGCACGTTCACGAGAGCACTTCGACGCATGCGCATTCAGTTTGTGTGGTTCGGGCATCCTGGAAATGAACATTTTAGAACCATCTTGTAAACTACACCTAGACCTACTGCACAATCAATGTCAAACTCAATGTCATATATACAGTGTGTGTTTGCTTGTAGACACAGAGTTGCACTTCCGGGTAGTCAGTCAGAACGCCGGTGTCATGAAAGATTCGGTCCACGTTTGAATAGTGCCCGATTAGGACCCAATTTAGTAGGTAGTTGTAATGCCCGATCACAAAGTTGTTACCTCGATATCTAGTTGTATTACTAATCAAAGCTGCGTTAGTCTTACGATCTTACGAGCTAAATATGCTGGGTAAAATAAAAGCACTAAAATTAAATGTAAGTTTATGAAAAACATAAGAGCATATAAGCTTGATGTAACGTACACGCCAGTATTTCAGGGTGAACATCGGCTTAACAAACAAAAAACATCACTTTTGATATATATTTTTTAAATTTATTATAGTAAATAATTTGTTTGATTTCACTACCCATAGCCGTATGCATGTACTATTAAATAAAGCATTTAGTGAAAAAGACAATAATTGTTATTTTATTAAAGTACTAGCAACATAAATCATAATGTAATTTTGTTTCAAATTATAATTTTGTAATTTTTGGTGTGAACTTTTCTTTTAATAGCTGCTAATATCAACAATAACTGAACAAAATTTTACGAAAGACGGTTTGAAGTTGAAGGAAGACAAGTGGGGCTGCTAACTAAGAGATTTTTTATTTTCGGTAACTTTGAAAACAAAAATATATCTCTGTATTGTCACTAAACATTTAAAATAACTAAGGCAGTAGAAGTAAGACCCAAGTGGATTATAGTGAACTTTGTTGGTACTTTCTTGTGTTTTAGTCATGTCTTTTGCCACCAGCTGATAAGCAGCCAAATTATTTCTGAGTAATACTCAATTTACATCACTTACAGTACAATAGGCCAAAAAATTATTATCGCACACTGAAGTGTTGCTGATAAATTATGCACCGAAACCTCAGTTTTTATTTAAAAAACTTGATATCAAGAGACTGACAATAACCCATCAAGCTGTCATTTCAGTATATGTATTTTAAAACACATCAACATCAAAATGCAATAGCTTCACACCCTGCTGCCAAGTGTTATGTTTGTCCATCAAGGTCCACATTTTCACATGCAGTTTAAACACACAATGTTACATGTTCTCCCCCAAACTACACAAGAAAAGAAATGCTGTCTTAGAAAAGTCTTGTTTTCTCAGGCAGAAACCATGGCTTCTGGCTTGGCTAAAGTCTGCCACCCTTCATTTGCTCTGGCTGAGCTGAAATGGCTTTTCTTTAGGGGATAGATAAATCACACCACACATCTCCAGGTGTGCATAGGCACACAACAGCATTTAGATCAGCACTATAGCGAAGTTTGGGGCGTACAAAGCGCTCAGCTATCAGTGTGACAGGTCGTCACAGCACTTCTGCATTACATAGATGCTTCACTCATGACAACCACAGTAAATTGCATGATGTCATTTCCAGACATTCTAAAACGATGCTCCAGATGTGGCAAATGTATTTTTGCCACCTGCTTTTACCTTTTGCTGACTTCAGACTTCTGGCATCAATAAAAGCGTGAGATCGCACAACTAAAATGTAAAGTTGCCATGGAAATATTATCCTCCCTCAGCATTCACAGATGTTGTGCATTTAAAAGTCAAAGAGAGGTTTGGGTTTCATTAACTTGAAGCTTCTGTTAGACAGTGCAGCAGAATACATTTAATCACTATTCCATAGAATCAAGAGTTGAAGGATTTAACCGTTCATTTACATTAGGAAGCAAATCAAAGTTCATTTGAATGGCTTTATTAGTAGAGAGAGATAGGGAAGAAGTAAAACTCTGGCTTGACAGATGGTATGACTAATTTAATTCACAAGTGGAAGGACTGTGGAAAACAGACTAAGAATTGAGTTCCAGGGATTTTGTTGTGTGTAGGTATTCAATTAGTGTGACAAGTGTACTGTAAAAAAAGACCAGAAAAGCCAACACCAGCAGCATCCATTTCATATTCTTCATTTATTCACTTCATTTAGTCACTGTACACCTGCATCCTTAAATACGATATAATATTAAGGGTAATACCTTTTCTAATTTATTAGGAGAACCTAAATTATTTTATAGCTACAAAATACAAAATCTACATGTTGAAGTAGTCAAGCTAAAGGCAAGTATCTATGCATCCATCTATGGTACTGAATAGGGAACACAACGACATGATTGTCTCTTTATTTTAAAAAGCTGTATTTATCCATCAAACCTCTCTATACGGTTTATAAAGATCTACAGCACTGCTGTTGTCCCCAGTGGTATAGTGTTGTGCAGCTTTGTATCCGATAAAATGACACATTCTTTAGCAATGTATTCTGGAGGCAAGTGTCAAAGCAGGGAACCACACGCCACTGTCTAATGCTGTACAAAACGTCCCCTACTGTCTCTGATACCATGCGCAGGGCAAATGCTTTCCAGTTTCCACTGTTTCCCAGCGCAGGAATAAAAACTCTTTCTTCCACATTTATATAACTTCACAGAATAGCCATTATTGGGAGAAGTGAGAAACAATGACGCTGCTATAAGTGCATGTGGGCGCAGGTCCACAAAGGACTGTGGTTCACTGTGACTGTCCTGTGTGTGTGAGAGAGAGAGAGAGAGAGAGAGAGAGAGAGAGAGAGAGAGAGAGATGGGGGTGAGTAAAAAGCAGGGAAGAGAAGACAGAAAGGGTGAGAGAGTGCAAGACAGAAGGAGAATTGAGTCAAACTGAAATTTGATTTGTTGATGAACTACTTGTTCATCTAAATAGGCCACCAAAGCTGATTACATAGACCAGACCGCATGCTGATTACATTACCAGACAGATCACATCTCACCATGGATTCCCAAAACAACTCCAGCAGACCAAAAATTTGCTGTGCAAACAGCAGCACGACTTATAATAGCCTATTTCAATTTCAGTGCAAATCAAAGACGAGAAATTAAAGGCATTCTTAGCTTATTTAAAACAAAAACATTTTATCAATGAGGGTAAATGACACTACCTAGCGGCTTGCGCACACATCTTAGATCACCAATTAAATCCCTGTAATGTTTGGAAATGTCTTGAAATGCGTTACTTTTGTAAACCCTCACGCCATAGAAAACTCACATATACTTCTCAAAAACACAAATATAAAATCACAAATAAACAGACTTACTTCAAGACGGCATTGTCCCCCTGTCTGACGGTGATGTTGTCCTTTAAATAAGAGTCTCCGCTTCTCGCTGGCACTCCTGCGGGCACAAGGAACAGCAGTCTTAGCGCCACAACAACCAGGCATCTCCACGGCATCACAAAATAACCAGTTATGCCCATTTCTTCCGTCAGGAAAACTCAAAACTTCCGACTCGAAACGTCTGCAACGACGGACCGCTTTACAGAAATCGTTACTGTAAGAGTTTCTCTCAGAACGCAGCGTTCACTTCGTATTCCGTCTTTAAAGATTCCCAGACGTATTACTTTTTCTCAGCTCTTCTTAATAATGAATTCCCCTTAGATGCTCCTCAAATATTCCTCAAAAGTTCGTGGGTAACGTATCTGATGCGTCTTCAGAAACACTGAGGTGATTCGCCTTGTGAGGCACGCGTATGTCGTTCGCGCTCTCGGAGATGCGCGCGCTCTTAAAGATGCTCCAGCCTCGATCTGAGCTTCGTCTTTTTCTAATGTAGTTTAAAGCAGCACACACGCCGCAACTGAGAGAGGACGCGCGGTGCGCGAACGCTGAGGTGCTGCAACGGGTCTGTGTGAGAGGCAAAAGGCAAACAGTCCTGGAGACAGAGAGAACGGGCGGCGCGCGGTCGGTGGTGCTCTCGTGCTCGAAAAGGTGAGAGAAACTGACTGCCAATCAGTTAGCGCATCTTCCTCTCGGGCTGAGCGCGTGTGGGAAAGAAGCAGGCACGCGGCGCACAGTGAGGGCAACGCGATGAATGAAATAAATACTTTCTGGTGGTGAGCCAGCATAATGGGCAAAATGATAAACAAATAAACAACAATAAAATGCATATTTTTAACAGCATTTTATTGGATGCAAGGTATCACACTGTTGATATAGCTTGACAATAAACACCAGACATTCCCCCACAAGAATACTGTGCATGGGTCAAATAGGATGTAATTAAAATGCATATTTTTTTAATTATAAAAATTATAATTAGGCTCACTGATTACAGGTTTCTGCGATGGGTTGGCACTCCATCCAGGGTGTATCCTGCCTTGATGCCCGATGACTCCTGAGATAGGCGCAGGCTCCCCGTGACCCGAGGTAGTTCGGATAAGCGGTAGAAAATGGATGGATGGATGGATTACAGGTTTTGGCTTAAAAAGGAATTCTGTGGTTTAAGCATTGAACATGTACAAAAGAAAACAAAATAACGTTTGTTATGGTTTGAGAATTGCACATTTATAATCATATGTTATTACGGGCTTGTTGGAATGCTTCATTCTGATTGGCTAGTCCTGATTTGCAAGTTTGTTATTCCAAGATAACAACCTCTGAAAACTAATACCATATGGTAACCCGAATGCAGCTAATCATTTTGACAGGTTTTATTGACAAATTAAATATAATAATAACATATGATATTACATTTACAAATGATGTCACTAAATGGCCTTTAACTGACATTTGAACCTAATGACATGCCGTTATCGTGAAATAAGCCCCTTCTGTGTGATACAAAAAAAACTTTGTATCAGGTTCTGATCTCACTGTCGTGGCTTATTTCTGCGATAACAACCGGCTGCCTCTACATTATACCTTACATAATGATCTGCTGCTTTTAGGTTTTTACAACATTATATAAATTCTTGCTATAATGGTTTGCTAAGCAGTTATATGATCTGTATAAAGGAAAGTCCTGCACTGCACTATTAAAAATTTGCATATTTTAGTTCAGAAAATATAGTCTTGGAGAATTTGATTAGAAACTCATAGTGAAATCTATGACTTTTGATCTCAGAAAAATCTGAGTAGTTTGATATATTACTGCTATTTCCCCCAAAAGTATATTTATTGTCCATATACTTTCCAATTCAGGAAACCATTCAAAAGGTAAATTCGCTATATTGCGAATTGAATTGAAAGATACGACTGTTTCCTCATTCACAATTGATCGTTACGTTAAAGTAATGACGATGAACTCCAACTGGAAATATACTATGAGATAAGATTTAATTAAAAATATACATCCTCCTGTGATACTATACCTGGTCCTTGCGACAGTGCTTTGATTCAATTGCTTTTTAATTAAAAACCCGGCTGACCTAAGCAAATCACAAATCAGTTTAGCTAATTAGTAGTGTGAATCTGCACCTCATGTGTTGAACAAGATACCCTTGATTTATTAATTTTAAAGAGAAAAACTGAAATCTTCTGAACGCACACCCCAGCAGATTGGCTGACCGACGTAATGTGGAATACCTTTGGACCATTTCAGCAACTACTATGAGCCAGTTATCTAGCAGAAATGTATATACACACATGCATGCAATAAAATTAGCAGTGTAGGAATTGCAGCGTTAAATGGTTGTATATTTGGTTAATTGTTGATGACCCAAACCTTGTCAATAGGTTACAATAGGCCATCAGGTAAATAAATGCTCAGACATGGATCACAGGGGTGCAAAAATCATACCCATGATTAGATAATCCCATACGTTGCCCTGCTGTAAATGAAAGGTCTTCCACAGACCTGCACAGCAAGCATTTCTACTCAATGAAATGAAAGAGCAGGCCATTCTGCTCACGGAGCCCCACTAATATTAACAAACAAAGATTATATGAACGAATGAAAAGAGAAGGCAAGCACAGGCTGTAAACTACTAAATGTGAAGCTGCTGACTTTCGCAAAGCTATGAGGTTCTGACAGGCACAAAATGGGTCACGTAGGCTGCTGTTTGTGATATAACTGCAGTCACTTTCAATCACCTCCTGGATTCTTCTGCGGTAGTTCTATTACTTGAAGATGTGATTATCTAGAATCATCCATCACTACAGATCCAGACATCCAACTGTCTATACATTACATCCCTCCATACCACTAACCCACTAAATTAATGGTATAAACTATTTATTTTTGTCTTCAATTTATACATTTTTAACTGCAAACATATCAATAAATATAGTAGGGACTTTCAGTGGCACAAATCTTACTCATACGGTTCCTGTTAAAGACCAGATAGATAGTATTAACTCTGTATTTCGAACTATATTAGTTTGGTATGACACCTCCAGTCTAAATGCACTCTGGCATATCATATCTTTCTCATTATCTCTTAATTTTTTATCAAATTGAAAAATACTTTATATATGTGCACTGGAAACGTCCACATTTAACCTTAAGGTCAAAAGCAATTTGGGGTTGAAAAATAGGACATTAGCATGTCATTTCAACCACTAAATCTCAGGCACATGCCGATCGAGACCCTACCGGGTCGGTAACTGTGCGGGAGACTTTGCCACTGTCTTCGAAGTAAATGCATTTCACTTTAACTTTTCAATCTAAATTTTTCAGATAAAATTAATTCAGCTATATGCATCGGAGTGAGAGCCAAAAATCCCTGAGGTTGAGGAAAGCATTTTTAGATATGTTGAAAATGTCAATTATCAATCCAAACGATTATGCAAATTATTTGGAGGGAGACGACTGAGTTGTCCGACATATCTGATATCCAATCTGGGGCTGGCATTTAGAGTCACTCAAAACGTATTCAGGCACGCTCGCCTTCTTACTGAGGCTTGATGTTAATGTTCCAGTCTGCACAGAGAAACATTATCAATGTGTCAAACAAAAACCTGATAAAAACAGGAAAATAAGTCACTTTCACACTTGTTCGTGCATATGTTTTATGTGTTTGTCCATGTACTGGATCATCAAAACCACGAGTGTAGTAATTACTAAAACATTGAATAAAATGAATATTATTGAAAACGTTTTCATTATTTACTCAACCTGACTTTTCTTCTAGAGATGCAACACAGAATGTTATAGTGACTAACAGGTGGGGTCCGGAAATTCAAGCTTGTGTGCTAAGTGTAGCATTTCCCTGCGTTCCAAAGTTTAAGTTTGGTGAACTCTGACCTGCGCATTCGTGAAGATATGTGACCAGTAGAAAATCGGTTCATCACTGCGCATGCCGCAAAGTTCCGTGTCCGTCTCCCGTTTGTTACCCTTTGAAAAGAAACTGGATGAATGGGACTGCCGCGTACCGTACGAATCTACCATAAGAATATTTGCATGTTTAAAGTCTAGTGTGACCACACCATTAGTCCCCATTTACACTACTTTTCTTATGGGGCAAAAAGTGTAGTGTCACAATTCTATTCAAAAAATTATCTTGTGTTCCACAAAGGGCAAATAACAAAATTTTCATTTTTGGGTGAACAAACCCCCTAACTGAACTTTTGACATTCCCTTCTGCCAGTAGAGGAAAAGTTGGTCTTTAGCTTGCTCTTTAAACTATAGGCCTAATTATGAATACAAACAGTAACCTCAGCAGCTGTTGCAGAAAAAAGATTAGCATAATTTAGCAATGTTTGTTCCCATATCTATAAAAGACACAAAAAAGTCATTGTGTGTTCTGCTGTTAAACAATGTCTGTTCACAACTAAACATAAAAGCGCAGCCACTGGAGCAACAACCACTGAATACAATATTGAGAATGTCTTTATTGCTATATTAATATATGTCTTTGTGAGGTTTTTTAAAGGTTCTTTGTTAAGTGGCAGCAAATCAGAACATTAACAAAGGTCAACAGGCTCTGCTTGTATTAGCAATAACCGAACCTGCAATAGTACAGAGGAAAAGGTAGGATGTAACCTACACATGGCATTGTGTTCCATGCCCAGCTTTCTGAAAAAAAATGTATCCTTTTAAAAATATCTGTGCTACAAATAATCCTCCGTTTGACCTTTGTAAGAAACAAAACAGAAGCAAAACTCACAAAACCTAGTCATTAGTGTCACAAACTTCAGACATGTCACAAAGACTAATTCAGACTCTTTGATCCCAGAATGCACCATTCATGCTTGTCACACTTCACGAGTCAGTTTGGCTACCACCCTTCAGACAAGTTTAATCTTAAGATCTAGACCACACGATAAAAATAAGTGCTGATATGGAGTTGTTGCCTTTAGCATTAATTTGCTTTATTTGAAAGGAAAGGATTGTGCTGTTTTGTTCCAAACAATGAAAATATAATATGACACGCAGTCGTCAAAAGCACAATAAAAGTACTATATATCCATATGACTTGTGTGTGCTGTATTTTAAACATTCTGGTGTCAAATGAGCTTTCATCACAGCTCTCAAATCTACATGTTGATAATTTTACATGTTATTGGATATTCATAAAATGTACCATGTATAGAGTATCTTTAAAAAAAAGTTTACATCATTTACAATGTGCTGATTTTTAAAATAGTCTGTGGCATTTATAATAAAATCTCTTCAGGCTGACCTCTCTGTAGACCAGACAGCAATAGAAAAACCTTTCTAAAATCTTCCTCTTTTGACCTTAAACTCCTTGACTCAAGGTTAAGTTTAGAGGATGCGCAACACCACCATTATCTCCAGCTTGGAAATCTGTTTGAACAGAACGGAGTGCTTTCCCAGAGGAGAGCTGCTAACCTCGTACTGAACTTTGAAGTTCTCCTCTCATGTGATAACTTTTCTGCTAAACTAACACCGAGCATTATGTCCTTGGAATAAATTTCTCTTTGTTTCATTGAAAAAACAAGGAAAAGAACATGGTGGTATTTTGCGTCCTGTCTGAAGGTTGCTCCTTCTCATTTCAAAGCAATGTAAAATTCATCAAATCACAGACGTTTCAAAGCAGTTTGATGTATGTTCTCGGTTGAGCTTCATCTAGTACGTTTCATTCCTTTTGAGTAAACCGCAGTTTGCTTAAGGCAAAAACCAGATAACACAGATGTTTTGTTGTCATGTCTTTTAGGTTTAAGCATCAAAATGACTAAAACATGAGCATATTACGGTGCTCTGCTTCATGCTTCAACACATTCTCATGTATATATTGAAATTTTAAAATCCTTCAATGTGAGAAAGCGGATATTCACCTCCTGAGAAATATTGCTGATAATAACAAACCAGTGAGTGTTCAGAAAAACAATAAGGTCTTGTCTGGGCTTTGAAAACATGCTCAGGAACTTCGATTGAGACGTGGAATTGTTTGCTGAAATAAATAAAAACCTCTAATATTGCTTGAAACCTGCAGCATTGAATCCCAAAGCAAGAACACAAAATCGAATCTCTCTCCATACTGGCATATCTGTCTCCACGTGTTTTGGTGTAGTTTGGTGAAAATAATAATGCACTATGCTATCTATGCTACTTTTTTATATATCACGGATATACAAGAAAACGCCAACAAACATTGTTAATCCTGCATACATACAGTGTGATGGTACCAACCTGCTGGTCACTTTGTTAAAGAAGGGTTTTGAAACCCAGTGGCCCAATGTTTTAATAGGTTTTAAGGGACATCCCCTCCCGCAGTGCTACAATGCAATAATGAACTCTGCTGAGCGTTGTTTGACCAAAGGTTGGTAAATTACAGGACAATTCAAAGACCCGATGCATCCATCCAGCCGGCAGACATGTGCATTCCTATTGTTCAAAAATAGCAGCCTCCACTATCACTCACACAGTCTGCTGTATTCAGTTAGGAATTAATTTGAGTCCTGACCCTGAAGCAACTGGACTAGATATGATGACAAATCTCATACAGGGAGCGGCTCATGGCCTGCCCATTTTTATCTGTCACACAGTTGTGTCGGCATAGCAGGAATCTCCTTAGAAGCACCATGGGGGCATGTAGCCATTTTTACTTTGTTTGCTAATAGGCAAGTGTTGAGGAGTGACGGCTTTGAAACCATTCATCAATCACACATTTAAGCCAAATCAATGAAGTGGTTATTTAGAGGTACAATAAATGAGTAATGAAATAGCAGATTTGTAATACTGTGTCCCTCACAGAGAATTAACTTGTTTTCTCTTTAGTTATTTTCAGTCATTATCAGAGAGAGGCAAAGCTCACTTAGCTAAGAGATATTACAGTCTACAGTGATGTTTTTTTAGAGTTATGATGAAAACAACATAGAGCCAGTGGTCAATTTAAGATATTCTTTTTATTGCCTAGGCACCACTACAAGTCATTTGTACCCATAAAGCATGAGCTCTGTTTGTTTGATCCTGAAACTGAAACACTGGCTTGTGATGTAATACCATTTTAGGTCAAAGCCTCTACTCATTTCAAGACAAACTACTATCTCAAAAGATGTATATAAGCACTATTTATTCATATCACACTTTAAAGTAGCAATGTGCAATCCCCACAGGATTAAGAGTTTTTTTGTGATTTCGGATGCCAAATATGCGTTTCGTTTCAAGCCGCTTCATGATCATGGTTGTGGAATTGTCTCTCCGATAACATATATGAGTTTATCCCATGAACCTACTTTTAATAAATAAGTTTAGTTGATTGTGATGAATCTTCATTGACATCAAAATAAACATGACAGCTGTCTTCATAGATGGCTTTATGTTGTTTCCGGATGTGTTGTTTAAGAATGTGACACACACATCAGCGAGGCTGACTTGACTCAAAACCACTAGCCTGCAACCTTAAGCCCCCAAAAAAGTAGCACCTAATGCTAAGTTGTTGGTGAGGTTTAGAATTGCGACCAATGGCTCAATCCTACCCTCCCTTTTGAAGCACTACTGCGACTGTCACAGGAAAAAGATGTCATCACATTTTTGCTTCTTTGCCGATTGAGATAACGTACTTACAAACACGCTCTGTAGAGCACTTTGTTCGTTTAGAACTACTGTAGAAACAACATGCCGAATTCCTTGTAAGGCGGCCCACGGTGAATATGGATATAAATAGCTCATTCTAAGGTAATAACAACATAACGCTTTATTATGTAAGGACTTTAAACCCCTCTGAAGACACAGTTGCATTTCTGTAGTAGATCCTCCAAAATATTACATACTGCACCTTTAAAGCTAGTACACCGTAGAGTCCAGGCTCGCAACATCCCCAGCACCAATATTTGACATTAACTTTTTTTGTATATAAGCATTGTTTGTTGTTTACCTTTGGCATCAGAAGCGGTGTTGTGTGACATCAGAATTAACCAGTGGATAACATGCACTGGCGGCAGAACTATTAATTTCTCTGACCAATGGCAGATGGGGGAAGTCAAGAAATATGTTCAGAAAACATGCTTATTTTTATAAATAATTTTTAGTTAAATTTTACTATGGAACAGGGTAATGATGGAGGTGTTTATATACACACACAGTTCTCCTCCTCCAACCTTGCTGAACGCGGGGTTTCCGTCTGCTCGCAAACAGGCAAGCTTGTTAAGTGACTTTTGCAACTCACACATCTTCTAGCAACTTGTGCAGAAAATTTATGCTTACCTAGGAATCCTGTTAGTTTTTTTTCCCCGTGGAACCACAGGAAAAATTAAGAGACCTCTCCAAAAAAAATTTCAGTTCGTCTATTTTTACTATTTCTAAGTATGTTTAAGTAAAACGATCACTTGTCCTTAATTCCAAAAAAAACTTCATAAGCAGAAAGTTAAATGAGACAAACTGCTCACTATAACAAAAAAGATGCATTGTTTTTTGAATACTGCAAAGAGAACAAGTTCATATTCATGTTTAAACAACACAATACTATAGTTCCCTTTCTGTCGGTCTCTCGACGTTGTGTCGAGAACGACAGATGGGGTTCGCCCTTGAGAACCAATCAACTCTGACTACTATAGAAAAGGCCAATGAAATTTGGCGAATGCAATTTGCATGCCGGGCTCCGCCCCCGGAAATCCGGTATAAAAGGAGGCCGGCGTGCAGCATTCACTTACCTTTTGTTCTTCAGAGCCATCGCTCATGAGTACAACTCAGGATTCAATCCTCTACAACTACACGCTGGTGCTACGACGTGTTACAGCGGATCGTCCCTTCCTGCAGCGACCTTCCCCTGGGCGTCTCGGCGGTTCCGGAGGTGTTAGAGATTTTTTCTAAAAGTCCTTTTCAGGACTAACTGAGCAATCTCCAGCGCGGCATGTCCCGCTGTTCTCTTGGGTGCGGCACCCTCATCGAGGAGGGGGATGGACACGATCGCTGCATTAGGTGTCTGGGCGTCCAGCACACTGAAGCAGCGTTCGTTGACACATCTGCCTGCACTGCGGGCAGATTGTCATTCAGAAGTTGCGGTCACGGGTGGCTGTCTTCCTACGGGAACCAGCCACCATTTCGTCTGCTACCCGGGCTGTGACATCTGTGGCTACGGCCCCGATGACCACCCACGTTAGCAGCGTTAGTGATACGGGGAACTCTGCGAACGTAAACCCGCCAGCCAAGTGCTCACGGGCCGATCGCACCCCGATTCGCTCTTCTGAACGTTCCCCAACCGGCGGTGGCATACCGTCCGGATCCTCACGCACACACTCGGAAACGATGTGTGACGTAGATGAGATGTCGCTCGCAGCATCGGAGGGAGACTGGCATCCGACTCTGCCGAATCCAAACTCCACCCCCAGCGGTCGAGTTCAGGAGGAAGCAGAAGTGATGTCATCCGTGCTAACCCGGGGATACGTGGTTCCCGAGGTCGGTGCGCGGTGCAAACCGCGCCCACCCCGGGTGCCATGTTTTTCCCGGAGGTGCATGAGGAGCTGTGTAAAACTTGGAACGCTCCACTCACGGACCGTTCCAGTGAAACCAGCTCCGGCTCCCTTACTTCCCTCGATGGTGAGGCAGCCAAGGACTGCGTCGAGATCCCCCGGGTGGAACGTCCGCCTGCGGTGCACCTGTGCCGCGGACGGCTACCACCTGGGGGGGGATCGACCACTCCTACCGTCCAAAGCACGTAAGACTTCGGCATCACTGGTGTCGAAAGCTTGCGATGTTGCGGGCCAGGCTGCCTCCTCTCTCTATGCCTTGGCCATCCTGCAGGTCCGCCAGGCCAGGGCGTTGAGAGGGCTCCACGAGGGTAAGGCCGACCCGGGTATAATGCAGGATCTCCGTGCCACCGCTGACAGCGCTCTACGGGCGACTAAGGCGGCGGCACGGGCCCTGGGTCGGACGATGTCCACGGTAGTGGTCCAGGAGAGACACCCCCGGCTATACCTTGTGCAGAAGAGTGACAGCAAGGAAGTCCGCTTTCTTGATGCACTCATCTCGCAGGGTGGGTTGTTGGTAACACCGTCGAGGACTGCGCTCAGCAGTTTTTTGACGGCGAAGCAGACCGTGGCAATTAACCACATTTTTTTCACGCCGCGACTCGGCCGCCTACAGGCCTCCGAGATCTCACGTGACGTCTGCTTCCCTGCAACCCAGGACCCTTTCGACATCGACTCCGGTTCCTGTGCCCCCACAGGCGGCACCCCGGAAGCAGAGGTCGAGGGGGAAACCTCCACCCCGTCAGCAACCTCCTCGCGAGAAGGGACACTGACGGGAAGACCCCAGGGAGAACAACATCGGGCCCGAACCTTCACAGCCACGGCTCTGATCGGTCGGTACGGGACGACTCCTGCCTTGTCACCAAAGCCGGGCCCTTGTTAGGGCTTGGCGCCCACTTACTCACTGAGTTTTCTGTTCTCCCCGGGTTTACTTGCAGCCGATCGCACACTCCACTGGACTGTGCTCGGCGAACCGACCTCACATCCTGGCGAGGCGTGAGGTCGTACACATATGACAGCTGTCACCACTCTCAAACCGACAGTGCGTGCCGTTGTCCCGCCAGGCAGGTAAGCAGGCGGAGCAAAAACCTTCCCTCCGGGGACTCCCCGTGACATGGTTAGCTCCGCCAGCCGACGAACCACCCCCCGTGGGAATGATGAAGCAGACCGTCCCCTTGGTCACCCTGTCACAGTCCCTGGGAGCTCGAGAGCTGCCCACACTGTCTCGCTGGCTAATGAGGGCGGTCCGTCTTGGTTACTCGATCCAGTTCGCCAGAGACTCACCCAAGTTTCGGGGCATCATCTCTCCCTCTGTCAGAGGCAGGGACGCCTCCGTACTTCGGGTAGAGGTCACCACCCTTCTGGCAAAACAGGCATCGAGTTCGTCCCTCAAAACCAAGATGTTCAGTGGGTCACCACCCGCACTTCATCGTTCCCAAGAAAGACGGCGGGTTGCCCCCAAAGGCTGCGTACCCTGAACAGAGCACCTTCACAAGCTGCCATTCAGGGTGCTCACACAGAGGCGCGTCCTGACATCTATGAGGTGTCAGGATTGGTTCGTGGCAATCGACCTGAAGGACGCTTACTTTCATGTCTCGATCCTCCTCGACACCGGCCGTTCCCACGGTTCGCGTGCGAGAGGCGGGCATATCAGTACAGAGTCCTCCCTTTCGGTCTGTCCCTGACCGCCCTTTCTCCCTGAGAGGAGGAAGGCGAGCGGGTACTAAACTATCTCAGCGACTGGCCTATCTTGGCACACTCGCGAGATCTGTTATGTACACAAAGGGACCTGGTGCTCCGGCACCTAGGTCGATTGGGACTCCAGGTCAACCAAGAGAGGGGCAAGCTCTCCCCAGTGCAGAGCATCCTCTTTCTCGGTATGGAACTCAGCTCTGTCACCATGTCAGCACACCTGTCCGCAGTTGTGCCCAACCAGTGTTGAACTGTCTGAAATGAACATTTTAGGCAGACAGCGGTCCCCCTGAAACAATTCAGAGGCTCCTGGGACACATGGCGTCCTCGCGGGTTAATACCCCTCGAGTTGATGCACATGACACCGCTCCAACACTGGTTTCAGAGTCGAGTTCCGAGGAGAGCGTGGCACACCGGCAGCAGGCGCATGGTGATGCCGCCCTGCTGCCGACGCACCATAACCCCTAGTCTTTATGACTTTTTCGACGGACTCAGGTCCCTTTGAGCAGGTTATGAGGCAGGTCGTGGTGACGACTGAAGTCTCCCTGCAGGGGTGCGGTGTAGTGTGCAACGGGCACGCAGGTGGGGTGTTGGACGAACCCCCGCCTGCGCTGGCATATCAATTGCCAAGAGTTGTGGGCTATGCTACTTGCACTGAGCAGGCTACGGCCTCTCGTGCGAGACATGCACGTGCTGTTCCGAGGACAGCACTATAGCTGTAGCGAATACAGATCGTCAGGGTGGCGTTCGCACACAGCAGCTAAACACAACTTGCTCGACGCCTCCTCCGGTGGAGTCAACAGGTTACTCGTTCCCTGCAGGCCACACACCCCGGGCAAACTGATCTAGACAGCCGACGTGCTTTCTCGCCAGTTTATGCCTCGTGGAGAGTGGCGACTCCACCCCCGTGCAGTCCAGCTCATTTGGAGGCTGTTCGGGTAGGCCCAGGTAAAACCTGTTCACCTCCCGTAACACCACCATTTGCCCGCTTGATAGTCCCTGCCCTCGGCACGGATATCCTTGCGCACAGCTGGCCGCGGGATGGGCGGAAGCACACCTTCCCCCCCCCAGGAGCCTTCTTGTACAGACTCTGTGCAAGGTCAGGGAGCAGGAGCACCAAGTGTTATTGGTTACACCACACCGGTCTAACCGCACTTGGCCTCAGAGCCGATGCTCTGGACAGCGACTCCCCCTGAACCATTCCCCTGACAGAGGACCTGCTCTCTCAGGGGAAGGACACGTTCTGGCATCCCAGATCAGACCTCTGGAACACCCATGTCTGGTCTCTAGACGGGACGAGAAGATCCTAAGATGGCTACTCCCCCTATACGGCTGAGACCATCACCCAGGCTAGGGCCCCATCTACTAGGCGGTTACACGCCTCTAGACGGTGCCTCTTCTCGTCCTGGTGTCTTTCTCAACGAGAAAGACCCACTGAGGTGCTTGATCAGGATTGTGTTCCCCTCCTCACGAGACTGGAGACTAACATCTCCCTTCCACACTGAAAGTGTATGTAGTCGCTATTGCCACTCATCACGACTCAGTCGGTGGAAAGTTTCTAGGGCAACACGACCTGGTCACCAGGTTCCTAAGCAGCGAGAGGGCGGAATCCGCCTCATCTCCGCTCCATACCCTCTTGGGACCCTAAGTGGTCCTGGGGAGCCTCAGGGCCCCCCAAAGAGCCCCTCGGAGGTTCCGATCTTCCTCATAGAGTAAGACGGCCCTCCTGACGGCGCTCACTTCCTTCAAGAGGGTAGGGGACCACCGAGCATCCTCCGTGTCCCTGGATTGCCTTAAACTCGGCCCTGGAAACTCTCACGTTATCTTGAGACCCAGGCCCGGATGCGTGCCCAAGAAGTTCCCATTACTCCCTCCGGGGCCAAGTGGTGAACTTGCAGGCGCTCCCCATGGGGGAGGAAGACCCAACCCGATTAGTGTTGTGTCCAGTACGTACTGGACCGCACGCAGAGCTCTGAAGCTCTGACCAGCTCCGTGTCTGTTGGAGGACAGCAGAAGGGGAAGGCTGTCTCCAAACAGAGGCTGGCGCACTGGGTCGTGGACGCCGTTACGACGGCATCCCGATCTCAGAATCTCCCAGGCCCATTGGCAGTGAGGGCTCACTCCACACGGAGTTTAGCCACCTCCTGGACACTGGCAGAAGCGCCTCTCTAGCAGACATCTGTAGAGCTGCGGGTTGGGCTATGCCCAAACACCTTCGCAAGGGTTAACAACCTTCGCGTAAACCCGGTGTCAGCCCACGTCCTGCGTGGCGACATGTAGGACTGGCATCCGGGGGGGCGTATGCCTGCGAAAGCACCTTTCCACCCTCTAACAGGTTGGGTCAGTGTGCTATTTACCTTTTCTTCTTACCCGAACACATCGCTAAGAAACTGGTACCTCACCAGCCTCCCTTCTTACCCAGACACTGGTTAAGAATAGGCATTCCATCCATCACCAAACAAGCACCCCCTGGGGGCTGGCTGGGCAGAGCAGCCTTCCCCCTTAGGCCGGGATACCATGTGAGCTATCACAGATAGCTCTAACCGGACCTAGTGCTACCGGACGTCTGTAACACCCCCTCCGTGGGCTGTTCCGTCTGATGTATCCTCATGAGAATGGTTCCCACTCCTGGTAACCCATGAGCTTCCCCAGGTGGGCCTCCACCTCGCGGTTAACTACTCAGTCCGCACGTTCCATGCGTTCTCCTCCAAGGACGAGACCATACCTATATCCACCATATTCCTCCCCACGGGTAGGAGGTGGCCTCTGTAGCGCTTCTCTGATTAAGAGTCGCGCTTACCCGGTGTAAACTGATCTGGACGGCCTCTCGCCTATAGAGAGCTAAGGCCCCGTCCGTGAAAGTTACCGGTCAGGGCTGTACCCATCTTTCTCCAAGAAAGCTCTGGAACCCCCCGACCACCACACTGGAAGGTTACAGTCTCACGAAAGCTTCGAGATGACACGCCCAGGCTTGTTACCGTCGCTTCGCTAGAGATTGTGACGCGATACAGCGTTGTGGCGTTTTCCATAGGCAACCCCATCTGTCGTTCTCGACACAACGTCGAGAGACCGACAGAAAGGGAACGTCTTGGTTACGTATGTAACCTCAGTTCCCTGATGGAGGGAACGAGACGTTGTGTCCCTTATGCCACGAACACGTATCGTATTCTGCTGCAGTTTGAGAGGTCTCAGGCTCTTCAGAACAAAGGTAAGTGAATGCTGCACGCCGGCCTCCTTTTATACCGGATTTCCGGGGGCGGAGCCCGGCATGCAAATTGCATTCGCCAAATTTCATTGGCCTTTTCTATAGTAGTCAGAGTTGATTGGTTCTCAAGGGCGAACCCCATCTGTCGTTCTCGACACAACGTCTCGTTCCCTCCATCAGGGAACTGAGGTTACATACGTAACCAAGACGTTTTATGTATTCAGTATTGAATATATGTTAAAATAAGCTTATTTTTCCTCATAACTTTAATGTGTCTTTACATTCTCTCAGTCTTTTGCATTGCTGTTGGGTGCAAGTTATTCCTGAGGTTTGCTTCTGTTAAATATGATCAGGACTTGACAGGAATGGCCACAAACAAGCAGAACAGAAGCAGAACAGCTGAATAAAGGCAAAACTGGAGTGTTCTCTTATTTTTTCCATGGGTGTATGTGGTCTAAATCCTGCATTATAGATCAGATATTATTAATATTTCAATTGTATGAAGAGTTTTGTTTAATATGATGACTGCATAATAGGATGAGGCAAGTGTCACAATGACATGTGCTGTTTGCTGTAAATGCAAGGCAAAAACAGAAAATGATTCCAATGCCACAGGGACACAATCATTTATATATTGTTAAAGTTATAAAAATACAGCTCTTGGTTCAACCAAACTACTGGTATTGGCAGATGTGGCCAAAAAGAATAATTTCGAACCCCTTGTATGGAACTTTAGACACGCTTCTACGGTATATAAGACGAAAGAAAGCAACACCAAAGGAGAAAGAACAGCAGTACAACATAAATTGATGTGAGCACAGCTGTTCCTTACTGAAAACAATAGCCATAACTGGAGTAGCCATAACTAGATCCAGCCTGAGCCCTATCTCAACACGCTTTAATGATTGATGGATGTTTGGATGCAAGCCTCCTCAATATGTTGACCCAGACGTTTTCACTTGGCTGTTTTGAACCCGAAACGGGTGAGATGGCAGGAGAGCATTAATAAATTGACCAAGAACTTTGGAAGACAATCTTAATAGCCATTATAGAAAAATGTACAATATTTCTCTCGCAGACCTTACATATGTTTAGGCTGTTTAAGTAACCATCCTTTTCCCCATTTACAATTACACGTACTGCTAGCTGTCATCATAGATTAAAACACAAAGAGCTGTATTATTTGCGAAGTCACAGGCACATTCATGCATTCCGCAAGCTTGCTTTTAAAGATGTACAGTATAATATCTAATTAGTGTAAAATATACAAGTAACAACCAACCTAAATGATTTTCTGTTTTTCTAGGTGTATAATTATTGAAACTGCTGAGGTGACTTTTCAAATTAGTCCTTGTTGGCAATAATTGGGCTCATTGTGGTGAGCAGTAATTGTGAGCTGATATCCTGCATTTTAATGCTGGAGATTCAAAGCGATTTTTGTTTTGCATGATACCAATTTGACTTCCTATTCCCGAAAGGACATATCAACGCAATAATTAAGAAGCCTTGTATGTTAACTGATTGTATCTTGTTTGACCTTGTCTCATTAGTGAACACAATTGAACTCAAAATAGTTTGTTTACTGGTTACACAAGGTGTTAAAGAAAAAATGTGGGGAACAGGGTTTCTGATTACGAGGAAATAACACTGAATAAAAATCGATCAGGCATAATTCGCGTTGATTGATATTACGAGTCAATTAACATCATGTGCCGTCATTTTCTGTTTTGACTGCAAAAATACTGCTTGATATTGTGCAAGATATATCAATGTTAGCATGACTGAAAAACACAACGAAATGTGGTGTTGACTGTTGCCGTCGCGGCTGGTTAGGACAGAAACACACTGTCACTTTGTCATGTCTACAGATGGTAATCATAAAGATTATAATGATTCTGTTTATGAAGGATTACAGTCCAATTTCATTCATATGTTAAATATTTAAAGAATACTTGGTTTTAAATATTCTAAACAAAAACGGTAACCTATGTATTTACTTAATCGTTACGTAAAATAATCTCTGTTCTGAGCATCTCTTAATTGTTTTATTAAAGGGAAAGTTCGCCAAAAAAATTTATTCTCTCATAATTTGTAATGACATAATTTTTGTGGGGGTGAACTATCCCTTTAAAAACCTGTTAGTTATTACACTATTTCAAATCAGTTTCAGCTTCAAACAATACATATTCATATAATACAGGGACAATTGTTATTTCATTTCAAATTGTTATGTTGGAAGTAATAACTTAAGTCAAGAACTGCTCCAACTGAGTGAGTCAGACCGAGCCAATGGTTCAAACAGATAACTCATGAGTTAGAGTCTCATCCAAAAATAGTCGCAAATCCTACACCAGAGAATATTTCGCACCATGCAACAAGGACGAAATTTATTTTCCAATATAGTTTCAAAACCCCAGGTATTAATAATGAGGACTTGAGAAATGACAAAGAAAGTGGAGCAATAGATATTCAGAGAGCTCATCCATTCAGCCACAGAGAATTTGATTACACCTGAAAGCAGCAGATTAAATATCATAAAACAAAAAAGCCTGTAGGAACGGCGGAAAATAGACCGTTGTTGGACTTTCTCATGTGCCGTTGTTCGGAGAAGATTAGTTGTATAGCAAATTGTTGTATAGTTCTGAGCCCAACAACGCAATATTCTGTGGAAAAGTGACTTTCATTTATATTAGGCTTGACAAATTGGAAAGCGCTTGACGGGCTCCCTTGATCTTCATTGACTTTCATCAAAGGTTGTAGACTGCGGTGTAAGACTAGGGATTACTTCGGAGTGTTTGGAGGCTTTGGTCTTAAATTAGTCATGGCTTAGAAAGCAACGATTCTACCACCGATTTTAAAGTTCACTTGCTCTACATCCACATAACGTTAAAAGCTTTGCGATGTGTTTTGGTGCACATACCTGAAAAAAAAGTCTGCAGGCGGTAAAGGAATTAAACTGGTAAAATATTTGCGGTTGAATATAGTAGTTCGCAGTTCATCCAAAGGGGGAAGTTCAATATATAACCAAGAGATGCAGAAAAAAAATGAGTGTATGATACACACACACACACACACAAAAAAAACTGCACCGTACCCTCCTTTAAATATCTTGCGAGGAGGAAGAGTGCAAAAATAACATATTGACAAAACTCAGCTGTTCTCTTCCAGTGTGAGTGATGTTGTTTTCACACCGTGCAGAAATGCACTATTGATCAGTAAAGCCCACTCCATTTACCATCATTTTTCTACCCCGGCACGCCGCGGACAAAAATCACTCTCGCTTCCAGACCCACTTAACTTGCCCTTTTGAGGCAGAACGCGGTAAGTAAACAGCATGCGCTGTACGGTCCACTCTCGCCCCGACCCGGGAGTGCCACCCACCCTAATGGACGCCGTTTGACCACTAGTGCATGGAATTGGTTCCTTTTTTCATTACAAATCTGTGACTACAAAACAAGCAATATGTTGAAAATCAACAAAAAATGTGTGATTATAAGAAAATTTTGTCGGCTGGTATTGGTTCTTGATCTTCAAAGAGAAAGAAAAAAACCCACAATAGTGGCATAAATGTACATCACTTTACTATTCAAAAGAAAAAGACAGCGCTCTACAATGTAGAACCACATCTTGTGATATTCACAGACACAAAGAATTTTCCTTTTTAAGTATTAACTAATTAGCATTTACACGTCTGGTTTAGAGACTGAGAAGCTAAAGTTATTTCAACTCCAACTTAATGTAATATCACACTTCAGGACCGTTTCCCCCACATGGCCAGAAAAACGCCTCTAATTTTCACTTCTTCAAACCCGCGCAGCCTCATGGCAGAACACAGCCCCTGTGCTCCGGCATGACATCTAGACTAATAAGCGAAATCTGTCCTCACTGGAGCATGCGCCACGGCAGCCACGGGAAGAGCAGATACAGACCTTATCAAGAAAAAATAATCCCCGGCTAACTACACTGAGAACCCTGTAGAATTACACCTTCGCTGCAGACAGCTGGCAAGATTACCAGAGAGACCGCGGATCCTTCGCCAGACCCGTCTCATCCAATCACGACTCTGAGTTTGATGCAACAAGGGGATGGCCAGAAACAACGTGTGAGAGGCAAGCGAGCCTGTTTCTTGCTGATAGGCCGGGACACAATCTGCAGTACTGATCATCCATGTGTAATTTTTGCTGAATAGACTAATGATAAAGAGATCAGCTCTTGTCGATACAATTCAGATGCAGCCAGTAAGGGTAAATCTATTCCTGCCCGGGCCAGGTATTCATTGGAGGCTTATCGTTAAAACGAAATACAATTCTTTGTGTTTATTGGCTTGAGGAAGTGACTTAATGCATCTTATTTTGTTTACTGCTCAGCAGACCAACTCGCTCGAGCGCCACTTTTATTTATCCTGCAGGGTATTTGAGTTTTCCGATTTTGAAGTTGTTTATAGAGGCATTTACATTTGAATCGGGATGGAGGTGTCATATCAAACACAGTCGGATTAGAGTTGTCCTTATTTAACTTCTTGCAAAAACGCTGGTTTAAAAAACGCAAAAATAGCACTTCTGTCATCAATCATCGACAAGATCACGCACGTTTTTCTATGCAATTTAATGCCATTGAGACACTTGTAGACTTTGAAGAAATTTCATTTAAGATGAGGCTCCAGCGCACTGTAATGTGAATGCATTTTTGATGACTGTTGCCAAAAAACAAGAGAGATAGAATAATGGAAAGAAAAGATCTCGTAAGGAAGAGTAAATGAGAATACATCCAATTAAAAAACCTCAGCACCTGAGCCAGACTTTTACTGGAAGCACTTCAATATAAAAATGAACATAATACAAAGTAAGCATGAGTATGCAAATATAACATTGTTTTATAAAATACAATTCTAGCAATCTTCAGTCATATATGAGACACAAAGGGCTCAATTGAAGGCATTTTTCCAATAAAGTCACGATGAAAATGTTGGTTCATTGTATTGCATTACAAAGTATCCAACCAAGCACAAATAAGCTGATAATTGTGACCCAGTCTATGAAATCCAGTCTAAAGTCTCAATCTAATTTTGAGATAATGAGCAATGAGAATTAAAGTTAGTTTTATCATTTCAATATGAATTCAATCTTTGACAAATGAATGCAAGGTTGTGTTTTCACAGACTGTTCTTTTAAATGATTTAGGGTGGCTTTTGTAGAAAACAGTACATCACAAATATTGACTTTTTAGGTTTCACAGACTGGATCGCAATTATCATATTTGTCCAGTTACCTTGGTAAACTGTACAAACATGAAAATTAACTTGATAAAACCTAGGGATGTACCGATACCAGTATCAGTATCGGGTCCGATACTAAGCTCATGTACTCATACTCGTAAAAGTGCACCGCTACCAAAGAACGATACCTCATGTGACATAATTGACAGGACTGACAGAAATTTGTAGTGAAATTTGCTTTGAAAGTTTGTGATTTTTTTCTTGGAGTTGCTTATAATTAAGAAGCTATTCTATTTATTGGTCTCACTGTGTTGTGAAAAGGAACAGATAGAAGTACAGGCATCAGTATTGGCGAGTACCAGAAAATAAATATCGGTGCTCGGTCTTTAAAAAATATTTTTGGTTCATCCCTAATGGAAACAAACTTTATAAAAAAAGAATGCATAAATTAGATTTTTAAAAACACTGCAATATTATTTACCCAAACAAAAAAAGTGAGAATGAATTGGAGAAAGTAATCATACATTTTATTGATGATATTGTATATATACATGTTGTTTAATATATTTTTTTGTGGGGGACAATTTTTTTTTTCTCCCATTTTAATGTTATGAAAATAATAGATAAAAAATTACAATTAATGCATTTAATATAAATAAACAAATAAAATGTATTGTATAAATAAACAGATGTATAGTAGATACTGTATGTGTTAGTTGGATTTCGGGACAATTATTTGAACGTGTGTTTGCCAACGATAGAAAAAAATCTTAAAGTTGATTATTAACAGAAGTGGCAAAAATGGAAATGTATAATTATTTCTATAGTTTTATTATCCGGGCGCTTTTACATTGTGTGGGCTTGAGTCTCCGCACCCTTGAACATTGAACTGGATTAAAGTGCCAATAAATTAACAAAAATAATCTTCCTCACTTTCTCAATCCCCAGACATCTTTTCTTCACATTTTTTTTGTAGACATAAATGTCAAACTTTAGCTCTATAAGATTTATTTTTCATTACTTTTACCTGAATCAGTAAAACACCTGGCCTTGCCTTTTCATTTGAATGTCAATGAGGCTTTTGGAGATCACTGAAAATGTTGAGTAATGAAAACAAAAGCCTCTGCATTGATCAGTGCTGTACAAGAACAAAAAAACTGCTATTCTTCAGTCTACTCTTAAAGACTTTGAACTTCACAAACTAGTGAGATGTTGCACTGTGATGTTATCTACCAGTCAATATGTTGACTATAGAGGCGGCTCCAAACAGATAAGATGTCTGTATCTGAGAGAATCAAACACTCAAGACGGTGACCCACCAACTGTTTCATAGCGACACCTCAAGGTCACAAAAACGTATTGTCATGTTTTAAACCTCTCAATAAATGAATCTTTCATGCCTTTTATTTACTTTACAAAAGAGAACATGTCGCCCTTTGAAACACATTAAGCGGACCAATAAAGAGAAGCTATCAAAATTATAGGTTGTCAAGCCTTTATTTTGAGGCAAAGAAGGACATCTCAAACAGCACATTTGTACATGATATGTTATGACCTCTTTTTGCTGTTGCTCTCGCAGCACGCTTTGATTCTACACAAGCTTTGGTTTCTTGAAGAAGAAAATATTTAGTTCAAGTGATGAGTCATCAACCTATTCACTGAGCTGACAGCAGAAAGCACTCTCTCTCTCTCTCTCTCTCTCTCTCTCTCTCTCTCTCTCTCTCTCTCCAAGCCGTTTGGTTTTTATTCATGGATCTGGTATTGGTGGAAAACCCGGCAGTGCTGAAACGACACCTCCATAGCTTAGGGTGTTCTGTAAGCCTCTTCCACTGCTGCATCCCAGCAGCCCTCTCTCATCAGAAACACGAGCGTGTGCCACAGATAAGTCATGCTCCTCTGCGATTATGTCGTAAACACCGTTTCTCCCCCTCAGCCGCTGAGATCCTCCTCTCCTCCTGGTTTCCATGCCGTGGGTCTCTTTGCTTCCATACAGATTTTAATTGCTTGGCAATAAAAAAAGAAGTACCCAGCAGCTGAGACTCTCTCTCGCCGAGCATTTGTGGATACGGAGGCCGCCGGGAGGCAAGCGAGCCCTCAATAAAAGATCACGCATTAGAACCGATTTCCACATAAACCAAATGGACAGTTTGATGCGAGACACACTCTTAAGTTAAAGACTGTCAATGCTTTCAAGTGAAATTTGTGGCAGGCTTTTAAAAGTCCAAATATTGAAGTAGACTGGCAGCCTTTACAATTACTGCCTACAAATTTGCGATCGCATTAATCTGAGCATTAATCGTTTTTCAGTCTCTCACCCAGAATTCACTGGGTTGCTTTTCTTTAATCTGGAAACTCCAGGACCTGGTCAATTCAGCCAAGTTAAACACCCATGTTCCTAATATTTATTCAGGATGGGCACAAACCCATTATTCAACTAGATAGTACATCTCCCCTGCTGCTATTCCACTTCAGCTGAGGGCGCCAACACGAGCACAGAATAATCACTCCAGGTGATCTCACCATTAATAAACGGCCAAAATATTAACCTGCTAGATTCCTTTACCAATTTCAGAAACGGAACACGTAAATATAAGAAACTCTACCCCCAGTGTTTTTCATGCAAGGACTTGTGGGATATTTTCAGATCATGGTGTTAATGGCTAATTAATAGCGTGCTGTGGGGAGGTCTGCACACCCCTTAGAGGCTTAACGCTGAGAAATAAGACGGTCCTTTGTCCAGCTGAGCATAAATTGAAATTCAAAGTATGCCTACTGATGTAAACTACGGCTGGAAAAGCTTACGCCATGTTTTTGATGTTCATTTTGGTCACCTTGGCTGATCTGTATTTATAAACACTTAAAGGGATAGTTCATCCAACGATGAAAGATCATCATTTACTCACACTACATGCCATAGTCCGATGAACACAAAGAAAGATATTTGGAAGAATGTTAGTCATTTTCAGTTCCGAGACATTGTCGACTACCGTGTCCCGGGAACTCTGTTTTCCTAAATTCTTCAAAATATCTGATTGTATGTTCAACAGAACAACATTTTTTTCTTACTATGGTAGGGGATGATGTGAGTAAATGTTTCATTTTTGGATTAACTATCCCTTTAAGAAAATCGTTTTGCCATTAATATTGGCTCTTAATGCAAATACAGAACTGCAATTATCACAAAATATTATGTTTTATTTACCCTCAAGTCAAAAAAGAAAATATTTTGAGAAATGTTGACTTAATGACTAGATGACAATCTGTACCCCATTGACTTCCATTATATGAACAGAAAATCATCAAGCCATTTTTTTAAAATATCTTATTTTGTGTTCCAGGTTTTGAATGACAAAAGAAAATCATTCTTTGGTAGACAACATAAAAGATTTTTCCATTTTCTTTATTTACTAGACCAGAATGTATATATTCTAAAGCACAAGTGAAAAAAAGAATAAAAATAACTAAAATGTGGATTTATGTTTTTAAAAATATGTCTGATTTAAAGGTGGATCAGGTAGACAGATACATATTTTAATGCCTACTAATTCAAATACATGACAGGCAACAGGAAGGTAAATGTCCAGGATGAATGTCCTCAATTCACACATTTACATTCGATAGAATAAAAACAAATGAGATCTCAGTTGTTTCTCCAAGGCAGCAAATTAAGATTAAGTGGAGAACAAATGGCAACTTTTGCTTAAAGGTCAGATGTGTCATTATTTCTGTGCCACTAGCAACACCCATCTGAAACAAACAAAAAATGCTTTCGTGAAAACCCTCCCACTATCTGCAACTGGTCAATAAACAGAAATGTGGCTTTCTTGGTCTGAAAATGTAACTCTTAAGGGGATATTTCACTCAAAAATGAAAAATGTGTCACCATTTACTTGCATTCGAGTAATCTGTATTATCTGTATAAATTTCTTTGTTCTAATGAGCAAAGAGAAAGATATTTGGAAGAATGCTTATAACCAGACTACTGTTGAACACAAAAGAAGACATTTTGAAGAATGTAGGACAGCAAACACTTCTGGGGCACTTTTGACCACGATGGTTTTTTCCAACTATGGTGGTCAAAGGGGGGCAAAATCTGTCCGGTTATAACCATTGTTCCAAATATCTTTCTCTGTGTTCATCAGAACAAATGAACTAATTCCTAAATAATCACTATAATCTCACAAGTGTCTCCTCTAGTTCTAAACATGGTCATAAAAATGCAAACAAGTCACAGATTTCAATATCAAACATTTCTCATCAAATCTAAGATGTGCAACCACATACATTCATTTCTGAACTCTTAAAGTTTGAGTTTAAAAAGTTTCAGTTATTTCTGATGAGAAACATCTGAAATGGAGCTGATACTTCAATAAAACATAAATGAGAATTCAGGTTAGCCTGCTAAGCTATTAAAAGAGCTTTTCTCGGTTTCAGCTTTAAACACAAACAAAAGTCATTCGTGATCATTGCTAGTGAGACCTCATGTATAATCGAATGGCAAGTTTCATCGGTAAAGTTACAACTTCAAGGCCTTTAATTAGTCAAAAGTAACTTTTAAAAGTAACAATGACGGCGTGAGCTCACGTACCCCATGGAGGGAGAAGCTCTCGCAGGAAAGTCTAAATCAATCCTGCATTTCGCTTGAGGGGCTCATCCATGTAGAAAACAACACAGAGTTGCATGTCTTTACACAAATGATGTGCCAGACAGCCTCTTTCTCCTCAGCTGAGTGGAGATGATAGCTGAACAACGTCTCCATGTGCTCACATGATGCTGTCAGCATCTTAGCCGCACGCATCAGAATACCTGCAGCCGTGATCCGCCCCCACCCTCCACTAACCTGACTGACGTCTGAATCGCTGCTGTCTGGATTAAGAATATTAATGATGTGTTTTGGGAAGGAGGTGTTAAAGACGGAAATGTAGGTGTCTCTCGACACCTGCTCACTTTCATTAGGAGAGATCATTCGGGTAGCGTATCCCTCTGATCCCTCTGGGATCAGACGATGGCTGTCATGTTTCATGATTTTTCCCTTGGCTCAAGACGCTTCACGGAGCCCCATGAAAAGAGGGAGCAATTTCGTGAGACAACGGCGAAACGCACAACCACACTGGCCACTTTATGTGCGAGCTGTCTGAAGATGAAAGGTTCTTTTTCAGATCGAACTCACGATGCAAGGTTCTTGGTTTTAGGACTATGAATACATATTTCTGAAGCTGCACGACTCATAAAGAGCCTCCGGAGAGATGTGGTGGTCAAAGCAAGCAAGGGAAGTACACAAGAGCTTTAAAATTCAAAGTGTTGAGAAGGCTAAACTGTCAAAAGTTTAGGATCACGTGACAAAAACATTAAAAAATGTTTTTTAAAACGGTCAGTTCTAGTACTTGATTCTGATTGGTTGAGTGGTATTCTAAGCCATTATAAAATAAAGCAATAAGCCCCAAGAAGCAGAAGCAGTGGGTTACAGTGCATTTTAAAACAGCTAAGGAACTGGTGGCATGACGCGAAGCGGAGTTACTCTATATGCTTAGAAAGGTTTCAGAAAATACAGTAAATAAAATTAAATTTAGACTATGTGGTGCGGTCAGCCGCTATATATCGGGTATTTTATAACAGCTTAGAACTCCGCTCAGCCAATCGGAATCAAGGACCAGAACTGACCGTTATATAATACCCAAGTAACCCACTGCTTCTGTGATCCTAAACTATTGACTGGTTGTGTATATTTAAATATATATGAAGAGTTTGGTTCTACAATGAGATAACTCTGTTTTTAAATCTTTTTAAAATTATGTTTTTTATCGTGCATTCCAATTAATATCAATCAAACAGCAGTTGGTTTGTTTTAATTTAGGCCATAATATAAAAAACACGATAAAAAACAATAAAAACATGACACATCATAAAAAACAAGATTTTATTTTATTAACCAAACTCCTCAAATAGCCACGGAAAAAATTAAGAGACCATTCCAAATTTTTATGTCAAAACAGCATTTCTAGATGAACTGTGCCCATTCCAGTCCACCGTTGTTGATTTTAAACAAAACCAAAATAACTTTTTTTGAATACATGAGAAAATATTACTGTTGTATTGCTTGAATGTGAATATAACCTTGTTTTCTTTGCAGTATTTTAGGTTTATTATTTTGACCTGTTTATCCAGTTTTGGGAGAAATCAAATGTTGTAAGTAGTTCACAGAATTAATACAAATGAAAGTTTGCCATAAACACTAAATAGTAGGCTACATTTTAAAATCAGAAGAACGGTTTCTGAAATGGTCTCTTCATTTTTTCCACGACTGTATATTTAAATATATAAAAATTTCAAAACATGCAATTTTACCTGCAGGGTTAGGTGAAAATCAAGATGTCACCTGTTCATTCTTTCATTGTTTATGTCTATAAGGTTGAAGGTGGATGACTTGATTTAGCGCTTACAGATATTTGCACGCAAACAGAGCGCATATCTTCATTTAATATTCTCCCTCATGAACAGTAACGCTCGGCACACCTGCGTGGCCCAGGAGGAGAGATATTATTTACATCTGTTGCAAAGTGCAAATAAACACATCACTCCAGACGCATAAAAATAATTCTGTTCAACTAGAATAAACACTCTGAAGTCTGTAACAACACAAACAGGGTGGGGAAAATCACGCATTCATTTCTTTCTATTGTGCCATATATATCGTGAGATGTTTCCTTCGAATGAGATTTCTAAAACTCTCTGTAGTAGATTGGCAAAACAGTGTGAACTCTAGCAGACTCGGCTCCTTATTTTTAAAAGCAAACTCCTTCAGATTAGTTTGTATCAGGGCTATTCCAGCGCTATGGACGTGATATTTAGCATTATGGACGTAACATAAAAATGCTCAGAGAATGAATTTGTTACAATTATATTGAACCACCGGTTTATATTTTACTGAACCTTGTTGATAGAGTCTAAACATCAAAAAATGTCAGTCTATGAAAAAAATATATATTTAAAATAAGGGAAATAAAGATGCGCTATGAATGTGACAAAAAAAGGACGCGTTTTTTGGAGACGATAAACTTTAGATTTCTGTAAAATAAAATGCACAATCCTGAAGCATTAATACCCAATAAATAGAGAAGGGATGCCTTTTTATGGAACATAAAATAGTTACTTTATGTTAACGTTCATGTTTCCATTTATAAGGAATATGTGACAATCCTGAAAATGGCACTTACCTGACTATTAAAAATCGTGCACAAGAAATAAAACAAATGCTTTATAAATTTGAAGAGAGATCTCACATGGGTATTTGAACCACCAAATGTTCAAATCTGTGCTGTAAACATTTTGCGGTAAGTTTGACATTTTCACAGAATTGCCCATCACCAGTATTAAGACTACTTAACGTACATTCCAGCATTCATAACAGTACACAGTACATTAAACGTGAGTCTGAGGCTGTAAAAATCTTGTACTGGTAAATACATCGAAAGCAATGCTGCCTGACAAAAGGGTTCACAAACCATTTCATCTACTAAATCAATGTCATCTGCGTTATCATATCTCAGATCTTTTGACAAAAGCGCCACTTTGTAAGTCTGAATTTTCTCATTAAAAACTCATTTTAAGTTCTCTTTTAAAGTTTAGAATGTGACCGTGTTCAAAGAGTTCGAGAAATGTTGTGATTTTGCCATCAGAGACAGAAAACTGATTATAAAGGCAAAATTGTGTAGCTCCTCAGGCAACAAGCAGATCTGTCTCTCACACAGTAAAGAATCACTGCTCAAGTCGCTGGCACATATCCACAACCTGGAGTTTGTTGCCTCTCCTACAAGAAAACCTAGAGAAGGAAATTAGATCTTTTTACATCTCAATTGGTTCTCCAAGACGGAAATTTGATTAAAAACTGAACAAATAGAAACTTGGTGACTCTGAGAAACCACCTCGAGATCATTGGAAAAAAAGAGATCTCAACACGCTGCAGACTGTGCTCAGATTGGCAAAATATGTGCTATACCCGAGATTATAATGTGACTGCAAACATTTACATTTATTAATTAAGAAGAAACTTTTATCCAAATGAGAAGAGAGACTCACAAATGAGAGAGCATTTAATATATGAGAAAGCTAACAATAAGTGCATTTCCGATCAAAGCCCAAAGCATCAAAATCCACATTAGTTTTACAGATTTAAACTGTATAGAGCTTTTGTGATTTATGTAATTTTTATATTATTGGGTAAACACTTTTTATATCAAATACTGTTACTGTTAACATTAGTTAAAGCACCGTGAACTAATATTGTATTGATATTAGCATTAGCAACATTAACAACACAACATTGACATTAACAAAGATTGATAAATACTAGAAAACTAAATTGCTCATTGTTAGTTCATGTTAGCTAATGCATTTTGTTTACTAACGCTTATTATTTACCACTGTTGACAAATACAACCTTATAGTAAGGTGTTACCCTAAAATTCATATTGTTGTGGTAAAAATGTTTATACATGTAGATATTCCAGGGGACGCATGCGCCTTCTCAAAGTTAACTTCTGCTCTGTGTTTGTTGATCGGTCTGGTTAATAATACAAATATTAATGTTTTATTTTATTTGTATTCATATTTGAAAGTGTAATAAGTGCATTAAATAAACAATTTGTTGAGTTTTATTGTATATTTATTTTCTTCTGCTAGTAACCCACAATAAAACTGGCTAAACATTTGAAACATTCTTGCTAGCTAATGTGATTTACTTGTTACTTCTTTTGCTTGTTTTGAGAAATAATCTGCAGGGACTCTTTTCTTTGCCGATGTGTCCCGAAGTTAAGTTTGTGATAATAAACCTTTATGTACCCTAGGGTGCAAGCGTACAAACGTTTATTTATGTTGTTGCTTTGAAACCGTCTATAGTTAGTCTCGCAACCCAATTTAAAAATTGCTTGTATATCTGTAAAAACAGTAGAGTTCTGGTTTGAGCCACGTTGAAAATAAAGAGAAAAAAACAATTGATGTAATTTTATACTTTACCAAGTTTAAAAAAAAAAGGATTTAAAAAGAAGTTAACGAAGGGTTGCAATGTGGAATCCTCTATTGTTAACATGTCTCATTTGCATCTATTTTAAAAGCCATTGCTTCCAATGTTTACCTCATTTGTAAGTCGCTTTGAATAAAAGCGTCTGCTAAATGACTAAGTCTAAATATAAACGTTAAGCACTGAGACACATTTAATACTTAGAAAAATTAAAAAAATGTATATGAGATCTTTATTTGCCTTTCATTGGATTGGTTTTCTTTGTACATTTCCACTCAGATTTTTACTTCTCATTGAATTTTTGGCTTAACGTCACATGGCGTCACACCATTTTAAAGAGGCACACATGTGACTGCCTTTTCCAATAACAAACCAAGATTTAGTAGCAGGATACAAGAAATGAGCGCTGGAAACTCTTTTAATCCTTAAATCTGTGTTCAGCCTCAAAGCTGAGCGGGGCTACTTGTGTTATTTGCTCTCGCCAAACAGAGGCACCACACGGAGCCTAATTCCGCTCTTTCTTGGTCTTCGGTCTGCAGATGAGAAATAGGCTGAGGCCTTGAAAAAAATCCCTGAAGCCCTTTGCATCATCAGTGTGTCTGGAGACAAGAAAAACTCTCAAGGACTTAAAGCTTTAATGATATGTTTGCCACAGCCACGGTTTGTGGAGGAACGACAGGCGGGGGGCGGCTGGGGGGGCACATCCTGTTGGAAAACGTATACATTTTGACTCATATTCTTTTGGCACTTTCCATCAAAAACCCTGCCGAGCTCCTTCGGAATGCAAATATTCTCTTATTACCCGCTCACCAGCAACGTGTCATTTTAAGGTGTGAGATCTGAAATCACATCATCAGAAATCTGAATTACGAACACCATCACTCATCCTCTTTAGCTATAGGACTGTTCAAAGAAACCTTAAAATCTGTCAAGGTAAGTACAGCAGCTGATGTGTTTGGCTGAGCTTCGCTATTATGATGACAAATTCTATGTGATGAATGCGCCCACATTGTTGTGAATCTTGTGGAGGTGTATGGTTTTGACAAACGTCTACCTCCTTTTGAAATTGAAAACAATAAGCGCCGCTCAACGGAGGACAGGAGTAAAAAAATCAACTCTGTGAGCACCAACACATTTTAGTTTAAGTAGGGCTGTAATATTCCAGAACAAATTCAAGTTCAACAGAAGATGTAGAGCATATCAAATAAGTAACTCAGGTATAAGCTTTTCCAAGTCGCCGTGTGACTGGCTCGAACCCGGTCTCACTGACCTCAGCAAAGTCTCCTCACCTAACCCCCAGCTAATTTTCCCCGCACCCGGGGCTACTTCCATTCCCTCGCCCAAATCTTGGCATCAACGGATGGTCTGAGCCCCAGTTAATGCTCGTATCCTTGTCTCTCTCCCCCTCTCTTCATCTGCAGTCGGCCTCATAAGATTTAACCCAGCTCCCTTGTGCCTCCTCGCACATATCCCTCTCGTCCATTTTCAAGGTGCTCCGCATTTGCCGAGACCCGACTCAGGCCCCGGGCAGCTTCAAGGTCGCCAACCTGCTTCTTCCCCGGGGACCGTCTTGTCTGCCCTTGAGGGTAAACATCCCTTAAAACAACAACTGAAAACCACAGTACGCTTCACCGTCATGCTTATTAATAGATTTCCCCTCATTTAAAACACATGCTAATCTGTTTGACACATCTCTTTGAAGTTGAAAGATGGAACTCAAGGCAGATTATTTATAGAGCTAAAGATGACGCAGTTTTAATCCTTCACATTGCTGGTTTGTGTGAGGTCAATCCAGTTCTCACAGAACTAGGGGAGCGGCGCTGTTTCCTCAGGGTATTGCCGTGTATGAGAGGAGTACAGAAATCTGCCTCAACTCCTCAAGAGATTCGGCAGAACTCTTCAAATAACGGCAAGCTTTTTAAAGTTGCGATGAGCTGCTTTGGCACAATGCCACGTCAATGATATGCATATGTATGCGCGCGCTAAACAAATAGACGCGGCGTGTTTCAAAGAAACAAAAACGAGAGCCCTTGCACGTAGTTTGGCAAAATAGGTCATTGTCATTCCTGTCTAAATGAGATGATGGTACGGCTTTGCCCCCCAGTGGATTCTGGGTAAACTGCATTGTCTCTTGTTCCTTTCTGCATAGAGGAAAGCATGATGTTGTATTGTAATGCCGGAATAAGCAGAATATTACATATATGGATAGTTGACAAATAACTGTGTAAATGTGTCCTATGGTGTGATAGCAAACATTCTGAAAAAAATTTACGAAGATAAATCTCTCTTATGCTATTATAGATTGTAAATAGATATATTAATAATATCAAAATAGAATATTTTTAATATCAGTTGGTGGTCAAAATATTTCCTGGCACACTTTAGGACACATGTTGGTATATTTGTCAACTACCCATATTTTGTATATGATATGTTTTGGGTATATAGAATGGTCACATTTTTTACTTTTAATTCCACCTAAGGTTAGATTAAACTATCAAAATATGAGATGCGCGAAAAAACTTGGCAAATTTATAAGATGAACAAAATTTGTTTTCAAAAAGCAAACTACAGCGTATCAGGGAATCTCAGTATATGGGTTTTATATGCAAAAATGCACTGAAAAACAAAGATCTCACACGAAATAATAGATACATTGCCTACAAATGTATATGCTTTTATATTTGAATAATTATCTCGATTTAAAAAAGCAGTAATTCTCCTGGACCTTGACTCAATAAGCTTTGCCCATGTGTTGTTTGTTATTTTTTTGCCAAGCCTCCTTTCATTCTTCTCAGTTTATACTATAAACAGAACTCTAGAAATATAGAACATTTTGGTAACAATTTTGGTAAATAAATGCATTAGCTGACATGAACCAACATTGAGCAATATAGTTTTTTAGCATGTATTCATCTTTGTTGACGCAAGTTAATACCAACGTTATCATTCATGTTAGTTCATTCTTAAGTAACTGATGTTAACAGTTACAACTTTTGATTTGAAAAATAAATAGGTAAATGTTGAAAAGAACATAAACTGAGATTAATAAACACTGCCGACATTTTTTTCATAGTTAGATCGCGTTAGCTAATAAATTAAGCAATGTTTACTCTAACACATTATGTTAACAAATTGAACCATATTTTAAAGTCTTACCAAAACTGACCAAAAGTAATTCACTCTCCAAAGTTGAACATCACTTTTTGTCACTACTGACTATTCTTCAAACAACTCTAGAATCTAGTCTAAGTTTAAAGACTTCACCTGTTACCAGCAGTAAAAAAAACTTTTACTCTCAATTCAATTGACTTTCCCTTAAAGACTATCATTCATGAAGCTACTTGAGACATAAAAAGGCAATTGAAGGTAGGCTAGACCAGTTCTTTAGTCAAACTAGGTCATTTACATGCTGCTCACTCGAATATTTATCATAGTGATTGGGACGCTTCAATAATTCACAGATCTGTCAAAAAGGCGTAGCCGCCACACGGTCATCGGTGACGCAATACGTTACGCATCTCAAATCAGTCGAGGGATGGCATCCTGGCTCACTACTGACAATTAGTTCAATTCTGCTTCTCCATAAGGGCAGATGTAAGGCAGGGAGTTCTGGGTATGAAATTCAAACGGCCCACTCCTCTAGTTAGCGAGGTTGTCTGGCGATCTCACAGTTGGTGATTTACATGGAATTATCCCACAGCTGGTCTAATCGGGTCAAAGACCTGTAGGCTGTAACCGTTCCCCACATACCTCAATACATTAACACACTTTTAAACGATTTTCATGCTCGAACGAAAGAGGCGATCGGGTAGAGGGCACCGTGATGAATTTGTTGATAAGAGGTGTATGCGCTTACAATTTAATACGATTGCTCTTTGCCTTTGTATGTGGCGGTGTACTGTTTGCTTATGCACACCTCAGTACACAATAATGGTTTGTGTACAAACATGTCGCAGTCTGGGACAAACACGATGGCATATAACAACAGGCAATGATTTCACACAGTGTGGGGCTTGTGGTTTAAATGGATGAGGAAAAATTCCAAAAAGCAGATTGTGGAATTGGTTAACCATAGGTGCCTTGATTGAAATAACTGTTGTTGACGTCTCTTCAAGCTAAATCATTGAAGTATTTTCCTAAGGTGTTCAAATGATGATATAATATAAAATGTTCACGTAGAAAGGAGATTTTATTTCAGTAAATGTTATACGTATTGTAAGATTGGATGTTGGGAGGTGGGATTCAGATGATGATCCAGCTCTAACACAAAACAACAAAATAGTAAAGACATGCTTCTAAATCCTGATGAAAATACATTTAAAGGTACAGTCTATGAAATTTAGCGGCATGTAGCGTTGAGGTCGCAAATTTCAACCCAAGGCTCACTCCACCCCTCCCTTTCCAAGCACTACGATGGCTGATAAAGGACTAAGATGTCGTCACGTTTTCACTTATTTGTTGAAGGAGATAACATAATTACGAAACGCGCTCTGTGGAGCAGTTTGTCCGTTTAGGGCTACTGTAGAAACAACATGGCTACTTCCATGTAAAGGGGGCCTGCGGTGTATGTAGATAGAAATAACTCATTCTAAGGTAATAAAAACACAACGCTTCATTATGTAAGGTCTTTATACACCTCTGAAGACATTGTTATGTCTATTACATTGCATTTCTGTGAATAGATCCTCCAAAAAATAACACATTGGACCTTTAAATAAATTTCGCTTTACCTGTCTAGGTTAGTTCTTTTCTAGTACCTGCAGCTATACCTAAAGGCATTCTCAGGTGTGTTTCATTCAAGCATCAACATAGTCTCAAATGTTTCAGGGAAATAAAAACAGGTACAATTAAGTCTGTTAAAATACATTTGTAACATGTTTGTAGACTTTATAGGTAAAATAATCTGGATTTATGTAAATGTGAGGAGAACTGTTTTGAGTTCATATTCTCAAACTCAAATGGAGACGTTTGTGAGATTTCTTTGGTGTTTCCTCAAAAAAGAAATATTGGAGAAACACGAGAATCTCCATTTAATCCCATTAATGCCTGTGTGAAATGACAGAGATATAACCAAGATCTCATCTGTGGTTTTTCTCATAGGTAAGAACTTTAGGAAACAGTCCCTGCCCTCGCCCGGCCTGAACACATTACTATACATTCCCATCGCAACATATTCTCTCTCTGTACACAAACAATGTATTTTCTTGTCCAGTCACCGTTAGCTTGTTTTGTCATTCACCTTCATGCTAACCTGTATCAGCAAACGGACACATTACAAATCTCAAGAAGGGATCTGAAATTGACCATTACTAGAGTTAAGAGAACAAGATTGCAACACGGACGGAAGGGTTTGATTCCAAGCACCAGAATGATGAGTTCCTCTGTGTAGGTTTACTGTCTGTCAGACAACATCTCATAGAGATAATAGCATTGCAGTGGAAAGTAAATGGAGTTTGTTAAAGCAGGTGACAGCGTGAGGTGACCTTATCAAAGTGTGATAAAGAGGAAATGGGGACAGAAATCAAAACAGCAGCGGACCTGAAGCCCACCACAGCTGCTCTGTGCATTACATGTGAGGATGTGGGGGGGGATTTTTTGGTTGGGGGGATGTTTTTTCTGGGCGGCACGACGAAGGGCTGTTATTTGTTATTGAGTGGAGTGAATTGCTCTGTTGATGGGAGCTAAGGAAAATGTCACCCAGCCCGATACGGGAAAACGTGTCATTTTTTATTTATCTCTGCTTGCCGAAAGACAAATATGAAAAGCCGGTGTGTTGTGTGTATCGTTTCGCATATAGCCCATGGGTTTCATTTTTCAAAACAAGTGCAGTTACAAGACATATTTTCCATTTTTAACCCAGCACATTGCACTTTTTGTTTGACAGCATTAACATTGAAATCTAGTTAACGCAGCTGATTTATTTACATTGTGAGGTTAGACTTATTCAAGCTGTAAATAACAATTGGCAAACGTTGAGGATGATCAAAAATGACACGGATACCTATGCTTAATCTACCCGTCAAAAACTGCCTGAGCTCTGAGCATCTACTCCCCTCTGAACAAGCCCCGGGCTACGGAGACGCTGACTAACTCACACGAATAAAGTTTTAGTAACTCACTAATCTCTTTCAGCCTCCCTCAACTCTCACAGAGCACAGTGGGGTTACAGCTGCAGGTATTGAGATCAGCCTGACAGACGGTAAACTGGTGGGAGGCAGGTGTCAGAGACAGGTGGTCCTGATAAAACGATTGGAGGTGATAGAGTTTAGGACCCCCTCCACGATTTGGATGCTTTGGAATAGGATTGCTCGGGTGCTTTGTATTATACAGTATGTGTACCTTTGTTCCAACCTCATTGGATGCCCCTTATAAAACATTAAAACTGTAAAGAAAATATTGTGTATAAAGTTGGAAACACTTATGAAATAAGACATAAATGTATATTCATTATTTGCAAAACTCATACACGCAGTATAGCATGGGTGACATGTTAACACGGGAAGCACTTTGACCTGTCAGGTTTGCGTGAATTCTATTTAAAGGGACATTTATTAAATGTCGTACACCATCATGAAATACATTTTTCTCAGTGATATAAATGCATTTCAAGATGGCGTACACGTGATAAATGATCACTGAGGCTTTCTTTTTTTAGATTTAAGTTACCCGCACAAATGGATATATACTGCATGCAAGGCCTCTTTGGTTACATTCATTGAGTACATTGTTCGTTGAAGGACCCTGAGGACCCTATAGGCCTGTATGCTTGCTTGCAGTTATTTCCTATAACTTATTTGGTTAAAACATGATTATTTCCAGATGTTACATTGTACGGTATAAATAGAGGTGTCTGTACAATAATAAAGAGCACAACATTGATGTTTCCTGCGTATGAATGCTCCCAGATCTGCAGGAAAATTCTCTCACAACATCCAATATGATTTAATGGGTGATCCAAAACACTTTTTCACCTACTTAGTGAATCATTTTACGTAGTTTTTTGGGAATGTACCGACTGCTTTATGCTATAAAATTTCACCTCCAAATGCAGTGCAGTAGGTTTCAAAACGGAGCATTTATTTCCCACTGTACCAATCTATGTTCATATTACATCCCTTCATCCCCGGTAATCAAAGGGCTCTGGGTCACTGGCCCCATTGGAAAGGTCTAAAATCTGTTCCTGTTATAATGTGTCTCAGCAAACTATACTGTATATGTCCATAACAGAGAGGCAAAATATATAATGAAATGAAAATAAAAGCGCTTATGACCCTCTCTCGGTCTATGATTGATGTGTTTGCCTGTAGTCTTTTTTCCATCACTGAAAAATGCCAGCAAAGACAGCAACAACCACAGAAAATGGATGCTGTTTGTCCGAGCACAGTCAGACACAAAACCTTTTCAGTGTAACTTTGGATGCACCGAAAATTAAAATTCTTGGCCGAAGGCGAATAAAAATGAAACACTTGGCCGAAGGCTGAATACCGAACATGTATTTTTGCATTTCTTCTATTTATTTAGCCATTTTTTCCACGTTTGCATAAACTGGATGGTTAAAAATGTTTTTTTTTATAATTCGTCTTGCTTTACAATAAAATACAATATAAGAATGTAATGTAAGTTACTCTGTACCCCTACAAAAAAAACTTTAAAACAAAACTCATTCAAATGTGGCATTCAACATTAGGCCTATAAACTTAAAATAGAAAAAAATGAAAACTGTTGGATTACTATAGGCTATTGCAAAATGATTTAAAGATAAAAAACATCCAATGCGAACAATTTTGACTGATGCTGCCTGACAACCAGTTCACGTCTCTCTTCCAAACTCCGCCCACAAAAGCTGGCTGTACATACTTTGAAAAGGTGTTTAGTACAGAGAACTGAGTGCACGCGACCACTGTATGATGTCAAAGGATCTACAAACTAGACATTATGCTCCTATAAATTGGTTGATGTTTATTTATTGTATTTATTTATTGCTTCTTTGCAGTAAAAGAGAAGCATACAGGATCTGTCGACTGTTTCTTCAGAATAAACAAACAAAAATTAGGTTAATCTCAAAATGACTTAGTTTTAAGGTGCACAGTACATCATTCTCAGTAACCTTAAACATTTTAACCACATGCAATAATCACAAAAGGAGGCTAACAATCCACAACCCATTGAAACACATGAAAGCTGATGCCAGAAGATGTCAGTGTAGTGCAAGATTCATGATCGTAGAGAAAAGGCTACAAATAGCAAAACCCCAGTCTATCTTTCTCCTATTCTTCAGCCGTGAACCCTGCTATTGTCAAGATCTGCCTTTCCGATTATCATAAGTCGTCTCCATCTCTCTCTTCCCTCAAAGAACCACCAGAGACAGCATCTTTGGCAAAGCTCCTCGCAATTGATTAAGTGTCTGCTTTTAATGAATAAGGGGATGATTAACAGTCCCATATCTCTTGCAATAAAAGGCCAGTGTGCTATACACTGATAGATGGGAAGTTAAGCACAAGAGAGAAAGCAAAAGGTAGCGCGCTGCTGTCATCATCTGTGCCAGTAGACTTCCGCATAAACCGGCACGCGGTTGCCAAAACAAGCCGGCTTCATTCATCAACAGCGCTAATTAGGTTGTCGAAAGCACTTATTACATTGGGAGCGCAAACCGTTCAATTCTAATGGGAGTCAATGCTATTGATGCTGGGCATTGCGAATTCAGAATTATTAAAACTACAGGAATGCCAAATGAACTCGAACGTTACAAACTTGGCAACACTCGCGGCGCGTAATTGGAAGCCCTGTACAATGAGGGTTGCGAACGAAACGCAATGCCAAGCCGATATAAAAAAAATCTGTCGTCTAATCTAGTTATGAAAGTTTAGTGAGAAATGAAGTGAGATCCCGCGAGTTGATAGGTGAGAGTTCAGGTTCAATTTTAATAGCGATAAACCCGTTTGAATTTTGCAGTTAATCCCGCGTGGGCACCAGACATCGGGAGAAATAGCTTGGAGGTGCTCATATTCTCACCTGTCCGGCCTGACATTATCAGGAAGAACTTCTTTGATGTTATCAACCACGGCCATCTGGATGTGAATTTAATCCAAGCAAAGATTAGACCCACCTGCTTCAATTTCTAACCTAATATCAACTTTTACAGACTTAACTTGGCTTCTTGGGTCTACCTCTTGGCGAGAAGAAACTAGGGGATTGGGTAGATTTTTACATTTGTGAGGGGTGCTTGGCATTAGCAACTCGGCATCATGATGCAGGTGTTGTGGTTAGTTGCCAGGATATTGCTGTGTTTGGCAATGTGGGTTTAGTATGTTGCTGACACTCTCAGATCAAAATATCTTACCAAAGTAGAATATTTTAGATTATGTTGATGTTGCAAATTCAGAGTTATGGATGTGACATTTTCAGAAACTTGAAATATGAATTCTCAGATAATGTATTTATAACCAATATACCGAACCATCTGTTTATATGTTGATAGAGTCCAGACATCAGAAAATATCAGTCTATCTATAACTTTTCTATTTACAAGGTGGAAAAAATTACGTTTTGTGGATGTGACAAAAAAAGGACACCCATTTTTAAGAGCCGACATAATATGTAGGATTTCTGTGAATTAAAATGCACAAACCAAAAGGAATTATACCCACCAAATGGAGAAGAGATGGCTCATTATAGAACATGAAATCTTTATTTTGTTTTTATTTTCATGTGCCTATTAATGAGGAATATGGACCGTTATAGATAGTGACGTTATAGTGACTATTCACTTACCAAACCAAACTATGGAAAACTATGCATTATGGGTATTAAAAACACTAAATATCTGACCTGTCATTACGTTGAAAACCTTTGGGAAGAACTTTTCATCTTTTTTAGTTGACATTTGCATGGAATTTCAAAAGATTCCATGTATGAGTTTTCATTTAAAATTGTGACAGCCCAAGAATGGACTTCTCTAAGGTTTCTTTCACATCCTTAAGTGTTTCTTGCCATTTTGTTGCTGGCCTACTGGGGCTCATAAAGCAGAATTCTTTATAAAGCTCCTTTGGAACAAAATGTGTTATACAAAGTATTATACAAATAAATCAAATTGCACAGAATTTGATCTTGAAATACAAAATACGTGCACTTTTCCACACACAGGCCAAGCATGGACCCATAAGGGAGATCTGAAGGATTATTTACAGTAAATTTGTTTCATTTCAGCTGGGAAATGCATAAGAATTTGGTGTGCGACAATATCTGTGCACGGAATTTGAGATCAACCTTCTACACAAACACAGCTGCGTGTCATCATCCTTCGGAGTCTGATTAGATTTTTGATTTCATTCAAATTAGAATTATTAGAGGTAACAAATGACGGATCCTGAGAATGTAAAATGAAACAATCAGGATTATTTCCTGGGAACGTTGCTATCGACTGAAGAATGCCTCAATTACGGCTGATTGCAGAGAGCGGCGAGATCCACAGTCTGATTACTAACAGTGGCATCAGACGCACAAGTCTTACCTCTAATGACTGACCACTGCTGGCATCTCTAGATAGGAAACACTGTGTGGATTAGACCGAGCCAAGTGCAAAAACAAAACCATAAGCGACACTTTCATTGGATATACTGGAGTTCCTTTAAAGGGATAATTCACCAAAAACTAAAATTCATCTTCCGTCATTTCCTCACCCAAATGTCATTCCAAATCTGTATGACTTTGTTTCTTATGCAAAAGAAGATATTTTGAGAAATGTGTCCATACAATGGAAGCGAATGGGTGCCGGCGCTGTTCGTTTACTGACTTTTTTCAAAATATCTTCTTTGGTGTTCTGCAGAAGAAATAAGTCATTTCAACCCCTGGTTAAAATAAAAAATGGACAAAATGCATGTCAAATGTTAACCTAACCTATCATTTTATAGGTTATGAACATTTAAATTACCATTTAAACATAAATAGGTCTAAAATCTACAAAATACAAAACATGCATCTGTAATAGATATGATCAAAAGCTTGTCAACTTGTCCATTTATCTATGAGATAATTTTCTGTATGTATTGAGAGACACCCGGGAAATGTTGTCTAAATTGCATAAGCGTTCATTTCGGTCTAAGATGATGAATGATGCACGAGTGTAGGCATTTGTGATCAACGCCTTATATTCTATTTGTGAATCTCATCAAAGTGCATTGCATTGAAGCAATCAAACAGACTTATCTTTAATAAATGGGTCGGTGTCTTCCAGCATTACCTGCATTACTATCTAATAGCCCCAGACTCCTTTGAGAAATTAAATTGGCTCCTCCAAGACCCAAAAAGCATATTAATAATGTAACGCTCTTAGTAAACATGAGTTGAGGTTTGACTGCAGTGCTGTGCAGAATTCCGCTGTACATTCATTAATATTCCTTTACAGTTCACTAGTCCTGCAAAAGTGCCTTTTAACATCCCATAAGGAAAGTGATGTCAGCTCTGAGAGGGCTGGATGCATGACAGAGGTTTTAGCAGGAGTCCGTAGTGTTCCTATTTTCCTAAATATGACAGGGCCACTACGACTGTGAACTTTTATTATAAAAGATGTGAACAGGAAAGAACTTTGATTTAGTGTGTTGAAATGTACTGCTGGATTATATTATATTATATTATATTATATTATAAGGAAAATGAATGAAAAAAATATTTAATGAACAAAAACGAAGCATGCTGATAAAGTTGGAGGCATCCACCACACTATAATTTGACTTTAAAAAAAACATGCAGACTATAATCATTTTGCACAATGGATGTCTTGCAATTTTTTTAAATATGTATATTAACATTAATCAAATACTTCCTCATTCGAAACACAAGAAAGAAGACAAGTCTTACTATAAAAAAACTCACTGTCTTGGATCTATGCACGTCTAACACTACAAACTAAAGGTCTGTATGTACAGGAAAAACGGTATCCTTGATTACATCGAAACGTTCAGCAATCCTTCAATCAAGAGCATTTCTCACTGTGAGGTCAAGAGTTAAACGCATCACAATACTAACTGCCTCTCTATATAACGGTTCGTCGTCTGTCTACAGGCTGTTCAGAGAACGCCGTCGCTCCCCTGCTGCAGTCTCCTCTCTGCAGGGCCATCTGCTCCGGCTTGCCACATTCAACTCGAGAAAAGCTCAATCTTTTTTTTGCACGATCATCTGCCTACGTGCCACGTCTCTAGAGGTCTGCAAGGGGTTGTGGGTAGACATTAAAACTGAGCTTGTGGCAGGGGAGATTTTATATGTTTTGCATGTAAATGTGTTTAGACAAACTATTTTGGTTAAAGGGATAGTTCAGCCAACAACGACAAGTATGTCATCATTTACTCACTCAAACCTATATGACTGTCATCTGCAGAACACAAAAGAAGATATTTTGAAGAATGTTGGTAACCAAACAACAGCGGTACCCATTAACTTGCATGGTTTTGTGTCCATACAATAGAAGTGAATGGGTACCGTCGTTATTCATGTCTTCTTTTGTCTTCTGCAGAAGACAGTCATAGGTTTGCCTGAGCAAATGATGACATAATTGTAATTTTTGGCTGAACTATACCTTTAAACCAAAATAATGTGCTATTGGTATATAAATATCTTCCTTCGTGTTTCGCAGAAAAAATCGTCATATAGGTTTTGAAATGATGACAGAATTATCAGTTTTGGGTGAAATATCCTTTTAATAATAGTTTTCATTGCTTTCATTACTGTGCGGTAGCTCCACCCACTGTCAGACAGTCATTCAATTATATTCAATTTAAAGAGTCTGGTCAAATGCCACATTCCACATTCCTGTAAATGAAGACATGTGGATGTTTTAAAGTCCTGCACCATCAAAGGTGATGAGAAACGATAACTTCATTATTCCACTGGCACCGACACACTCAAACCACCTGGAGTCGAAGCATCCTCAGTCACACCAGACAGTGACTGTATACTGTGAGTGTGTGCAGTGGTCCGTTCTTTAGTCACTCATTAGTTGGGTGGTTTGGCAGGCGGAGGTATTTACATGCCCTGTGTCCCGCTGTGTAATTCGAGGATGTAATTGGTGCTGGGGTCTCTGCACTCCATCCCGGGAAGTCATCTCTTCCACTAGCTTACAATCATGCACCCATACCAAATTTGAAATAGTCTGTGGGGCTTCTTCAAAGGAACACAGTTTTCCTTCGTAGCTAGACTAAAAATGAGTGGAATCGAATTTAGTGCAGGGGTTAGGTGGAGAATGTGGTTTGGGTTCAAATTCATGCAAGTGTAAAATAAAATAAGCCAAGTATTATTTGGTGCTCATGCATGGTGGGAAAGAGTCAAAATTCCATTGCATCCTGCAGGTTGTATGGCCAAGACTGTTGTTCGGGAAAAGATGGGGCAACTGGGAATTTGTGAAAAGGAGGGGTCCACTATTTCCTCTTTTTAGAAATGCCTCTGTATCTGGTTATAGCTACAATATTTATTGTAAGTATTACTTTATTACCAATTCAGGTGTTTATCCAAAGCTACGCTGGCAGCTATGTACAGGGAATGTAATTTTAATCTAGGCGTCGCCCTTTGATGACATTCAGAGGAATGTGTTTATTGCAGGGTCTCAGACTCCTGACAAGAGCTTTACAGCTGTCTAGTATTCTGCCAGACTAGGCCTCATCTATCACAACACAACATGACAACTTAAAAGTCAGGTTCTTTTTGCAGCCTCACAAACGCAGCCTGTTTTCTTTTTCCCACACATGTCTCTGACTATGTCCTCTTCAGTCCTCTTCTTTTCAGACTTAACATGTTTTTACTAGAGATGCACTAATATATCAGCCAATAATCAGTGTCTGCTGATGAGAGCAAATTTTTTCACACTTTCGGCCGATTTAAAAACACCCGGTGGTCAGGGCCGATATGTCCTGTCAAAAAGAGGACAGGAAAATGTTATTAATTTGTGCTCTGTAAATTGAAAATGGTAAGAAACATCACAACTAGTTTGAATATTTACAGTCATTATATAAATTCAGAAGGTTAAGAAATATTCATTTAATCTTCACAATCGGTATCGACAGATATCAATCTGAATAATCGGTATCGGTGCATCTCTAGTTATAACTGTTATAAATATATCAAACCAGCAGGTAACCACATAATCATACAGTACATATTTATTATAATAAATAAGCTTATCTTTTAAAAGGGGTAAAATTCTTCCAATTTTTGTTGATGTGCATTCAAGCAAACTAGTGCAAATTGATCTGTCACTTAGAAAAAACATACGGGCAAAAATGCAGATCTCAACACGGACCGGTTGTGTGACAACCTTGACAAAACTAATGGTAAAAGCAAACGCTACGAGACTGTATTCAAAACAAGCTGAGCTGCAGTGAAGAAAAACACAGTTTACTGCTGTGAATCACTGTCTGCCAAGAGCATGAATCTATTGAATGAATAAACATTACAAAAAATAATGTTCAAGGTAAAGTCTGAGTCCTGAATCAAAACTTGTTGAGAACCACTGTATTTGACCTCAGGTAAAACAAGTCTTTCCATAGTGAGCACAGAAACAGTGGAAAACAACAGATCAAGTGAACCATGCATTCTTTAACAGCCAGAAACACAACAATGAAAGAAATTAGACATGTGACGGTATCCATTTTTTACAACATGATAATTCCACTTTCACTGACTGTAATCCATACAAACACTTTCATGTGCAACTGACGCCATGACGTTTTTTTCGTTTTTTACTGCATAAAAAAAATATCAGCATGCATGCTTAACAAGATGTTAACATTCTTCGCATCACATGCTTTGCTAATACTTGCTCATTAAAAGTTGCTTTAGTGCATTTTGAATCTTTTTCTCTAGTGAAACATTTTTAGTCTGAAGAGAAGAGGACTGGTAAGAATATTTTCCTCAAAGTTAGAGTCAGGTTGACTACGTTAGGGAAGTTCTCACAAAACCCAAGAGTTTTAGATGACTACATTCAAAATTCTACTCGAGTCCCACGTTGAATCCTCTGCCTCCCATGTACTCATTGTACATTCTGTTTGACTCGCATTATTTTTCTGTTACATCTCACTACAGCTCAGAGAGTGAAGCAGATGCACACAAGAAAGCAGAGGTCGGGCAGACCTTCCTCACGGCCATCTTGTTGCAACTCTTGTATATACCGTAGTAGTTCACCCAAAAACCATGCAAACCCTAACTAATGTACTTCAGTCACTGTTCCCCCTGTAGACTACAAAAGGAGATTTGCATCATAGATAATAATCCCTGTTCGTAAAATGAGAGTGAATGGTGACCTACGGCTCAAAAGCTATTAAAAAGCCTCATGCAAATAATCAATGACTTGTGCAAATTCCATTTGTTTTAAAAGCTAAAAGAGGTTTTTAAAATTGTCATTTATTCACTCTCATGTTGTTTATAACTCCTGTGAAACACAAAAGAAGACATTTAAAGAAATGTCTAAGTGGTTTTGTGTCTTTCCAATGAAGTCAATGGGGGCCAAAGTTGTTTGGTTAAAAACATTCTTCCAAAAAATGCATTTGTGTTCTGCAGAATAAAGTCTTGCAGGATTAGAATGACACAAGAGTGCGCAAATGATAAAACAATTAACATTTTTGATTATCTATCCCTTTGCAGCCTCTTGTCATTTCACTGGTAAAAATATCTCCAAACATTTCGTGTTCAGTGAAAAAAAATCACGGCATGGGTATTTCTCTTTTTTGTTTGAAATAACTTCACCTTTGAGGAAATTCAAGATATTTTATTATGAGGTCTGCTCACATTCCGCCAGTCTAATAAATCAATCCTTTCCAAAAAAATACTGGCAACATAAAGAGAGCTGCCGGTGCAGTAAACAAGTGACCCTGACACGGACAGGAGCAAGGTCTTCAGTAGAGCAGGTCTCCAGTAAGAGGTCTCTCTGCAACTATCTTTCCAGCATAATTAATCAATCCCTTCTCGACAACCTTGACAGCACCCTGCCCGCCGCGAGGTATATCGGCAACTCCAACCTTGATAAGCCAGGTTCGCTGCCAGTTATTCAAGCGAGGAGGGCAACAGGATAATATTTAATTTCAAAGATCAAACGTCTCATTTGAGTAAACCAGCCGGCACTAAAACAGTTTTGTGGTGTGCCCCCATTACGTCTCGGCAAACCGGCACACTTTCTTCACTTTTACAATTCACTTTAATTAAAAGAATCCAGACTCAGATCGACGATCACACCCCAGCGAAGGTTTGTGCTTGATTCCTGAGGGGACACGGAGTGTAGAGAACTAACCGACGGGGTGCATGTGTTTGCCTGCCGCTGTACACGATAAACAGTGTGAGCTTTAAACTATAAAAAGTTAAGACGCTTTTGTACGCACTCAAGGATTGTGCATTAAAGTACATTTCAACTCGTTTCAATAATGAGTATTCAAGAGGAATTAAAATGTGATTTCTTTGCTTGGGCACCGCTGCCTTGTTACAGATTCATGAGGTGTATTCGACTATGGAAATAATGGAGATTTAGTTGAACACCATAATTCAAAAACATTGCTCAAATGTTTCTCATCCATGTGCAACGGTACCTCTTCGTGGCCGCTCATTTCTTGAATTTATAAGAGAAAGTGCTTGCACAACTTGTTTCATGCGTTCTTTATTTGAATGTGAATCTGAAACAAACAGCAGATAGTAAACAGACTCTGCTATTGTGCAACTGACACGACGCTGACAGGGGTCAGGCAGACGCGTTGTGGGGGATTTTTTTACCCACTGACGCTGTCAGCAATCCAGCGCTGAAGATCAAATCAATGACCTTCCGAGCACTGCCATCCCATCTTCACATTGATCATGTGACCCTTATAGCTCATTGCCCTCTTCAGCCCTGCCTTCAAACAAAGAGAGTTTGTACAGTACACATCAATGTTAGTGTTGTTCTATATATGTACCCATCTACATCATTACACTGAGAGGAACGTGCAACAACAAAACAGAACAAAACTCCACTAAAATCCCCAATGTTTGCATGAGAAATATTCTGTTGAGATTTAATGAACATCTGGATTGTCCTCGTCTCGCAGTTGGGAAGCAGATCCTTCTCTTACTGGTCAGTTACTACACAAGACACGTTTACAGATTGTGAGGTTTGAGGGAAAATTACACTTGGATTTGAACAGCATCCGCCAGTGACTTGGGGACTTATTCAGTTCTATCACTGCATACAGATGATCCTAACAAGTGGATACCAGATTAATAATCATATCTGGAATTTGGGAAGGTTTCATTTACTACACTATTATTCCTCTTGACTGGAGGGAAGGAGAAGGTAAGGACGACAGCACAGAAAACAATAACTAGAAGAATCAAATCCATGCTTGTTTTTAAAGCGTGGATTAAAATGTGAACGTTACTGTTCTCAATAGCCCATACATTACGGTCTTATGAAAGATAGAATGCTTTGCGGGCAGCAAACTGACCTACATCCCTTGTGATTAGACTGTGAAATCGAGCAACGGACGAGTTGAATCTTAATTAAGTGGAGAGCATATTAAACGTAGCATTTTACAAGCTGTACTTCATAACATAACAATGATGAAGAGTAGAGGATTATGTTCATTACATCCCCTCGACAAAGCAACAGATGAGACTTTTCTGTTTGTCCCTCATTATGGGGGCTAAACAAATCCAAACCAATGGAGCCAATGACATTGCCCGTTGGAAGATGTTCCCTTTTAGAACGATGACATCAAATGTTGTGCAGATTGCCCCGGAAAAATAGCACTCCTCCAATCACAACAGGCTTTTGTGTTGCGTCTCTAACAGAATACCCAGGAGCCGTGAGACACTAAACGCAAACTGACAGCTGAAAGAATAACAGATCAGCTGCAGTAACTGACTGGCCTAAAACGGACCAATTTTTTCTTTAAATCATTAAACACTGCCTGTAATATTAAGAGGAACCATATTTCCATACTCTTAAAAACGTAAATGTTTAAGAACGTTTTCTTGAGAAAGACCGAGAACAAAAACTCAATACAATCTTATGGGAGTTCATTCGAATGAATTTGTACATTAGCGTGTTTTCGTATGATCTCCTTTTGCTCAAGTTATGTTTAGGCTTAGGCTTCATTATAGCTTTTCTAATAGTCATTCAGTACGTTTCTGTTCAATTCACATAGAACGAATTCATATGAGATCAAACCTCGTGAAATAGTTTCCCGTGAGTTCTGGTTGGTTACATCTGACTTCAACGGATATGCAAACTTTTTGAGCTCCAGATAAGCAATTTGTTGCTCAACAAACCAGTTGTAACAGTAACCAAAACGAATGTGAATTTTGAAGATTAAAGACACCATTAAATCGTTTGATGAGCCAAAAGACTGTAATTCATCAATTGCAGATAGTATTCGGGACAGGACATTCTAGAGAGTATTTGAACGTATAAAAATATGGTGTGAATCTCAGTTAGTGCAGGGTTTTCCAAACGGAGACTGCAGGGGTTTGTGGGGTACACTGTATGTCTACCAGTGCATATACAATTTCATTCCATTACTTAAAGAAATGTTTAATAATAACAATAGTTAAAGGTACAATGTGTGATTATAATATACATAACTATATATAAAATACATAACTATGTCAGAGGTGTACAAAGACCTTACATACTTAAAGTGTGTGCACACGTTTTTCAGCGATCATACCCCAAAGTTTTTCAATGGCGATGAGTCGAGTGTACGTGTAAATTCACTCCCTGATATATACCGCTTAATGAAAAACAAAAATACCACAAGGTGGCGCTGCTCAACTTTATGCTTGTGATAATTTACGCTACATGCTTAACTTCTGGTCTTTGCTACTATTCTGTGTAGTGGACGGAGCTAGAGCATTGACCGGACAAGCGTTTACTCTACCTCCGATTTGTACATGTCACGCTGTGAAATAGGTCTATAGCTAGCTGTGTCCCAATTTAGGGGCTGCAACCTTCTAAGGTCGCAGACTTAAAAGACGAGGACTTGTTATTCAAAGCACGCAGCCTCTAAAGTCCAAGAACTGAACTGAGACGGACTAGCCTCGCAGGGGATTTCCTAATTGCGTCACCCGGCTCATGTTGCGTGGTGACAGCAGCAGGACACAGCAGAGACATTTCTGACTTTTTTAAACAAATACGGAGCCAGAAATTGTTTATTTTATTTTAGAGAATATGACACATTCATGTAGATTAAAACAGCCCAACAGTATAATAAAATAACCAACCTTATACATTTAAAACAAAATAATGCACTAATAATGTTAATTAACAACATCATATATAATATTATAATATTATTAACATCTAAATGGACCGATTTTGTGAATTACATACTTTTACTTTTGCAATGAATCTTGAGATAGCCAAAGCTGTGAATGATACACTCGTACTATCCTTAAAAACCAGTGGAAATAAGGTCGCATTTAAGGGCTGCATTTGAAGCAACCTTTCAATCGGGACAGCCTTTCCAGGCTTCAGTCGCGCTGGTGTCATGCAATCGCTCTTAAAGTGCAGCCTTCAAAGAATGCAGCCCCTGAATTGGGACACAGCTGCTGTGTTTCGTTTCGTAAGGCTGCGTCCTTGTGTCCTCCGGAGGTCTCACCCTAAAGGATGCGATATTCTGAGAATCCTCAACTTAGAATAAAATGAGACGTCCTTCGTATGACATACTGGCAGAAAAGGAAACAGGAAAGACCAAGTTGCACTCGGGCAACTGTCACAATAATAAATTGATTTTTACATGATTTTAAGAGGTAAAAAGTTGGTTACTGTCTAACCAATTCCAAAAGAGTTAAACAAATTTAAAATGCTTTTCCTTACTGTTTTACACTTTTAAATAACACCTATTTACTACGTATGCCTGCTAAGACAAAAAAAAACGTGACACAAATTGTAAACTGTTAACATTTAAACACTACATATTTGATTGAATGTGGAGTGTCTGCCGTTTGTTCAAATAACAGACATTGGCCGACACAAAGAATTATGGGATATCTCTAGCAACGAAGGACACACCTCATGTGTGAATTTCTCTGAAAGTAGGTTGCATTAGAAGGGTGCATACGGAGTATCCTACCTGCTTTTATGAAACGAGACATTTAGACGTAACAGGCTTCAGAAGAGACCTCCGGTGGACGCAGCCTTTCAAATCGAGACACAGCTAATGTGTGCTCGCCAAGACCGTTTTATGCTTACGCGCCAAAAAGTCGTGTTTTACTGCAAGATCAGTATTATTGTTTCGATAACAGATGGAAAAAGTGCTTAAATTGGCCTTCTGATGAGTGCCCTAGGGGAGCAACCCGTGTGGACAGCTTGTAAGCATTAACCAGACCTACAGAATCATTTAACATCACATTTAACCACCCTCAGTATGGAAATTAATAGACAGTGGCAAAAACATGATAACAGAATTTATCGAAACATGCACAGAGAAATAAACACATCAGTAACCAACAAGGTGACTTTCGAGGCATTGGCGACCATGCATCGATTTGAATCAGAATCAATCCATATATCACTGCTATTTGATAAACTTTTTCAAAGCTTCTCTGCCCGTTCGTTTGCACAGCCTCTGTGAATGAAATATTGGTTCAACGAAGTGCCAAAGTATTTGTCGACGCACGCAAGTGTTTAATCTGGCAACCGCTGTTAGTCTTCTTTCGTTGGCAGTGATCTTCAACTCTTAGTGAATCTGCTCTGGCTGTCCTTGACGTATGATATGTAGCTGATGCTTAAATCACATTTCAAGCTTATAAGAAAGCTCACATCCTAGTTTCTTTGGTTTTACATATCCCACCATACATTTTATTATCTTCATTTTAGGGAACTCTGAGTTGAAGTGAATCAAATCGATCAACATATTTAACAGATGACATCATCAAAAATGTATCCTATGAACCTAAGTTTCCTCCTGAGAAGTATAGAAATGCTATTTAGCAATACAAATCCTGCTTCCTTTTTTTGGATAGACTTATATGCATGCAAATAGATTCTTAAAAGCCAGACACCAGAAACAAACGCAAACAGTCTCTAATTTTGCTACAACCTCTATAAGGACTGAAATTTTCCCACCAAAGCTGTGACCAACCAAGTAGATTGGGAACCAAATGACCAGTGCTCAACAAAGCATGCTGCTCTTGAAGGGCACCGGGCTCTCGTGATGGCATACGGACACCAGACTCTGCGGCAAGCCAGCCTGGCTCGCCTACATCCCCTCCCCTTCAGGCCTGTGCTGTGCAAGGATGAGTGAACAAATGTTTATCTGTCCATAGTAGGTATGGGCTGGGGCAATGCTATTTGCTTCTACGCGTTGCCGTGCCTTTCATTTTTTTTGCTGAGCTTCCCGAATTACCACTTATGCGCACATAAAACATACATGCTCGTGCCGGGATGAGTCAGAGGAAAGAGGGGATGAATCTGTCACGGGGTGCTCGCCACCTCCGGCAAGGTCACACAAACATTATTTTAAATGACAGCCCGGTAGAACAGGGGCATTAGACGACACTCTCAGAGCATACCAAATACTTCACAGGATGACATAGTGAGGGCTTTGTTGAATGCTGCGGTACATTGACGACAAAGAAATATTTCAATAGAAATTACACAAATTATTACATTTGCTTCATTGTTTGCAAAAAAATCATTTTCATTAATTTGGAAAAATTATCATTCCCAACCAACTGGTATACACAATATCAGTATGTAGTTTCTTGAGATCAAACAAATGACCTTTGTGCTCCTAACACAATGCTGTACAAATGCTATAAATGTTAATAATTTTAAAATAAACAAGATTTTGCTATGTATTATAAGGCTGAGACGTGAAAAATATACAAAAACCTTCCATATGTTTCCAAGTTTTGCTACTGTATTTTACTCAGTTTTTTGAGCCGCAAAGCTGTTTACAAGTTTTTGTATTTTTACCAAAGTTCTCTGGCAACCACAGCTGCCAGTTTTTTTCCAATAAAAACGTATATTATTTACACATTCTGCTGTACAAAAGCTACTTGAGCACATACAATAAACGTGAAATATATACATACAAAAAATGAAAAGTAATATAAGGAAAATATTTTGTTGTTTTACTTAAAAGCTTTGGCCATTAAATTAGTACTAAACTTGTAACTAGTTACTATTAGTTACTAAACTTGGTAATGTTTTCAGCCTGCACACAAAACTACGTACAAAATAATAATAGCCAAAATCGTTTAAATTAAATAATAATAGTCGAATAGTGTGTATAAAAAAAGCGATTTAAAGTCATGGAGTGTTGTCCAGCCTTAGGAGGATTACCTGGAAAGATCAGAGAAGCTCATCCCTGATCTCTGACGCTCTTCACGCTCGTTCGTTTCGCTGTTGCTGATGAACAAAAGATCCCCGTCGTCACGACAACTCAAGCGGAAAGCAGAACATTAAGAATGCACGTTTGAACTAACGGGTCCTTTACCTGCCACTTTGATTAATAGATCCATTAATACTGAATCAGAAATTGTAACCACAGAGCCTACAGCCACAGCAATATATTGTACAGCACAGTGTCATTGAAAAGTTCTCAAGTTATTTGGTCGCGCCACATAATTCTGACAAGGTTCAGACCACCTAGACGATTCTAACAGGTCAACTGATATTCGGATCACGCCCTTGTCAACATCTTTGATATTGTTGAGGAACAACAATCTGCATTTTGTTTGCTGCATAAACATATTAGCATCAGCTTCTATCAGAGCGATTCTGTAAGATGTTTCTGAGTGTCTGAAAGATGCTATTTCAAGGCTCATTATGCTTCAAAAGGCTGAGGGAGCAAACACGAGTTTCCAGAAGCACTGAGCTGTCAATCATAATGAATTACTTATATTGTTTATAGCTGACAATAAATCTATTGTGTGTGTGTGGAACAATCTCAATGGCCTGAAAGTTGCAAAGGGGATCGTGTACCAGTCTCGGAAATAAACGTTAATGGTGCTTATCAAAGTTTACTGCTCAAGAATGTATTGAGACTTTAAAAATGTCACGCTTCAAAAAGATTCATGTTTTTAATCAAAGTTTAGATGATTTTTTTTTAGACGGTGAAGCCACATTGAAATTATACAGTAGGTTAAAGCAAGCCTATAACCAAAAGCAACTAGTAGGCGAACTAAAAGCTACTTAAGCGGATAAATTGTAAAAGTATTTGACCATCTGATGATATAATTTGTCATTTAATCAGATATTTTATCTGCCACAAAAATGTTCAAAACAAGAGATCTGAGTGACTAATCACAGCTGCTTGACCTTATTCTTCACAGACTAACATCACAGATGTCTGATGAGAATGTATGCAAATGTATATATTATGTTCAGTGTATATATATTAATAAGTTCACATCATTTATAATAATTACTCACCATCACCCTCATTCCTTCCTCAAACACATTTGTTTCATAACTGTCACTTATCGCTGCTTTCCTTCTGGTATCTCCATATTTCGTGATTTGTCCATAAATCATTATTTTAGTCATGACCGTCAATGGGCTTTGCAAGCAAGTTTCTAACCAATAAAAAGAATTCAAAAGTTCTTTTCAACTTAGAATTAAATCATTTAAAAAAGTTAAAAAAGCGTTATTTTCCTGAAAAAAACTAATTTGGACATTTGAGGTTTTGGAAGCACAACAACATTATACATAGGTACGAAATGTTAAAGCTCTAAATCATAAATCCATCATAACCTTTAACAACAGGTTAACACACATCTTCGTAACCAAAACAGTGTGTGTGAGAAACTCAATTTTGAGCTTTTTAACCGGAACTGAAATGCCGCTAAATTCAAATATGGCGACGTGTTGATAACTTTGAATCTCGTTGGCTCTTGGCTTTGAATCTTGTGATGAAATAACCAATGAGATTTTAAGTTATCGCTGCGTCGCCATATTTGAATTAAGTGTGCTTATGGCCTTCGGTTTCTCCAAATAAATAATATAAAAAACATAAATTGTTCTCAGGTTTTTGATTACTTAAAAAATTTGTATATGCTTTTTGGAGCTTCAACATTCAGAATCCCATAAATGCATATAAAGTGACAGACATATGAAATGAAACATTTCATAAAAAGACGTAAGAAAAATGTAGTCATAAGGGATGACACGTGGGTGAGTAAATTGAGAGAACTTTCATCTTTCGGTGAACTAATGACTTGCAAAACAATGGCATGGATGGATCCATATGGGTTTTAAAAACATTTCATTACATATTTTCATTGGTTCCCGTTGATAATGAAATGAAATCACAGCTCAAGGCCTGACTGTGATCAAACAGCTCTGCCCTTTGATGCTTGGCCAACACATTTTGGCAGATAACTAATTAAGTCAAAGCAAACAACCACCTGTGATTAAAAGTATCAAACTGGCTGAGATTATTATTATTAACCTCCATAAAGCACCAGGTGATCCATTAATTGGCTACCTGAATTTTTTTCATGTATTACATCATTTGACCCATCACATACACCTTTCAAGTCGCTTGTCAATCCCAGACCACTGCTGTACTATTCCAGAACAGGTAAGTGACAATGCGACCCACCTTGCTGCTTTAAAATTAAATATCGATCGGTGTGTGCATTTCTGTTTAAATGTGGTGTCACAAACAGAACACCAGGTTACAATTTCAATTATTTCGACCACTCCGATTCTTTTGAAGGGGGTTGTTGTACGCTCATAATGTACCTGCAGTTTAAAATACCATTATGATTTGCCTACAATAAACCCTTTTAGATTCAGATTCCAAAGTAGCACGCGCATGAAATCATTGCCATTAGAAGGAATCTGAGATAAAAGCATCCTTTTAAAGCTCATGAATGCATATGAAAATACCTTTTCCTCTGTTTACAAAAGTACTCTCCTCTTCAGTTACAGCTATCTCTTAAAAGCCACGTAATGAACAAAACACACATTTCAATATCTACGCCGCTGAATAATTTCGCTTGCACTTGGCATTCTGCGACTCGGACTTGAGTAAATGAAAACCGTCTTCTGCTCACTTTGCCTCCGCTGTCATTGCACGTTAATCTACCTGAAGTGAGTTTAGACGTTCCTCCGGGACGCCCCTCCGACAAAATAACCCGTGCGCCGCCCGCGACCCCCGAAGCGTCCTGCCCCACAGGAATTCTCTGTTGCTCTATCCGGCACACTTCTTACAACTTTGATCACATTTTGAATCATCTGTGCTTACAGGAGACGTACGGAAGACGATCTCGGTCCCTCATCCCCCTTTAGATTCCGGCATACATCACCCCCAGCTTCAGCATGCATAGATTGACAGAGAGACCGTACCTGGATACACGAGGAGAGCGATCACCCACACCACGAAGATGAAGCAGACAGGGTTGCACATTCTTCAAACTGTTTGTTTTTTGATATAGGTGCTGCTGTTTCTTCTCTTCCCTCTCTGCTCTTCTCAACAGAAGCTCGACCACCTGTGATCTGTCTGCTGGTTCTTTTGTCACCGTGCAATTACGCCAACGAACGGCTTGTTTTCACCCCTGAATGGGCATGGAGTGGGGCAATTTAAATCCAGCACAAGTTCAAGCGGCAGAGAGACTGAGTTCCCATTGATTATTTTCACAAGCGGAGAGCTCTCGACGGCCCGCCTCCGATCGGCTCTGATTGGACGGGACCAGCGAGAGGCGTCTCTCTTTTCATGCCTGTCCTAGACCGCTAGCGCTAAGCTCTACAAGATGATGGAGCTTCAATAAAACTCTGGCCTAATATTTGGTCTGTCACCATGAACTGATAGACGTGCTTGAAATGCTCTTTTCCCTCTCATTACGTTGCTTCTATTTATAGATCAAGTCATTCTTATTTGTGTAATTGCCTGCTGTCGAGATTGAGTGTTGGGTCTTTGCCAAGACAGAAGTCCCATAGCTGTGATAGTCATCGGTACTCTGTCAAAACTCACAAGGTGACCTTGAACATCAATTGTACATCTCTAGCTTATGTAGTGTTTATCTTGATCCGTCTGTATAAACAGAGATAATTTCCCAAGGATTTTCAGCATCTAATAATTGTTCTCGGTTGTGTTTTGTAAAAACGTCAAAACAAACACACACAAATTAGACAGTTTGAATACAGAGCCATTACATGAATGTGAGAGCACGGCAGAGATCTGTCTCGGAAGTAGCAGTTCCGTTCATTTTGATTAACGTTGTTGTCTCCACAAAAACAAGACAGTTTTGAGACATTACTGAGCTTTTTTCTGAAACTTTGCAGCTTATAGAGAGTATCGTCCGTCTCTTTAAACTCACTGTGAAATTGAAATAGACAACACAAATTTTTTATGAAATTATGTTTTTTATAAATGACCTTTGCCATGGCCGCCGTAAAGGGGTGGAAGGTTAGGACGATTCTAAGGGCCCAGGCTGATTTAGGGCCCAGAAGAGCAGACCCCCTTTTATTTTCCTATTTGTAGGGGGCCCAGAAATGTTGGTTTCCATAGGGCCCAGAATTTCTGGCGGCACCACTGACCTTTGCACTTCATTATTATTATTTTTTAATTATACCCGCATCTTTAATAAAAAATGCTATCTTCGTCCCCCTCCTCGAAACAAACTCTTCAATTCCGGTCTTTAGTAAAGGCACATTGCACATTGAGTCCGAAATTTGCTTCCGCAATTTCCGCAAGTAAAAAAAAAAACGTCAGTCATATTTACACAATGCCTCCGATATTTTCGTCCGTCATTTTCTGCGTTTTTCGCATCCGCGCAAGCGGTTTGAGAGGCGTTTTGACAATTCAGAGACACCGTACAAACGAGCGCCAAATACAAAAACAACGCATAAGAAATTTCTGGCTGTGTGCAAAGACCTTAACGGTGCAGGGGCGGTGCAATGATTAAAAATGCATCCCAAATCGCTAACTGTGACAGTAGAGAATTTAAAGTACCTTCCTATCGTCTATAAAAACAGTAGCCTATGTTCAAGAATGAATGTGATTACTATACATTTCGGACATACTATCTCTGCCTTGTTTTATTGTCATGTGACCCAAATGCTCCAGCATTCGCTGGTAAAAACTTATTTAGTAACGAGAAATTTACATTTTATGTGACATTTTACACAATACTTTTTTATTTAAATTACTTTTAAATTTGACCGTTGCTCATCATAGGATAGGGTAGTGTCCATTGAATGCACACTCACAAATCTCGGTGGAAACAGCAGACCATCCAGGTATTTTTCGTCTATAGGCCTATTGCTTTTTCACATTTAGAGTCCGGACATGTTATTCATGACACATGCTGATTTTCAACTAGCCTAATACATAGTATGGAAGTAGGCGATTTTGGATGCAGACTTTGTTTCTGCTCTGGAAAAGATTGCGTTATTTAGCAATTGACAAAGATCCAACCAGTTCTCAATGGATAAAAGTCCCGCTCTTTTTTCCTTATTTCAGAAGCCGCTGTATTCAGATATATGTCATTCTTCTTCCTTGGAAAACACCTTGAAAAACCCAGAATGGCCATGTTTTGAATTACAGGTTTTAGTATAGATAATTATCAAGCATTTTAAGAAACAAATGACATGCCATCTACTACCCAAATCGGCAATGTGTAATTCTTGAAATATAAAAATACTTCTGTCCCATTTAAATATGCAAAGTTAACTAAAACAAGCTATTTATATACAATTTCCCTAAAAAAATGCAAACATTGTGACTCTACTACACTGCTGTTTTTAAGCATTGACAAAGCAGCACAATCTCGACCTATGACATGAGTTAGGGGTTTAATTATCAGTTCCTTTGACCATTGGCCACCGGAGTGTTTATGAAAACCTGTTTGAAGTCATAATTTTGGAATTCCGTTTCAAGACACTAGGGACACAGAAATTACACACTGTCGCTTTAAATACCTTTTAACATGTTATTAATAGTCTCCTTGATAGGACATTGTAAAGTAACAGTAAAACAAACAGAAAATGAATCTGGTCACAAGACAGAATCTACTTTGAACCCTGTGAGCACATCGACAATTTTATGTAACCCAAGTACGTCAACTATCCGCTGTTCTGCAGCTCTGACAATATGAAGGTTTTGTCTTTAGTCAGCAGTTCGAGATATAAATGAATCCAACAGATTTTGCTCAAATATTTGATGTACTCTTTGCCCATGTGGCTAGATTATACACGGCTCACAGCTGGATGAGCAAGTCTATCAACAGGTCAGGGCAGGACACGTTTTGGTGTATGCAGCAAAAATGCAAACAATGACTATATATAAATATAAAAAATGGGCTCTGTGAGTCTGTAAATGATTCAGCACTCTACAGAAGTGTGGTATTGTGCAGTTTCTTTTCATCTTTGTTGAATTCAGGGCAGTGAAAAATGTATAAAACATTGTCAAATTGCCTCATAAATATTAATTAGATGACGTCCAGTAGTAACTTGACATACTAAACAAATAGTGTAAGAATACAGCATATCTTTCAGTATTACTATTAGCCACTCACAATATCAGATTTTCACTACATGAATGTCATTGCCTTAAAGTGGTAGTTCACCCAAAATGAAAATTTCTGTCATCATTTTATCACCCTCTTGTCATGTCAAACCTCTATGACTTTCTTTCTTCTGCAAAACACAAAGGAAGATATTTTAAAGAATGTTGGTAACCAAACAACAGTAGTACCCGTTCACTGGTTTCTCACCTATAAAACAGGAAGATTTAAACTTATTGCAACATCTAAACCTACAACATGCTTATTAGACCCCATACCAGCTAAATTATTAAAAAAGTAATAACATGTTGCAATTGAGCCCATTTATAACATTTATATCAACTCGTAAATCAATCTAGGCCATGTCCCAGTACCCTTTAAAATGGCCGTCATTAAGCCTCTTATCAAGAAACCAAACTTAGACCCCAATGAACTGGGAAACTATAGACCGATTTCAAGTCTCCCCTACCTATATAAAATACTAGAAAAAGTCGTATCCACTCAGTTGTGTCCTTTCTTACAAAATAATGACATACAAGAAGGGTTTAGACCGCATCATTGCACTGAAACAGCGGTCGTTAAAATTACAACCGACCTGCTTATAGCGTCAGATAATGGTAACATCTCACTCCTAGTCCTGCTTGACCTTAGTGTTGCGTTCGATACTGTAGATCATAACATTAAGATCGCTTACACAATTATAACGGTATTCAGGGACAGGCACTACAATTGTTCAGATCTTACTTATCAGACAGATATCAATTTGTCCATTTAAATGGGTAAATGATGGATTACCTCAGGGATCGGTTTTAGTACCCTTGCTTTTCTCCATATACATGCTGCCCCTTGTCAACATTATTAGAAAACATGGAATTAGCTTCCAGATGCAGATGATACTCATATATATATCTCATCAAGACCAGATGATTACTTCCAGCTATCAAAATTGGCAGAGTGCAAAACATTGGCTGACAAGTAATTTTCTTCTTTTAAATTCGAATAAAGCAGAAATATTACTTATCGGACCAAAGACACGTAAACAGAATATTTTGGATTATAACCTGTAAATTAAAGGCTGCACGGTTACTCCAACAAATACAGTTAAAGACCTAGGCATTATATTAGACCGCAATCTGTCATTTGGAAATCAGATCTCAAATGTCACAAAGCCGCCTTCTCCCACATTAGAAATGTTGCCGAATTACAAAATATTCTTTGCGTTGCTGACGCAGAGAAGCTTATTCATGCATTTGTGACCTCAAGACTGGACTACTGTAATGAATTACTTAGTGGTTGTCCTGTATCATCAATTAAACAAACTACAATTAGTTAAGAATGCAGCTGCCAGAGTTCTAACAGGTCCATAAAATACGATCACATAACCCCAATGTTATCATCCCTTCACTGGCTACCCATTAAGTATCGTATTGACTTTAAAGTTCTTTTAATTACTTATAAAGCCTTAAACGGTTTAGCCCCTACCTACTTATCAGAGCTTCTATCACATTACAACCCATCATGCTCTCGAAGATCTCAAAACTCCGGACTTTTGATAACACCTAGAATAACTAAAAGGGGGCAGAGCTTTCTCATATGTAGAACCTATGGAATAGCCTTCCCGATACTATTCGAGGTTCAGACACACTCTCCAAATTTAAATCTAGATTAAAAACAAATCTTTTCAGTCAAGCTTTCACTTAATCCATAATTTGGTAAATAAACCAGCGCGAAACTGCATTTATAAGATGTTATTTAATAGACTGATCTTGCTTGTTCTGTGAACACCATGCACTGTGCTGTGTTTTACCGTTTTTCTTTTTTTCTCCTGTAAAGCGCCTTTGGAACAATGCACATTGTGAAAAGAGCTTTATAAAAAATAACTTCTATTTTATTGACACAAATACAATACAAGTCAATGGGTACCGGAGTTGTTTGGTTTACAACATTCTTCCAAATATCGTCTATTGCGCAATAGAAAGTCATACAGGTTTTACATGCCAAGAGGGTGATGTTGACAGAATTTTCCTTTTGGGATGAAATATCCCTTAAAGGCAAAATGTCAGGAAACCAGCAAACCTGCAGCTAAAGGATGCTAATGGCACATTTCGCATTAGACAAGGGTACATTTATGACAGCAATATGTAAAAAAATGTGCCCACCTGTTATTTTGTGCCTTGGGAAAAGGTTTTGTCACCTTTGTCATGGGCCACCCTTGGTGTGCTTTAATAAAGCAATGGCTGTATCACTTGACTGTGGACAGTCCTCACTGATATCTTTCACAGCTCTCCTCAAAAAAGAAGTGTGATCTCACTTTCAGAGAATGTCATGAATTCCTTGAATATTAATTGCACTCTTACCGGCATGTTATGAATTAAAAATGAGCAAAAGCAGAGGGTTTAATCGAAATATTACCCGAGCTCTTAACAAGTCTGAATTGCGCTGCAAGTACTATTAACCAAACACTAAATCAAATCCAGCAAGGTCACAGAATCTCACATTTTTAATAGAGCAACTGTAAGGCTAATTCAAAATCCGCCCTACCTGTTCAGCGTTCCGATGAAGCCGACACGTAACAATAAGTCAGAGCAGAGATATAGTCCAGTCAGCACCATATTTCATAAAGTGCTTATCAAACAGAGTTATTCCAAAATGTGACTCAAATGCCAGCAAACCTTTAAAGAGAGAGAGAAGTGAGTTTCAACACAATATTGTTTTTCCCACCTGCCTGATTTTGTAAACACACTACATAGTCATTTCATAGTGTCCCATTTGCGGTCATGATCTGAATCATAATTGATGTTCATGGACTAATATTTGACAAGGACATATTCTTTGAGGGCCTCAGACAAGCGTTGTTGGATGATTAATATTGCTCAATGGATCTGGAATGGTGATGGCACGTAATTAGGATTATGATTAATTCATCTCAGATTATAATGAAATTATGAACTAATATGCCCTTCAAAATTCTTAAAACAACGAAAGTGAACTTTCTTAAGCATGCTTTAGACTGTTGGCATTTTCCCCCATTAATGTAAATTACCGAACTTAATTAATTTCCACACAGTCAATATTCTGAGTTTAAATTAAACACGTGTTTGATCTTCAGAATGCATTGCAATGCCTAGAATTGAGCTCCTCTGCACTGACCAAACAGACAGTTTACCTGCTGTGTAAAATAACACCACCTGTGTCCACAATCCAGCAGCTGTTTCCTTTGTAGGAATATCAAGTAGTCTGAATCCGTGACTCCATCTTCACTAGAAGAGTGTTTACCCATAGGTTTTACGCACTACCACATCCTGAGGTGAAAACAGACAAAGATAAAACTGTACACATCTTCACACCAGGGCTGAGGCCATACAATCAAATCAAATTATTGCATTCATTATTCACATCCTTATTTATGTGTGCATTAAAATCATTTCTCATGTTTCGATTAAAGAAAAAAAAAATCCAAGTCTTCTGATATCATACTTAGATTAACATTGTTCACTCAAAATCTTAACCGTATTTGTAGTTACCTATGGTCCATGCTGGTTATCTAAAAAAAACACACAGCATTGACTTTATGGAATTAATTTTATTCACCCAAAGACAAAAATTCTCATCATTTATTCACCCTCATGTCACTCAAAACCTGTGGCTCTTTCTTCTTTAAAAACACAAATGTTTCAGTTACAGTGTTTTGTCCATACCATGGAAGTCAATTGGGTCCAATGCTGTTTGGTTACCAACGTTTTTCAAAATATCTTCTTTTGTGTTCTGAAGAAGAGTAAAGTCATACAAGTTTGGAATGACATAGGTGAATGAATGATGAAAGTATTTTCATTTTTGTGTGAACTATACCTTTAACACACTAAAATGTATTGTATGGCTTCAAAAGACTTGGAATACTGTGACATACTAGACTGTGTGGATACTTTATTGCTTTGCTCTTTTCTTACGTTTGATATTCATATTATCCTGCCTTGATGGCCGATGACTCCTGAGATAGGCACAGGCTCCCCGTGACCCGAGGTAGTTCGGATAAGCGGTAGAAAATGGAATGGAATGGATATTCATATTTTATTATGAACCATCATTATATAGAAGAAATATTATAAGTAAATATTATAAGAATTATAAAGCAGACATGTTTATAACAACATGAAGGTAGATTGGGGGAACCAGAGTCGTTGAAATACAGTGTGGTCACGTGGTTCATGGAGTGCTCAACAGTTCCAAACAAATCCGTGCTGTTAACCTATTTGAATGGATTTAGTGAGACAGACAACAGCAACTATATTAGCATTAACTTTGCTAAATATGTAAGCACATTGTGTACCCTGATTACGTTGACTATTAGCTGCATTTTGTCTGGGGAGTTATATGAATATAAGATCTACAAATATAAGATGTGTCCACCAACTCTTAAAAATGAAGAAACATGCCGTTATTTCACCAGTAAATGAGTTTAGGAGACACTGAAATAAATGGGCTTCAGTGCAATGTTTGGAACTATTGGTCACTCCATGACACGAGTTACTTTTGCATTCCATTCTTACTATTGAGGTCTATGGCAGTGTCCTAACTCTGTATTTCCACGGCTCTGGGGTGAACTATTGCTAAAAATATCAGCCATCTAAATAAAGTCAAATTCCACCCCCTGCATATTTCATTTTGGCTTTACAAGACACTGCGAATTGTTCACACCTTCTGCATCAAGAAGTTACCTTTTTAATGATTACTATCATTTCACATGACATCAAAAAACATAATTAATGTTTTACTGATTTATTCCAGCATCTTGGTTCAGCCTGCCTTTCAAATGGATTTCTGCTTTGGCAGCCTGAGACAAGAAGCCATTCAGAAAGAGAAATATAGCTCAGACGAGTACCATTTCAACCAAACACCCATGCAGTTATTTCCCATCATCCTGTCAGGCCGTTACGTTAATAGGCAAAAACTGACCAGGTTCCATTGAAGCAACATGCCATTGCATTTGTGTATGTTTGTGCATTTGCGTGTACGGGACTCTGTGTGTGAGCTCTTTAGGGGACTTCAGTGATGTGCGTATGATCTACAGTGGGGCTATTAACTCCAGCACTCCAGCAGTAACACAGATGGCACCGGCCTCTCCAACCTGATTTGGCCCCTGAAGGGGAGAGCAGGATGTGTGCAGAGAATGAGGAAGGACCAAAATGACTCTCGTTGACTCTATTAATCAACAAATAGTTAAAGGGACCGTGCACCAAATATGAAAGTTTGTCATTTAGCTTTATGAGTAAAGATTCGTTGCATACAAGCTACAATACACAGATGTATAGACTAATTTATGCTTTTTCGTTTTAGTCTGGACCTTGACAGGCATGTTAACTGCTGTTAAAAATCTAATTCAGATTTTTTTGTAATTGACCGGCAAAAAATACGGGTTTGGAACGACATGAGGCCAAGTAAATAAAGACAGATTTGTTAAGATTGTCTAGCTGAACAATTTATTTGAGGCTAAAATCTTTAATGAAAGTAAAATGCATGCACGCATTTGAAAAATAAACATGTACATTTACAATCAGCAATAATGTTCAACTCCTTTGGAAGTAATGGATACCCTTGCATGCAAATCATGTTTTTGACGTAACATACCCAAATGCAGGAGGTGCAATTTTAGCCAAATAGATTTGATTGAGATTCAGTATCTGAAAAGAAAATCCATGTGTTGAAACCACAAACAGTGTCATCAAGGTGAAATTCAAGGAAGACTTTGGGTCCCTTTTCCTGCAGCCTTTTCATGCTGGCTATGCTGCCAGTTTGTCATCCGAATGCCCGGGCATTAGCAAAAGTGGCCTACATTAATTTGGCAAGAGAAAGGGCCAGATGGAACATGTAATTGTAAAGGCACCGTTTTGGCAGCCTGTAAGATATGTTAGAAGATGTAACAATTTCTTCATTGTTAAATGTCACTATTTTCTTCTCATATTACTTGTTGAATATATTATGGATCAAAATTATGCCATTTGTTAAAAATAACTGCCTGTTTCTGTAAAACGTTAATGTACAACACAAAACTAAAATATCCTGCAACATGACCTAATGTGTTTCACTACAAACAGTTATTCAAAGAGGAAATGTTTGTATTGTCAACAGCATGGATATCACTGGCATAGCTGCAAATTCTTTTACTAGGGTAGTCATATGCCCAAAAATACATTTTCAGTCCCACATTTTTTTCATTTACATAGCATTATACATTTACATTATGGCCTATTATATATGTTTTTTTGTAATACAACCCTATAAAAAAGCAACATCTTGGGCATAAAAACATATCAGCAAACATATTTGCATAAAAAGTCAATTGCATATTCAAACAAATTCAAAAATGTTTAAAGTGCAACCTGTGATAGCTTGACGTGCCACTCTGGTGCACACCTTTATTCTACACTTGTCTTAACAGCGTGCATTTCATCCCTCAAGGATAAGACGAGAAAGTGAGAGTGCTAATAATTCCAATTTCCAACCCTGGATTTCTTTACTCATCTCATTAACATTTATGCTGTTAAAAAATGCCTCTTGCCAAAGCAACTTCCAGTTTCATTATTATTCAGATGAGATGTTAAAAATAAATGAATTACAAATGCAACTTGGAGGAAGGCTGTTTGCTTTGACAGTTGATACTGATTTGAACTATTATTTATTTTTGTTAAAATATATCCTCCAAAAATAACAATTCTGCATCATTCAAACACTCACATGATAAAAAACGGATAAAAAATGTGAAGAAAGTTTTTTTAATACTTGCTGGTACTAAATATCAACTTTATAGTTGCACAAACTTGGAGACGTGTCCACAAAAAACGAACTAACTAGTCTACAAGTGTATTTCATGGTATCTGAGTTTAGCTTTGATTTGCTTGCTGTGTGTCAGCAGCATCTGAGGTTTCCGGCTTCAGATGATAAAGTTACAATCACAAATGGAAAGAAGAAAATTATGACTTTCATTGCCGAGAATGAGTCCTGGCAAATGGCAATTGAATAATCAAAAAACAAACACTGTCAAACACCTTCGAGGATCTGTGTCCTTGTGGGAAATAAAAAGCAACTCGTGAAATGATTTGTTAATAATCCGCACAACCGTTTCATACCCGCTGTAATTGACGAAGACAGCCTTTATGCTGCCGATTTATCTTCACCATCTGCAATTAGACCGAATCTTTGAAAATCCAAAGCATCATGGGAGTGAATTGGGAGGGGGATGCTGAAGTGTCGGAGGCAGACATTGCTTTGGGAGTTAGTGTATTCAGTTCTGGGCTGTGGGGAGGGAACATTTCGACTGTGCCAGACTTGCTGAGCAACTTTAAAATAAATGTTGTGTGTTCAGGAATACGCTTGTAGGAAGTTAACATTTGCGCAGGATACGAGGAGGTGGTAAGATTTCCCTTTGATTTCTCATACAACCCTCAATTAAACATGGTAGATAAAAATTTAGGGTAGAATTTAAAACAGCGCTGCTGTAAATATACAGCATAATGAATCGCTGCAGCAAAACACAGACACTTTGACCTTTCATATCGCACAAATACTCATTCAACATGAGGTTTAGTAGCCTGTGAGAACGTCCTGACTGAAAACTCGTGGCTTTTTTTACACCTAGTTTTAACATGTGTCTCCTATGACCACTTGCGAGTGAATTTCATTGAATGAAGTAGCTTTGATTTTGTGACTATCTGCATAACAGAATTCATCCATGCAAGTAGGCTACAAGCCGAAAACCATTATACTCTCCCCACAAATTTGATGCAAAAATTAAATAAATAAAACAATTTTATATATATATTTGATGCAAAAATACAACTAAATAAACTAAAATATCATGAAAAGATCACAAAAGAAATAAAAGTGATATATACAAAATACTCAAAATAGAAAAATAAAATAACCCAAAAATTATCAAATATAATAAATACAATTTTATTATAAATATATATAAATAAAATATATAAAAATAAAATATATTCTCCAATTTGTTAAATGGGGCTGCTGTACTCTTACTGTCAGATCAAATCATTGTCAAATTAGCCAAACATTTAGAGAATGACCATGCAAGGTTGTATTAAACTATTATGTTCATGTATTGAACAAATTAAATATGTTTTTTTCAATTGTGTCTGCATTGTTCTGCCATCAGCGGCCAATTTACATGTCATACTACCCTCAACAAAATGGAAATGCAAAAGAAACCCTGTCGCTCTTTTTAACTAAATAAACAGCAAGATAAAAAGGAGGCATAGAGAGATGAAACAAATGTTGTGGATCCTAATCAAAATTCAAGTGTTCTGTTTGAAATATGCTCAAAGTTGTGTGTGTGTGTCGTGCTTTAGAAGCACAAACAGACCGAAGACCACAACTGTGATTCCCACCTCTCGGTGGGAGTCGATTGGCTGCCTTAAGCCAGTTGAGCATCCAAACACCCAGCCTAACATTTCATCATCATCATGCCTTCATCATCCATCATTTCTCAGTGTACGTCTCACCTTCAATCTCTCTCTGTCTCTCTTTGATTACTGACATGTGATGTCTCATCCAGCTTAGAGATTTCTCTGCTGAGCCGCCGATGGAGTGTCGTTTGACGTTGTCTCACACACACACATTACACACGGCTCTCAGCTGCGGCACAAGGCATCTGCTGTCACAGGCAGACAGTGCGCATTAATGTAGGCACAGAGCATCTCGTTCATTAGCGGGGGAAAAGCTGTTAAGGAAAATATTTCCGATTATTTGACACTCAAAGTCATTCTTGTTTGCATGCTTTAATGTACTGTTTGCAGATATAAAGCGAAACAACATACCCTGAATGCTACAACAAATGTTATGGCATTTAGGTTACGTATGCTATTTAAAACCTTCCAAATCTCATCGGTACTTACGGTACATTACTTTTATGTAGTAAACAATGACATTATCACTCACATGGTATAGGCTTGTGCAAGTCAATGGATAGTGGACCACCTTAGCACGTCCTGAATCTAAGGGCACAGTCTTGTGGTCACCTAAATTCAATACAGCAAGTCGTCCAGAGATGATCTTTCGCAGGTACCAGTAGGGGGTTCCTCCAGTGACCTATGAGGTATGTATCTTAGGAATACACAAAAAGACTCAGAACCCTGATACTGAACAGAAACGTATTCAAGTTTTATTAGAATACTGTTTTATGTTTTAACTTGAATTTGTATGTACTTTAAAAAAAAATACTTAATTTTATAATTCACACTCACCCTTGAGTTGTTCCAAATATGTATTTCTTTATTCTGATCAACACAGAGAAAGATATTTGAAAGAATGTTTGTAACCAAACAGTTCTTGGCCACCATAGTAGGAAAAATTCTTTATAAATTTCTTTGTTCTGTTAAACACATGAGAAGATATTTTGGAGAATGTAGAAAAGCAAACCGTTCGTGGACACTTTTGACTATCATTGTCATTTTCTTACTATAATAGTCAATGGTGGCGAAGTACTGTTACTGTGGTAACTGTGGTAACAAGCCTTCTACAGATTTGGAACAAAGACAGTACATACTAATTTAAATGAAGTACTTACAGTAAATTCTACATAGTATGTGTGTGGGTAGCATGAATAGATTTCGGACGTACTGCATCCGTCATATTTTATTTTCATGTGACCTGTGTGTTCTTTGATATATGGCGCATTATCATCAAACTGTACCTAGGCGTCGGTACAAACATAATTTATTCATGATAAAATTATTAATCTGTACTAACATTTAAAAAATGGGCACCCGCTTTGAAGATTTCTGCTTTTGTTAATTGATCTTTGAATTTGAAATTTGACCATTGCATCATGGGATAGAGAAGTGTCCATCTGATGCACACTCACAAATCTCGGCGGAAGAAGTATACCATCCGGGCATTTCCCGCCTACTGGCATAATGATGTTTTGGACATACTTCCCATGACTCATACTCATTTTCGCCTAATATATAGTATGGAAGTAGGCTATTTTGGACACACGGCTTGACTTGAGGGTGAGTAAATTATGACAGAATTAGTATTTTTGGGTGAACTGTCCCTTTTAGTATACTTGACATAAAATGATAGAAAAATTATATTTGCCCAATACTTTTACTCAAGATATACCTTTCACTGTACCTAATAGATTTGAATTAAACTATATATCTAGAAACATAGTAGTATACTTTGTGCAAAAATGAAATATAAATAATCAATTTTAAGCATGATGTTCCGTATAGATTCAGTATATTCCCCTATTGTAAAGTTGCAAACTTGTGAACAAGTTATGAACTGTTACACAAATTTACTTTAAGGTATACTTTTATAAACTAGATATTAGGCTGATTTAGTCCCAAGTCCCATGTTAGGTAATATAGTATCTATTGGATGCTTAACATCTCTACCCTTACAAACATAAGTATACATCTACATAAGTACACACACAAACTGAAACTACTAACCGATATTGAATTGTCGATTAATAATACACATACAGTCCATTCTTGCCTTATCTATTACAGTCTTTAACATTATGCTGGTAATTTTTCAACAAATGACACAAACAGCTATACAGTATCCCTCACAATAATAAGTCTTTTGACTGTGGTCTTCTGAGCACTTCATCTACCAAAAATAACCAACCTTGTTTGTCTCATTTCTGTTCGCGTGTTAATCTGAGAAAAATGGGAAGACCTAATGCGGAATGACAGAAATAGTTTAAGGGCTCCTGGAACAGGCCATATTTGTCTTTAAAATTCTGCATGCTGACTTTGAGTTGAGTGGAGACTGGAGAACAGCGTTGGCAAATATGAGATGACACTACTGTTCGTTACACCTCAGACTATCTCAAAGCATTTTGCTTCTCTGTTCTATTTATTCCTCGGTTTGTGTCTTATTTCTGTGAGAGGATATTGTGTCATTATGTCATCATTAAGTGTAACCAGAGAGAGCCTAGAGCTGTATGGTTTAATTTGCTTGTGAAGAAGTCGTCTAACAGCATCTGTATTTCGTCTCTAAGATCTTAAAATAAAGCAGATTGCGTTTCTTTTATAGCCTTTATAGAGCTAGTCAAAGAATAAATCAAATATTTAGCATGCCATTTTCTTTTAACTACATAATCACAAAGAAAAAATGATAACTGCATTAACGAAAAATAGCTATTATATTTTCTTCATTTAATGAACGTTAATTTAGGGTTAAAAACCCCGAAATCAAAATTTGAGTTTGCTTTGATGTCATTCATATACTAATGTACACATAAATTACAAAATTAACTAAGCAAAATTAAAATACTTATCATGCACTCATTTTGTACAATAATATGCACTTCTAGACTGAGAATTTTTGGCCAGCAATCTTGACTCATGATGGATGGATAGTACGATCATATTTTCCGCAGTAATTGCATATCGCAAGAGTAAGCCACGCCTACCTAAATCCCATGGTATTCACTGAATCCACAGAATCTGTTGCTGTTGACATTTTAGTCCATCACAATAGTACCTTCATACTGCCCACTTCTTGTCTATGATATGTCCATCTCAACTTACCCTTTCGAAAGGAAATACAACACAGAACATTTACATTTATGCATTTGGCAGACGCTTTTATCCAAAGCGACTTACATTGCTTTATTCTATACATTTAACATAGGTATTGCAATCCCCTGGGATCGAACAGAAATGCAACCTCTCAAGTACTCAACAAGCAAAATCATGAAGTCATTCTGAGAACTGTTGAGCATTTTGCTGGAGACGGACAGATACGTTTTACAGAGCTGAACAAAGCCAGGATCCTCACTGGGTTTTGAACTTTAGATGGAACTTTAGATGTCTCAAGACATAAGATCAAAAGAAAGCACTTATCTCTCTTCTATGTGAAGGTTTAGTTTAAGGTCTCTAATTCCAAAAACTGTTTCCCAGAAATGCAGGACAAATTTCCATTCCCGGAAACTTTACAAAAATTTTCGAGGATGTAAAAACCAATCAATCAGGCTAATTTTTTAATTACATGGTTTATAATTTTACAAAAACCCAAGCGGACGAGAACACTTAAAGATTCTTAATTAAGCAGCTTAATATAATTAAATAAATGCGCTTCGCAATCTTTTCAAATCTCAATTTTACGTTATATCCTGGGGGAATATAGAGATTTGTTTAAAGAACATTTAAACTTGTTACAGGTGTTTGAAGGTTCTTCTTACAGCAGAGTAAATAAATTCATTGCATTCAGTTACAATGACATTTTCTGCTGGCTGAGTTTGCCAATAGGGAGAGAGTTCATCATGTCCACCCAGTGGGAAGGCTGTCATCTCATTAAGTAGAAAATCGGTAGAAGAAAAAATCATTTGATAAACATGTAGAAACGACGATCATCTAAACAAATCAAACTGTGGATTTAATTGCCCAAACGTTATTACAGATGGGAACTTTTGGATGCCACTTCTCAACATCAGCAGTTCAGGCTTATCATTTGATGTCTAGATAAACAGATGTGAATATTTGTCTAAGCAGTAAAATATATTTTTAAACTTCAGAATTGTACCTATTTTAATAACTCAACCACCCTGCATAAAATTTTAGTTTTATAAACTGTCTTATAAAACAAGACTTTGTCTCACTACACCACAACTTGTCTACTGTTTTAACACAAACAAGCTATTTGTTTACGTTTCGAAGCAGCTCGTGATTTTCAATACACAAGATACACCAGCAATCCACCAATCTAGCATGCCTGTCATTGGTTTTCCCATTAAAAACATGAATGTCAACTCTGCAAGCTAACATAAAATATCAGGTCACCTTTTCATTAACGCTTGCACATGATTGACAGACTGATAAGCACGTGTGTTCAGGAACGTAGAACAAAAATAATAGTAGCAAAACACGCCATCTTAATAATAGAGGTACTGATAATGTCATTATTTATGATTACTAAGGCACAAACATGGAATGTGACGCTGCTCTGTATGTCAAAGGTCTGGGAAATCATTAACTTTTCATTTCCAGTATAACCAAAACAGCCAAACACACAAATGCTGTCACTGCTAGATATAATCTAAAGTCATAAATCCTTATTCTTAACAAATAAAAAACAGTTGTATAATTGTGACGCTATTTTGCACTTAATGACCAAAATAAGTGTAATTTACTATAATGGCTGATGAAGTTTATTCAAAGCTGCTCTCCATATTAATTATTTTGGTTAAGAATAAAGAAAAATCTGTATTTTATTTAGCCAAAACTCAAAGTCTGTGTTTAAAATGGTCTCCTCTTATACCGACTCGCTAACAGTAAGCTTTGGATAATTATTTTTAAGTTGAGCTGTCGGATACCATTTTGCAGGAAATGTCAGTTTGGCCTTATTGGTTAAAGAACAACCCAAGCAGGGCTGTCAAACGATTATTTGCGACCAATCGTATGCAAAACAAAAGTTCTGTTACATAGATGTGTGTTTACTGTGTATAATAATTATGTATATGTATAAAAACATGCATATATAATTTAAAGAAAATGTATATTTATTTATAATGTCAATTCTATATGAATATAAAATGTATACGTGTAAATATTTCCTAAATATATTCATGCATGTGTGTCTATTTACAGAATGCAGTATATATATTCCATTCCATTCCATTTTCTACCGCTTATCCGAACTACCTCGGGCCACAGGGAGCCTGTGCCTATCTCAGGAGTCATCGGGCATCAAGGCAGGATACACCCTGGATGGAGTGCCAACCCATCGCAGGGCACACACACTCACTCATTCATTCACTCACTCACTCACTCACTCACTCACTCACTCACACCCTACGGACAATTTTTCCAGAGATGCCAATCAACCTACCATGCATGTCTTTGGACCAGGGGAGGAAACCGGAGTACCCGGAGGAAACCCCCGAGGCACGGGGAGAACATGCAAACTCCACACACACACAAGTCGGAAGCGGGAATCGAACCCCCAACCCTGGAGGTGTGAGGCGAACGTGCTAACCACTAAGCCACCGTGCCCCCACGCAGTATATATATATTTACAGTAAATACACATACAGTATGTTATGTAACCAAAACTTTTTATTTAGCATTCGATGATTCGCAAATAATCATTTGACCCCCTAAACCCAAGCATAGATAAATATATAAAGTAACTTGAGTTTATGTTTCAAACTAAGATGCAGTGGCACAAGTTACAGTTTGAAGCTTTAAATTGAAAATTGTTGAAGGAACAACGACTGTAATTATTGTCGATAAATGAACTGGTATTCAAGTTTAAACTTTAGGCCTAGTAAATGACTTACTGTAAATATAGTTATATCCTTTATTACCTTTATAAAAACTAAAATCAAGCCATGCTAATAGTACACAAAACTACCATTCCTCAAGCATATGAAAAACAGTGAACACTATGCATGTCTATCCATCAAAAAAGGCGACACTGGATTATTTTAAAGGGCTCTTTACAGAAAAATCTGTATGAATTCAAAAGTCCTTTCCCCCTGTAATAAAGTTTAGCATCGAAACGGTACTGTACATTCATAATAAAAGTCTCTCATCACAGAGTCTCTTTCTCTTTGTGACATCTTTATCTAGGTAATTAAAATCCAAACATCAGAGCTGTGTTATCATTGAACACATCTACAGCATGATAACATTAATTTCAGACAGATATTGAAAAGTTACCCGACTACACAGAAATAATGGTTTTGCTTCTCTATGTCTTATACAGAAATCAATGTCTGGAGCATAAACCTGACCCAATACCACTGCTGTTCCGGTCTGTTGCGGTGTGAAATACTCTCGCTCCCAGCAGGACGTGTGTCCAGCGCTGTTATTTACAGTTGTTGGGTGATTTAGAAAATTCCATTGCTATAACATTCACATCAATAAACTTACTGAAATGAACCATGGAAGAAAAAGAGAGAGGAAAAGAGGGGAGCATAGGACATTCTATAGCCATTCCAAGTTGGAAACCAAAATTGCATTCTTGGACAGAGTTCTCAGTTTTTGCACAGCTGGCTGATTCCGATTTAGTTTATGGCACTCTTCCTCATATATGCATAATTCACAAATAAATTTGCTCAGTTGTGCAGGCCCTTTGATTCGGGTATCTCTCTGCTCCGACTCTTTCCAGATGAGCTTGGTGACATGCCACATATTCTCGCTGACACCTGAGCACACCCAACGTCTGTCCAAATCAGCGCTACCTCGGATGAATCATGAACGCCTTGAGCTTTCTGGCTCAAACCAAATGCTTAGATCAACTTTGCAGTGCCACTTATCCGTCAGTTCTCTTACATAATATAATCTATATAAACAGTCATGGGTTTCTTTATGTCTGGCCGAGGAGACATGTCTGGAGGCTGGAGAGTTATGCGACAAATTGTATTTCACAAATGTTTTTTCTGATGAAATATCTGTAAAGTTGTCTGAGCTGGCGAGTATCGAGTAGTGTCGGACTGCATGCAATCTTAATAAGTCAAGTTACCTTTACTTAGTGCTTTAACAAGAGTATTCTGTATGCAAAAAAAGGAGACAAATGAAATAACTGTAAAAAGAAATATCAATATTCATTTTAATAACACCGTCATTGCTGCTACATTTGTCAATGGTAACAAAGCCGAATCAGAAACAGAGTAGCTCTGCAGAAAACAACCAGCTCAACTCAGATTTCTTCTCATTCAACTAGTATTAGAAATTAAATTACAAAAATTAATATCAGTACCAACTCACATTTCCGAAGCAATCTACTTATGCAAAGAAATGCAATGGTGATGCACTCAGAAAACTCCCCCAATGGTCGGGTACCTTCGATGTGGCCGGGTACCATCATTTGTTAGCTTGGACAGATATAATCAGCGGTGTCGAACCCACTCATTAAACACACAATAGGCACAATTTGAATGTATTGTGATTACACTGGATGTCATTCTGCATATGGTGGTCTCAAATAAACACGTGTTCCATGCACAACAATGAAAGCCATACTGAAAAGTTCGGATGGCACATGCACAACAGACACCATGAGAAGTTCAGATGGCACATGCACAACAGACACCCAAAGTTTAAACAAAGGTTAGAGAAGCACGGTATGACATTTGGGGTTAACCTTTTGCTTTGAATTCTGCTTTTTGCTGACTCTTCGAAAATTGAAAAACGTTTATTCCACCTCTGACTTTTTAAACCGCAGGGACTTGAACGATTCTGCAAACTGAGTTTAATGGTACTTTGACTGATATTAGCATACCTGTCGATGAAAAAGCAAAGAATGTGTTAGTCCCACAGATGAGCTATTGATTTAAATTAATGCCAGTACGTTTGGGAATGAACCATAAAACAACCCATTACAGAAGGTAATTGCTCATTAAAAGAGCTAGATTTCTATCCTGTGGCCAGCACAAACGTATTTGCAAAACATACGAGTTCCGGATTTATGCACTATGTAGTAAGCCAAAAGTCTTGCAGGGTGACGGCGTAAAATTAAAGAGACATTTGCACATTTAATTATAAACAAGTAACCTCTCCCTGACATATTGTTTTATGAATGCTTGAGTCAGCGGGAGTTCTACATATTTAAACCAAGGCCAAACGTATAGCTCTTACAGTAAGTGCCACGTATTAAGGTGAAGCGTACAATTTCTGCACCATTAGTGTCAATACTAAAAATGCGAAATATAATGCTTTTTAAAAGAAGTTTCCTGGGGCCCGTTTCAGAAAGGAGGTTTACTTAAAACTCTGAGTATGTTAACCCTGAAATGGGTTATCTTATACATAGAGTCAGTAACCAAAGTAACTAACTCTGTGAACCAAACCTTGTCTGGAGCAGGGTTCCTTTGTTAAACCAAGAGTTTCTTTCGATCTCCTCCCCCTTTTTAAAGCGCAAGGGGTGTACCTCATTGATTCATTCATTAAATACAGTCATTCATGACAAACGTTTTGATCACACAGAGACCATCTCAGTGACTAATAAGTCATTTGTGCTTTTATAGAGGCTGCATTAATTCATAGGGATGTACTTTGATTTCAGGAGACCAATTTAGGACGAGAGTGGAATTTTGTCCGTGCATTTATATGAAAACTGCACCATTTTTCTTTACAGTGAATTAGATGTATCAAAACATATCTCATGCATGTTTACATCAGTAACATCAGCCATCGTGGCCGTGTATTACATATGAGCAGATGGTCATTTTCTATCGAGGATGAGAAATTACTTAATAAAGTGCATGAATAAGGAAATCAATGCAGACTTAAATGCTGAAATTAATAGATAAAAATAATAAAAAATAACTTAGACTCACAGCCACTCCTACCCAAATATGCTCTGAGCAGGGTTCAAAACTTTGATACAAGACACCCTAACAATTGTCCTATACATGATGACAGGTCACACTTAGATCACTAGAGCACAGATGGGGAATGAGAACATAATATATTTATATTTATATAAATATAATATACTGTTTTTTGCATTCATTAATTTACTGATTAATTTATTTCATTATTGGTACATTTATTTATTAATTTAAACTTAAGTCATTTTCAGCACATTACTAAATCCACTATATGCAGAAGGGTTAGGAAAGTGTGCCTCGCTCTCAAGTGCTTCTGGAGCCATGTTGCAATGTTGGTGCCGTTGCCTTGGTGAATCGTAATAGCAGAGCTCCATTGATCATCGGTTTGCATCGTCGTGGTGTACGCGCTTAACTCAAGGTAAGCCTACCCAGTTGAAAGAACTAACTCAAAATCTAATTTTTGCATCTTAGTGTAAATCAACTGATAGTTCACATTTAAACTCAGTGTTGGTTGTACCTCCTTATTGAAACAGCCGCTGAGCACACCTGTCAGACATTAGTGAATAAGGTATAGTGCCACCTTAGACAAAGAACTGGTTGTGCCACAATTGAAAAGTACTCTTTGAAAAAAATCCAGAGTTCCACTTTCAATCATTTTCAAGTCTAATATTGAGATTCTCCTAACAAAAGTTTCCAACATCAAAACAGAACAAATAAAATACAATAAAGACATAATTTGTCGATGACCAAGCACTGAAAGGGTCTGTTTACTCTTATTATACTTTATCCGTCTGGGAGTCTATTGCAGCCTAGATCCGTCTGGTTAAAAGAAATGAAGAATTGAGGAAGGTCAGTTTTGAGGTCTGCCTCTAAAACCATCCAGGAATAACTGCAGTTTACAGTTTGACATTCTGCTTGAATTGATCAAGCATTTTCAAAGCCAAATGCTGATGTTAAGCCAGATAAGTTTATAGATTAAAGCAAAGTTAAAAGGCACAATGGTACCTTGAAAAGAGGTCAACTTATGAAAGACAATACAGACGATGGTAATGTACATCACTACCTAGAAATGAAACAAGGCAGGTTATGAAAGCACTGTAGGAAAACATTAACGGATTATGTAATGAAAAATTGCCATGACACAACTAGCAGGAGGCATGCAAACTGTCACACCAGATCATACATTTATATTTGGTGGCCACTAAAAAAAGTAGTTAAAAGTAAATAGTGAGGTAATACGTTTTTAGATAATTAGTCATTTTAACATTTTCTAAAGCTTTTTACAGCATGTGCCTGTTCAAAATACGTACTATTGGGTTGCAAAGGGCACAGCCAACTCTCAGGTCTGATATTCCGTTACCTCAGTAGATATGGTTTAGTGCCCTTTCTATGAGATTTTCATCCATTTTATCATCCAACAGGTGAAAATTGTAAATCTGATCACATAGAAAAGCAATACCACACCTCTCCTCGAAGGGGCCGCGTGACTTGAGGAACCATTCTTGCCCAGAGCACAAATGTGTGGGACGTGTAACTGTACTTTTAATATGAGTCATAGAACCACCACTAATCCTGAATCGCCATAATAAAAGTGATGCTAAGATTTATAGCTCATGCCAAATGCTTTCCTAATAAAGTGTTACTGAAGACTGTGCGCTTGTCCTGTTGCTCTTCAAAACTCAGTCATTAATGATTGCACCGCACCGCATGGCTGGCCTGTGCTGTTATTACTTATTGGAGATTCATAGCTGAACAAAATCAATGCATATTTTTTATAGATTAGGGAACAGCATGTGGAGAGCTCAGACAAAATAAACTGAACAAATCGATTAAGAAACAAATTGAAACAGACCATGCTGTTCTGCCCTTGCTGAGTGCAAACTGGTATCTTCCACCAAAGAATCAGAAAACTCTAGAACTTATGAATAAATATGAACTGTCGTACTTGAGCATCACTGTTTTACCTGACACTACCTTGTAGTCTAGCCTACCTACATTCAATATCTTCCTAGTATGGATCTCAGGTACTCATCAAGAATGTCTGTGCACCGTTACCAAGGTGACTGCACACCCACTTATTGTATTTTTGGGAGCAATTAGCTTTTCAAAGACTTGTTATCCTGTTTTTCCCCACCTTTTGTATTTACGTGATTTGTTGCATTCACTGTGAAAGGTAAAAAATAAGTCAATGAAAGCTTCTACGCATTAAAGAATCCGCGCACAAGATGTCATTTCAATTGTGCTAAAACATAAAAGAGAACTTATAAGAAACAGATCTTAAATAAAGCACATGCTCCGTCTAAGGGTTATTTCATTTCAGGGCCAATCGTGTTAATCTGTTTTAAATGTGAACTGTTTTAGTGTTAATACCACTACAGGTTGTTGAGGTAAACTAGCTTGAGAAATCTTCCTATGATCTGCATTAAAAGTCACAACACACACACACCTCAACAGGCACAAGAAGTATGCCATTGCCAATCCTTATCTAACACGAGTGTGACACATTTGACCCGCTTCACTGAGTTTGGCCAGTCAGGGATTACAGCTTGGAGCGAAACTCAAATTTATATTTATGAATGTGTAGATAGTCGGTAAACAGTTTAACGCCATAATAATAGAACGCTTTAAATGCATTCACTTCTATTCCATATACTGAATTTTCAATGACATTATCCCAAACCAGTTTCAACATTTAAAAACCCCAGATTTTTGCCTTATTTAAAATGCCATTTCAGAAAAATATTATTTAGGGCTGAACGATTATGAAAAACTGACTATTATTTACCTGAATATTGCCATTTCGGTTATTATTGTCGATTGATAGCTTTGAAGCTTTGAAATGTTTTATCATTTTTTGAGAAACAGCTGCATGCCATATTCTTTCTACAAACATCCAAAATTAAATGATATGTGTAAATAACTCGTAGTTGTGGGAGTTATGTTCTTAGTAAGACATCTATGATGAACGGTTGAAGGCCACATTAACATATTCATTCTCGCTACTGTATTCTGTACCCAAACACACTACCGAAACGCTTAAATGGACAGCTGTAATTGAGGCTTTCGGCGATTATGTAATTGTTTCATCCGTAATTCCGATTAGTTTTTCAATTAATTTTGCAGCCCTAATATTATTTTCAAAGTACATCAAAGTGTGACATACTTTTCTCCAGGGCAATATTTTTATTTATATCTACCTGCATTGTTGAATTACAGTAATAGAAATAATTCATCAAAATATGAAAATGTATAATTCATAATTACATTTAACAGTCCTTTAACATTCAATTGAATCACTCTCAAAGTGTCTTTCTTTATCTGAACACAAAAAATACTTTATATTATTGTTCTATGTAAATCTATTAAGGGATTTCAAATGATATCAACCGGTTACTAAATATTTTCAATAGCAAAACAACATGCTTCTGAAAGAAAAAAATAAATGTAGGATTTCAGTGCTAGATTCAAATATGGTGGCGAATCAAAAGACTGAATCTTTGGTTTTCTCTTGTCTTATGATTAGTTGTCATGTCGCTGCTGTCAAATACTAATAAAATATTAAAATACTTAATATTCATCATTTATGGTCAAATCATTATTATTTGTCACTACTTTTGTTTGTCACTGCGTTTTGCATATATCTCACCAGTAAAAAGTATAATAGTGCTTGTCAACTTTGATAACAGAGTATTTAATCATTTAAAAAGTTTCCATTTCCTGAAAAAGAGCAAATCTGGACATCTGTGGTTTTGAAAGGACAGCAATTTTACGCAGGTATTGTTATGAGATATTGTACAACATCTTCTTTTAAGACAGCTTTAAGCATTCCCATGTTTGCAGCAAACAATTGTCAAACGACATGAAAGTAAAAAAACATAACAGTCTTTTTATTTTACAATGTTCCAAACAAAAATGGGAATGAATACATGAATCTCAACAGCTGTTGTGCACAAAAAGAAAATTTTGGTGCTAAAAGCTTGATTTGTTTTTCTTTTGTTTTACCTTGAATAAGTCCCAGAAACTCATCAGAAAAGACGATCAGAAATGCCAAGCTAAGAATTTCACACTAAGTATGAGCTTTAGGAGTTAACAGTTGTTTGCCACATGCAGACCTTTTTCAATTTACACCACAAAACTGTTGTGTAAATCATAATTTAACGCAGAGCCAGAGCAGCTGCTTTCATCCAAGTGACTATGGGGTAAACATTCTTTACACACACACACACATTAACACACACCTGCAGATTCTGTCAGAAAAAACTGCACTTGCCAAAAGCTGACACGGAGCTGTTAGGTGACGTTACTCTCATACAAAATTTTTGCTTTGCTGAATGGGCTGTTTCATGCTAGATTAAAAAGTGCATTAAAATATCTTTGAGATTCATAAGTCCCTGCAAAATGTCAAAATGAATGTCAGAAATTATGAACTTGACTGTGAAAAGAAAAAATCAAGTTCATAAAGGTCATGATCTGACTCTGTACGCAATACGCATATTAATGCAACGCAATACAGATAAATACTTTTGAATTCTGTTGATTGAACCGGGCCAGGTTGTGCATTTCAGCAGTTCTCTGATGGTTATCAGTTGTGTCTTTGAACCAAACCTTCCTGTGTCCTCTTGCTCTCCCACGTGAGCAGTCAGAACAGGTGTTTCTTTTCTCTGTCCATTATCAGCCTCCGCACAGACAGATGTGAGACTGCTGAGAATAAGCAGGAATATCTTCACCTTGTGCACAGCTGTAAGCAGGCTGTCATTTACCTTCCCTTCTGCTTTGTTGAGTGACTGCAAGGTCAGCATCTCCCCTCATACAAGTTGACATTACACTGTTCAGATAACACACATTCTTCTGTGTAAATGCTCAGAGACCGGAATACACTGGTAATGTAAACTCTTATCTTTGTGTATTTTGTTCATCACATCATTCAAAAGATGATTTAAGGGTCCAGTGTATAAAAAATTCAGTGACATCTAGTGGTGAGGTTGTGAATTGCAACCAACGGCTCACTCCAACCCTCCGTTTCGAAGCCTGCAACACACAGGACTAAGATGTGGTCATGTTTTCGCTTCTTTGCCAAAGGAGTAGCATATTTAGGTGCTCTGTAGAGCAGTTTATGCGTTTAGGGCTATTGTAGAAACAACAGGGCGATTTCCATATAAAGGGACTCGCGGCGTATGTAGATATCGCTCATTCTAAGGTAATAAAACATAACGCTTCATTATGTAGGTCTTTATACACCTAGTTATGTATATTATAATGCATACTGACTACTTTTTTACCCCCAAAAAGTTCTCTAGTAACACTAAAATTTGACAGGGGCACCTGAACGTGTTACTCTTCTATTTATTTGCGCATCAGTCTTCATGAAGCAGTCCCTAAAAACAAGGCCTGGGATATCGATCTTGCCATCAGCTCATGTGGGGACTCAATAATTGACGTCATGCTGCGGTCTCGGCACTTTTCACCTTCCATTTCAGATGTGGCCAGGAGCTTTTAACAACAGTAATCAAGGTTTCCCAGGCAGCAGCAGAGCATGACAAAGGTCCTTGCTCATATTGTTTTCTCTCTCCGTCAGCTCTGTTTTCCCCTCAGTGCCTGTGTTCCCCCTTTCTCACATTATAAGCAACTGTGGGCTCATTCTAACTTTGTTTACTTATAGATAGTCAAAAGGGCTTATTCACTTTTTTCTTTCAGAACACAGTCCAGCATGTAGGCTTGTAAGTACAACGATTTCCTAAAATTGTCAAACATCCCCACCTACTGTTCAAATCATAGTTTGAATAGTTAAAGGGACAGTGCACTCAATAATGATTGTGGCATGCTTTATTCACCCTGTCATTTCAACCCAAACATGTATGTGACTCTTTCTTAAACAGATCACAAAAGAAGATATTTTGAGAAATGTCTTGGTGGTTTTGTGTCCATACAGTGGATGTCAAAATGGGTCTAGTGTTGTTTGGTTACCATCATCGTTCAAAATACTTTCTTTTGTGTTCTGCAGAAAGACAAAACTTCATTTTTGATTCCTTTAATTGCTGAAATTTAGATACAGTATGTGACACTGCACATACATGGACATTTTAGTGCTTTAGATTAGCTAAGTATATATACATATAATACCAACTTTTATATAAGCTTTAATCTTGTCCCCATTCTGTGGAAAGTTTGTTTGGTCAACCCAGGTTGTTTGTTTCTAAAGGAAGCTCTGGCAACACGGCACACAGCTCTTCTTCCTCAACAAGATTACGGATCCATTACTGAATCGTGTTGGGCCTGAGCAAACAGTCCCAGCTTCCAACTCATCTCACATGGTAAGCACAGCATCCATCATCACACCAGTTCGCTTCCATTGATAACAGCACAAAAAGCTCACATCAGTCTTAATTGGATATTAGCGAGAGATTACTTGCAATGCTCAACCCCTGGTTCTGTAAGACACCAACTGATTCAAAGGAAACAAACGGGTTGACAAAGGAATAATTGGATGTCGCGTTTTATCCCACCGTTTGTTCTCCGGAGCTCTCTGGAGAAAAGAAAAATCACTCGCACTAATGTCAGTACACCACAAAAGCATGGAGTGAGATGCAAGGGAAGCATAACATGTCCGGACCTAATTGGTTAATGGGGCTGAATGACTCAAGAAAGGTTTTAGACAAATGTCTTGTGAGAAAAATCTTGTGAAATTGTTTGCAGTTGCAGTCAAACTGGATCGTGTTAGGCAGGAAGTTTGTATCCAATAATACTATTAATACCAATAATAATGTGTAATGTTGCAAAGGCTCATTAGTGATTTAATAAAAAAAAGCTTTGTGATCTTGAAGGCTATGATGCTGATTTAATATGACTAAATCCTGCCCCCGTGTGGACGGATAGTGATAACACTTTTCATACCTCTTTTCCTGCTTTTTTCATCCTCAGTACTTTCTGCTGTAAAAAGCAACGGGTTGCTGAGATCAACGAACTGAACAAGGTTAACAACCTACAAATGCAAATTAATGACACCAACTTGCTTCTCCAGATACCTGCCTACAAAACATCCACAAATATTTACATTCCTCAAAAAGCATGACATCAAAGTTGTTATTTTCATACAGAACTTACAAACAAACAAATATCAGCCCAGGGAACGTTTAACACTGCCTAGAACCATTGATGAAATGGAAAGTTCAAGATGATGTCGTTTCTAATTTACCTGTCTCTGTCACACACACTCAGGCACACAGTAGCCAAAGTTTTAAACAGAAGTTTAAGGGGTCATATGATGCGAATACGTGTTTTTCTATGTCTTTGGTGTGTTATAAGTTGCCCATGCATGTATAAGACACGTAAAATTGCAAAAATATAAGTGTCGGCAAACCAAAGATTGATTCCATCTAAAAGCGAATGCTCACCCAGACCTGCCTGAAACGCCTCGTGTAGCCACACCTCTACGAATCTACGTCATTTCGTGGTAAGATTTGACAACGACCGCCCAAATCTATACGCAAGTAAGGCTTACTTGTTAATCTCATTGTATCGTCTTTGCTGCAACCACGTTGTGGAGACGCTGTGTCTTTCGTTGTGAAAAGAAAACCTTTTTGTCAGCCTTTTCAAAAGATGAGACAGCTAAAAACGAATGGTTACATTTTATTTACAATATTGTTCCATAACAGTACAATCCGAATATTCAAGTGTGTGCAGCGCATTTCACAGATGATTGCTTCATGAGCCTGGGAGACATCAAGGCCGGTTGTGGACAAAAGCTTTTGTTGAAAAATGGGGCAATTCCATCCATTACAACTTCGCACGCTTCAGATTTGCAGCCCACGAGTACATTTTCATTGTAAAAGACTTTGTTGCAGACTAACCCGAGTTGAGGTTGTGTGTTTGTATTGCACATTGATTCCTTTGTGTGATCTAACATGCCCGCGACGTGAAAAAGATAACAGAAGTCCTTATAATCAGTAATTATGTTCTAACTACAGTTTATAATGTGTAGAGTGTTTATGATGGGGTTTATTGTCTTAAGTCGACTCATTGTCTTGAGTCGGGACGAGACATGGTGTAACACTGGTTTGACTAATCGCCAAATTTTATATAACGTCGTATGAATAGTTTTTAACTATTCAACATAATATATTTCTTTAAACCCTTATCAGTCCTTTACATCCTGCTCAAGTCCTGTAAAATGTTATTCACAATAAAACAAACATTGTTATTAGTATATAATCAGAATCATGTAATTTTCACACATATATAGAAAATAAAAAAATAAAATAAAAATAATTCACAGTTTTTTTTTATTATCACCGTTTCTAACAGTTTAAAGACTTATAATGTGACCTTCATATAAAGGTCAAGCTGGTTCAATTGTTTTGTATTCTTGAGTGAACTTCATAGTTTGCCGTATGATTCTCTTCAATGTGGAAAATAAAATTTTATTTTTTTCCTATCTGACGTGATTTCTCTAAAGCTAATTTACTATTTGCTTTTCTGTCACCTCTGAAAATATAATTAGGCCTGAATCCTCTGGGCAGATCTCTTCATCAGTCCTCCATCATACTAATTGGGTTTCTCCTGGCTTTTAGGCTCATTAGCTCAACTCTCATCACAGGCCAAACTGACTTGCGTCACGAAAAATGATATTAATGATGTGTTACTGGATTGACCCTGTTTTCTGCTTGTGCTACAATACATTAAATAACTTGTCCTATAACTATTTCAAAAAAGAGTGAAACAGACAAGTCACCTACCATTATGCATCCATATGTGTGTGTTAAACAATGAACGTGATGCAAAAATGAGCTGTGAACGTATTTCAAGGTTTACTTGAAATTGTTTAGTAAATTGAAATAAGCAGCATCTAATTTACTTTTGTTCAATAAACGCACACTGTTTTGCCTATTGCCCTCCTAAGGCTTCTGTGTGTGGACATACTGTGAGAATAAAAGGTCTTTGAGATCAAACATTGGTGCTGAGCAAATGGATCTCACACAGAGAGGGCAGCAGATGGACTGAGCACGAGGACACAGTAGTGCCTTTCCAAACAGACTTTCAATGAGCCACAGCAAAAACAGAAAGGAAGAAGATGACAACGATAAATTATGTGTATCTAAAATACTGCAAAGGTAATATGCTATTGTTCTTGGAAAGAAAGAAAATGCATCAATATTCCCAGTATCTTTGTTGGAATAACTCACAAACCTTTCTTTATTTCATCATGTGTTGTAGTTTTCGTCCAGGTCCTGTCCATATGTCAGGCACATTTTTTCGGCGCTTAAAATCAATAGTGCTGATATAAGGATAATCTATAGACCCACTTGCTTGTCTGGAATGGATTTTGATGAACTTCGGTGTTGTAACTCTCACTGGAATAAAACATCAAAAGATTTAAGAAAGTGAATTCTCGTATAGGATGCACAGGATGGTGTTGTCTTGTGGAATACTATTAAAAAGCTTTAGATATGTTTCCGTAATAATTAATATACAGTATGGCCCATCTCAAATATCTTACTTTAAAGGACCAGTGTTTTCTTTTGGGAGGATCTATATTTACAGACATGCAATATACATAACTGTCTTCAGAGATGTTTAAAGACCTTATACAATGAAACCTTATGTTTTTATTAGCTTTGACTGAGCTATTTCTATCTACATACACTGCTGGTGCCCTTAAATGGAATTGGCCATGTTGTTTCTACGGTAGCCCTAAACGGACAAACTAGTCTACAGAGTGCATTTCGAAAATACATTATCTCTTTTGGCAAAGAACGAAAATGTGACGACATCTTAGTCCTGTGTCAGCCACCGTAGTGCTTCGAAATTGAGGGGTGTGAGTGAGCCGTTGGTTGCAATTTGCAACCTCACCGCTGGGTGCCGCTAAATTTCATACACGGGACCTTTTAAAAATGAAAATGAATGACGCCAACAACTGAAGATACAAACAAACATATACGATTTATTTCGCCTACTTACAAAAGACTGATGAATCAAATCAAAGGCAGATTAAAAAAAACGATTATACTTAGTATAGAATCCACCCATAACAAATATAAAGAATAAATAAAGATCCTCAAGTTTAGGGAACCTTTCTATTGGAGGCTTTTTCACAATGTTAACAAACTTGTTCTGTATTCCTGAGGCGCTTTGTGTGAGACATCCATAGGGATTGTACTAAGTCTGGGCTTTCTTATTTTTTTGGTTGAAGAGTAAACTCATCCCTCTGTTCATCATTATTTCATATCAGAGATTTAGCTGCTCTGAGGCCATTTATAAATTCTTACAGGCCCAGTCCATTGGTCGGTGTTTTAGGCAAAACAACATGTTGTAGTCTCCAACTCATGGTACACCTGGCGGTTAGGCTCTGTAAAAAAATAAAAACATTTTTATTTATTTACTTTGTTTTTATTTATTTTTAAAGCCTAACGGTGAATAAAGTGCATTTTTTTATGTCAGTCCATAAATAATTTAAGCTTCCTTTAAAACTTCTTTTTTACACTGACAACAAACTTTTAGAGGTTGGAATGCGGATGTCTGAATGTATATCTTCAAGAACCTTTTTTAGTTTCCTTTTTTTGATAAATATATCCACAGACACAGGTTATATACATAAATCACATATACCGTATATCAAAGGTCAACGCTATGCACAGCAACCTCATTGGACGATTTTCTGAACGTTCCAAATAATAGCCACGAAAACGCCAACTAGCGTTATGCATTTGAGTACATTTATCAGAGTGACTGTACCGAGCGTCATGTCCTCCTCCACAAGAGGGCGCTGCTCTGGGCAGTGCACTGCGTTCCCTCTGGCTGCTCCCAGCAAAGTCATGAGGTCGACGAGATTGAGCTTGCCCTCCTCTCTGGCCTCTCTTATCTCCTCCTCGAGCTCTTCTGCAGCCTCCACCGCCTCCTCAGCCTGCTCCGCCGTCAGCATGCGGTTCCCTCCCTTCAGTCGAGGAGGCGCGAGGGAACACACGGCCCTCAGGCGGCCGTACGAGCGCAGTTGCGCTGCGTTGGCGCGAAGGAAGAGAAGCAGCACGTTGAGGTCATTAAGCGGGCAGCCCAGTTTCTGTCCGCTGATGAGGCCTAATGCGGGCAGCACCTCATAAAGAGAGAGAAAGGTCGTGTCCCAACAGAACAAGCGCAGCAGGCTAAAGAGAACAATAGGGCCCAGCAGTACATAGATGGCGCCGTTAGCCACACTAATGACCTGGAACACAAGCAGGCCCGTCATTTTACACTGAACTAGCTCAGGCACCCAGGGCTGGTCACGCAGGAGCCCGGTGCGTACGAAACAGCTGAATTCATCTTGGAGGAAGGCGGAGAGATGGAAGTAAACCAGGTACAGGCACGATGCGGACATGAAGGTCAGCAGAAGGAAACCTCGCAAGAAGAGCATGCTGACCAGGAAGTAGGAGCTGTGCTTGCACTGCATGTATCTCTCCAGCAGGGGGTACTCAAAGTATCGCTTGCTCCTGGCTCTAAAGAGACAAACATGAAATACATAATTATAATGTTTTTTTGAGTTCAGGAGACAAGATGATCGTTGCTTTTATAATGCCTAAACTGACAATAATATATCATTAAAAAATGATATATTATGATAAATGATGTAATTATTGCAACATAAAATAACCAAGCAGTTTAACATAATTTTTAGTGTTTATAACTTTTATATTATGTTGCACTTTATATATGTTGAATATGCAGGATTTCCAAGCCAAAAGAGATTGTCTGAGTAAAACGTTTTATTTCATGAAAAATGATAAACTTCACCTTTAAAACAAATTGAAAACTGATGATAATAACCCATACCTCTCAAGCTCAGTCTGAAACTGCAGGGGGTCTTCGGATCTCTCTTTGAGCTCCAGGATGCTCTGAGCCAGACGGACAGAACGATTGTAAGATTTGTCCAGCTCGTCGATGATGAAGAGCAAGTCAGAGCTCAAGCTGGGCACGGCCAGAAAACGCCATATCAAGGAAGGTATGTACATCATCACCGCCATGACCAATAAGGAGTATGGGAACATCTGAAGGAGCCAAGAAGACCAAATATAGTATAGTACTGTACAGTATTGTATAATATTGTTTTCACATATTTTTGGCAAATGCTAGAGTCACATTTTAGGAAACGTAATAAAGTGATGTTCCTTTAAGTATACATTTTGTATAAAATGTTACGCCTTAACTTCCTACGTTTGGACATACAGAGCTATAAAGTAGTAAAACTCCCCATTTCGTCTCCAAAAAGTCTTCTTGGCACTTTTTATTTTGTCCCGTGAGATGTTTCATCCACCTGTAACAGGGTTCATAACTTACTTTGTGCACCCACAGTGAACGTTCTTCGAAGTTCCCATCTGTGTCGAACTCATGATGCATAAGGGAGTCCCAGCAGTATGTGTCTACATATTCTGCCTGCTTTGCTGTGAAGTTGTTTGGAGGAAAGCAGCTGATCTGTGGGCCTGAAAGAAGAAACAGGGAAAATTACTATTAGTGAGCTCTAAATAACAATATTCTGAGACCAATTGATGGTGTATTAGTGTAGAGGCTGGACAAGAGCTGTGTGGTTAGATATTTTCCAGAGATACAGATGGTGAACCATCAGGGTGGTACGGAAAGTTCCATTTTTGTGGAGGATTCTGCCGACTGCAGGAGGGTGTGTCTCCATGGCTGAGAGGAGGCCAAACCATACGGTATAAAGACCACTTAAACATGTGTGCCACCCTCCAAAACCTACAGTCAACCTCCAATTTACTGAACATGACATGCCTCACAGATGTTACAGAGAACTGAACTTCACAAAACATTCTGCAAATTATATACCAAGCATAAATACAAAATTATATACAAAACCAGAAGAGATATAAATAGGTATCTGATGCTGAGCTGACTTAAAATGTTCAATCTTGATCTGTGTAAAGCAAATAATCACTGTGGGGTCCAAAACCCTGAGGTCACACTGTTTGTTTTTGATTTTACGTTTTTTTAATTACAGTTATTACGTGAAATAAAGAAGAAATATTTTAAATGATGCTCTATTGCTAAATATAATACAGTATATACATAGTGAGGCATTTAAGGATGGCTATCACTAAATGGCATTGCTTTTATTGAAGCACACAGAATGTTGCTTGGAATATTCTCAAGTCATGCTGGGAATACAAGGATCATCAGGTTTGGCAATAACTTGAATAAACAAATCTAAAAATGCTGGGTTGTTTTTGACCCAACCGTTGGGTTGTATATGAACCTACTGTATGTTCGGTTGTTTTAACCCATTGCTGGGTCAAATATGAAAATTTTCTGGTTTACTTTAACCCAACGGTTGGGTTTGTCGCTATTCGACCCAGCACTGGGTTAAAAAGAAGTGTGTGTACTTCTTCCAATGAATCTTATTTAATTACCCAAATTGTTGCAATAACAAAAATTTTGCAATAGAGTGTTAATACTGGCTTAAAAAGGGACAAATACCCTCTCAGTTGTAGATTAACCTATGATGGGTTGTTTAATCCATTGTTAGGTCAAAATAACATTTTCTGGCTTAACATAACCCAACGGTTGGGTTCTTCCATTTTGACCCTGAGCTTGGCTTGAAAGTAACCCCACATTCGCGTAGTACGCAATGCACTATGCACACTAAACGCATTTTAGTATACTCTAAAAAGTGCTCGGTTGTTTTAATTGGGTAAAACATGAACAAACTCAACTGTTGATTTAAATTAACCTCAAAAATGTCCATATTTCACCCAACCATGCTGGCTTGAAAAAGTTTCTATTTTACTCATTTAACTCAACCAAGCATTTTTTACAATGTAGGGGACTCAGACTTCTGTACCCCGCTGTCTCCATCATTCATTTCTGTTCTCGAAATGCATTACGGTGCAACATTTTTTTGCTCTTTCCACCGTAAAGTTTGTGTTGATAGATTCTAACCAAATAACCTGAGTGTTGTCAGACCCCGATCGGAGCCATTCAAAATCAGTGTCTGCTTGCCTGGCACGTCCTGCTTTAATTAGCATATCCTCAGTTAGTCTGAAATAGAGAGCTGGGAAAGAGCAGGCTGACTGTAATTATAGGCTCTTGTCATCTCTGCACGTCTCACTTAATCATCCTCCTGCCAATTAACATCTGTGTGAGATGATTGCAGACCAGCTCCAGAGGAACTGATTGCGACCTCAAAGTCAGCTGTCTACACGAAACACACGCATCTCTTCAATGCAGCTTTGGCAGGATGGTTAGAAGTTACCGGCATCTAGAGCCAACTCTCCTCTGGCTGTGAAACACAGAATTGGCACTTATGGCGTTCTAGGCACTAAAAAGATTTTTCCCTTGAAAGCAACTCTGGTTGGTTGGAGGTGTCCTATCAATTGCTTATAATGATTAACGGATGCTTAACTCGGAATTTTGATTGGGTTGCCCTTCCTAAGCATTAAGGGAGTCACATCAGTTGTTGCATCCAACATTCCATCCCCCAGGCGGTCAAGCTGATGGTCAGTCAATTAACTCTTACAGAATTTTTGCAGTGCCAATGCTATTCTGACACCCCGCAAATTGTGCAGGGACTCTAGAGAAGAGGAAATGCTTACCGATGGAAATCTCTCTGGCAAAGGCCATGGACACCAGAAGGAGCGGCAGGCCCACAGACACGAACTTGATGACTTTATCCAGAGGCAATTCCAACTCCAGGTGCTTGATGCGATTGTCGCCGTTACTGTCCCTCAGCAGGGCATCGGAGAGCATCGCCTGGGCGGCTGAGCTGGCAATAGACATACTGGCAACTGTGGACGGCAATTGAAAAGCACAAAGCTATTTTTGGCTGATTGTTGTTTTATGTGCTGTTTCCAGTTTTTTGGGAATCTTCTGGATTAAAATGTATACAAATGCATGTTGGAAATTGTGTATATAGTATATTTTGAAATAAACATAAATCATCATTAAATCATTATGTTTTAACCTAATATCTTGTATGAATGGATACTGAAGGTGAAAATATAAAAAACATTGTAGGCAATGTGACAGATTTACCATTCTTTTATTATACCATTCCTTCACTAATGCATTCAATTAAAAAAAAAAAAAATCTTGTCAACTACTTATATCTCAACAACTTAATCATGTGGTTTACTAACAACTTATACATGAATAATTATAAAAGAATAGTCCTTACACACAATAAATTATCAAATTAAAGGGATAGTTCACCCAAAAAGGGACATTATTCACCCTCTTGTCATTCCAAACCTGTACAAATGTCTTGCTTTTGCAGAACACAAAAGAAGATATTTTGAAGAATGTTGGTAACCAAACAACATTGGCCATAATTGACTTAGAATGTATGAACACAAAACTACTGAGATATATAATGAATATAAAAGAGATATATACAGATTTTGAACGACATGATGATGACATCATCACCAGATTTGATCATCACACCATTACCATGTACACCACAAATGTTCAGAGTATAAGGGGTCAAACAATGATTATAAGGTCACACAATCATTTAACACAATTAATTTTACAGTACCTTAGGGGTTCCTCGTCCAGCAGGAGAATGTATCCAGTCTCAATCCAACATTAGACTGGTCCTGTGGCTGGAGAGGACAGGGACGCTGGCGAAGGTCTTTAATACTGGAGGAGGTCTGTGTAAAATGAGAGGCTGTACTGGGCTGGACTGGGTTACAGGATAATTGAAAGAGTTCTGGGGCATAAACAGCAGGGGCAATAGAGAAAGGGTGGATACTGTATGGGTGGAGATGTCCTGTAGATCGACCAAACATTACATGCTCAGCCCAGTGGCACAAATCCACTTCAAATGAGCCCGGCCATGTGGCTTTTCCTACCTCTGTCATTTCTCACGCTATTTATACTCGACAGTGCCGAAGAGCCCTTGCTTTATAACCATGTTCACAATTACACGTAGAGAACTCTGTTATTTTAGATGGATACAACATTTCAAGAAGTTTATAGCTGCAGTCTGAAAACACGCTAACCGAAAATTTTCTTTAATTTCCTCTGTATTTAATAAGAAAACTAAATACACTTTCTCTCCATATCCTGAACGGCAAGGATATATAGTCATACATAATGGTTGAAGGGTAAAATAACGTACAAAACCAAATAAATCTGAGAACCTCAAATGCATTTTGGAGAACAGTGGCTTTTAGTTTCTTGTTATCTATAGATTTACAGTAGGCTCCTCGATATACTGTTGACCCTGCAAACTTTGCACGAATATCTGAACCAGCATCCCATCTAACTCAAATACAGAACAGGATTATGCATTTTATTGAAATTAACATTTTGCTTCCTTGTTTGGACATCTTAATTATAAGCAAAACATCAAATAAAGTCAAACATAATTATATGCATTTTAAAGGCAAATAGTTCAATCTTTAGGACTTCTGTGTCTTTTTATCTTTAATATTTAAGACATTTCCCTGACGATTCATTTATATATATAAACATTTCTAGTTATACATTGAAAGAAAATTCTCATTTACTCACTCCCTTGTCATTTCCAACCTGTTTTACTTTCTTCCTTCTGCAGAACACGAAAGAAGGTTCTTCGAAGAATGTTTTTAACCAAACAATGGCACTTATTCACTTCTACTCTATGGACACAAAACCAGTGCAAGTCAATGGGCACTGCTGTTGTTCGGTTACCAGCATTTGTCATAATATTTAATTGTGTGTTCTGCAGAAAAAGAAAGTCATACGGGTTTGAAATGACAAGAGGGTAAATGATGACAGAATTTTCATTTTTGTGTGAACTATCCCTTTAATGTCTGAGTTTTTATGTGGCTTATCATTTAGAGTAATGTAACAGCTTCAAAACACAGAGTCTTATCTTTTAATTATCAAAAATGGTCTACTGAAACACAATAGATTATGACAACAATGTATACAAACAAATGAAAAACCTCCCCTATCATCACTTGCTCTGGAAGAACCATTTAAAAAAACAACCCATAAAAGGATAATGAGAAACATGTACTTCACAAAGACCGACCGCAATAACATTCAAAAACATCCTCTGTCTTCTCTAAACATCACATCAGAAACAGGTGATTAAATCCATAGACACAGTTAGCTCAATAGCTCAGAAATATCTTCACAGTTTTTTGTTTAGTCCTTCACGTAAAATAAAGAGGGGCGTTTCAGGATGTGATACGCACCAGCAAATATGTCTTAATTCCTGCAGTGTTCTTCAGTAAACTTTGTAGGTCCTGCGGTTCGGGTATAAGAGTTTTGCTCCGTACATTGAAAGAGATGCTTAGCACTCTGCGTTAAGTCTCCCAACATGCTTTTGTTCTGAATAAGGCTCGTTTTTATAAGTTGCCTTTTTATTTTACGGTGAATAATTGGCATCCAAAATCCTTTTCAGTTTTCGAAAATAAATATGAAGTGTAAATGCATCACTATCAAATGTACATACATTGTGCTGTCAGGCATTTAGATTGTTTCTTTTTTCTCAAACTTTAAAGACTGAATTATTTTGTTAACTCTACAAAAATAAAAAAGCAAAAAACATGCCATCCATTCATTGCATGGTTATCGATAACATGTGAGGATAGAAATTATGCCATGCTGGGACACCTGAGAACCAAAGAAAACGTGAAACAAAGTAAGGCTTTAAATGGATTATATGCATGAGAGTAGCATGTTCGGCAGTCTGCCCAATATACAATACAGTACGTTCTTTGCACAATTGCATTGTTCACCCAAAATGTCATATTAAACATGAATTTTGTATTAGGTTTTACCAAATCCACCATTAACCTCCTCCTAAACTCTGATTGGACGTTCCATGGCACTTAGTGTCCATTGGAAACCAATTAGGTGGCGTTTAAATGCGTTGCCATGGGGATAAGTACTGTATAAGTCGAGTCAATTATGTCATTTTCACGTGTTTGCTCCTTTACTCCAGTCCGTCGTGATGGTTGAGGCCCAGATCTCTCCGTCTAATGCCATCGCTTTCTTCTTCTTCCTCTTCATCTTCCTCATCGTCCATTCCATCCTCTTCCTCTTCTTCTTCATCTTCATCCTCCGTCCCGTCCATAGAGTCGTCGGTTCCTCCCAACATAGCTTGCTGCATCGCCAGCGTGGCGGAATCCGAGGACAAAGGCTGCAGGCCGTCCATTCCTAGCGAGCCTAAAACGCATGCACACACAAACATTGGCAAATAAAAATGCATCAATCAACAATATAATGGTGTGTGTTATTAAAAAGTGTTTTTTTTCACTAACCGTCTGAGTTAGTGTGGGATCCGTGTGTCTGCAGGACTCCAGCTACAATGGAATCAGGCCAGAAGCGTTGTGTGGGTCTGTGCTGGGATTTCATCTTCTTGGCTTTGGGGGCTGGGTCAGGATTACTGGCATCCAACATGGGTTGCAGTATACGCCTGCGGGCGTTGATAAACCTTGTGGGAGGGGGGAAAGGGAGAGAGAAAAAATGAGGCTAGTAAGAGGATTTCAGTTTCTGAAAATCAGTGTTTCTGTCTCTAGCCATTAGATGGCGCCAAATTGCTGTGTATTCCAATTTATATACAATTTATAGTTAACTATGCTGGTCCTTACCAGTTGTTCACCTGTAACAAGGTAAGATTGGTTTGTCCTGCGATTTGCCTTTTCTCATCCTCTGTGGGATAGGGATGCTGGAAAACAAAAATAAGAGCATTTTATTTACAATAGGATAGAGTGAGGCATTCAAGCTTTCTCATATTTTGTGTAGTGTCTTGCCCTCAGTAAGATTTAAAGGGATAGTTCACCTAAAATTTTTAATTCTGTCAACATTCTCTCACCCTCAACCTTGTCATTCTCAACCTGTATGGCTTTCTAAAAGAAGATATTTTGAAGAATGTTGGTAAACAAAACTGTCGGGTTGCATTCACTTCTATTGTATGGACACAAAAGTCAATTGGAGCCAACTGTCTTCAAAATATCTTATGTTGTGTTCTGCAGAACAGAGAAAGCCATACAGGTTTGACATTAGATGAGGGCGAGTAAATAATGACAGAATTTTCACTTTGGGGCCAACTATCAAGTGTCAAGAATTGAAATGATTGAAATAAACTACACTTTAAATTCTAATAGATAAGGCTTGTCCTCTTTCTAACCATGAGATGCTGGAACAGCCAGGAACGCATGATGTTTGTGGCATGTTTGGGAAGAACGCCTCTTTTGTTTTTTGATTTCTTGTCATCGCAGTCCAAGAGTGAAGACAAGTCCAGGTTCACCTTGGAAGAGACGAGAAATGGAAGAGTGAGGAGAGAGAGGGAGGGTTAGTTGCCACGGAAACAAAGAGAGTCGCCAGTCGCCAATTCTTTGGCAGGGGCAGGAATGCCTTCAGTCACCATAGCAACGCAATTGGAGTAATGATACCTAAAAAATTAAAGCCAAGGAGTGCACATTTACAAAGGCCTTTTATCAGCTACGAGAGCTTCAGGAAATGTCTTCAATTTTTTCCTTTCATCAAACTTAAAGCGCAACTAAAGCGAGAAAGAGTATTGAAGCGAAATTATTGAACTATTTATTTTTCGTCGCTTCGGAGACCGACATATTAACATTTCAGAGAAGTTTAAGATGCATAATCTGAGAGCGCTTCATGCGCGGATAAATAAATTAAGGAGAGAAAAAAGGAAAAATTTACATTTACGCTTTGAAAATAAGGATAATTAATTTCATGCTACCATTGCCACCAAAAGCCATAAAAAGCAGCAGCTCCCCACTGACTTTAAATTTTTTAAATAAATAAATAATATTCAAGCTCTAAAAACAACCTCCTCATTACGTTTGCAGCTGGGTATCATGTGGTTTCTACCCCCATCCTCTACTCAAAACACACACACGCAAACTGGGGTTGAGCGTGCAAGTGAGTGATTCAGGAAGCGGGGTGAATTAATTGGAGGCTTCATGCGGGGGTATTATTACTGAAAGCTTGTCGGAGATGTAGCTACGGGCGGAACTCTTTCCCCAGCTTGTACTTTGGCCCAAAGTTTGATATCCACATAGACCACAGCTGTCTGTCAAACCTGACTCACCTGTCTTACACTCGACAGCTAACGTTAGTCAACAGCGGAACTACACTACAAACCAAAAGGTTTTGAACATTTCCAATAAGTTAATGCTGCAAAAATAAACAGTTACAGTAAAATATTAATATACTGGTTCCCTTTGCTGAAAGCCTTGAGTTTTTGCAGAAGGCCCATTTTGAAAGATCGCAAAAAGAAGTTCTGTGATTAACAAAGGTGTATGATATTAACACGTTTTGTCTGTCAAGATAATCTTTTCAAACGAATTTGAAGCATATATAAAATCGGCAGACGTAAAAAGCTAACAAGTAAGAGGCTAGAAACAGAAGCCACACTGACATGGAACCGGATGTGCTAAATGCTAACTCGCTTCCGGGGTTTGCATACAAAATTACGTCATCTCTGCAGTACATTTGCCCCAAAATGAAAAGTGTGTTCTTGTGACTGCGTGTCATAAGCGTGTTTCATCAGAAGACACACAATCGATGAGATTAGAAGTTGTTAACATGCTGCTATTTGTGAATTTAGCTTTTTTACACTTTAACATCGCGAAATATTAAAATGGTTTTCTCTTAAAAACGTTTTCTCTTTCACCAGAAGATATCTATTAACCCTGTGAGTCATTTGGATTACTTTAATGATAATGTATGTGCTTGTAGTAGCTTCACTATTTGAGTACCATATAAGAAGATAACAACAGAATTGAAATATAAAATAAAACTAAATGTTTGTTTAGATTTAAAAATTGTTTAATGGCATGAGGAAATGTTGTTATTTTTTGGTGAACTATTCCTTTATAAATCTTTGAATAAAAATGTAATTGAAATATTTTGGTATAAAATGAAATTTGCATGTGATATTTTACACATAATATTAGCTGTTATTTAAAAAAAATCCATATTATAAATGCATTAGAAGAAGAAAATTGTATTAAATTATTAAATATTCACAATGAATCATTTAGCAGACGCCTTTTTAAATATAATTCATTATGTTAATTATAATTAAAAACCATTGTATATTTATATTTTATATATATATATATATATAAAATATAAATATATATACAATTCTAGCGTATGGAATTTACAATATAAGCAATAGACGGTTTGTGCAGCAACAACCTAAACATTCGGAAGCAATTGTAGACCTCAGCAAAGAATCAATTCCTGTTGAGTAGTTTAATATCATTTAATATAATAAATATTCAATAAAATATTAAAATAAGTTAATAATAATTAAAATCCGATGAAACCGTCTATTGGAGGCTAGATATAATTCTAGAAATAAATGTCTGCCTTCATGCACAAAGCAGACTTTAACACCTAAATCGGCTATGGATCCCTTTTAAGATGCGTCTTGTCTCTGCATCAGAGTATCAAAAAGCAGCGAGTGTTTTGAGTTGAACAGGGCTGCCCTCACCTGATTGTTTTGGATTTGGATGGTTCCCGGCGGTAAACCCTGGGTTAACACCTGCCCCTGTGAGGTAACCATTGCCACTGGCTGATACAACGTCCCACCTGTGGGATTCAGTTACAGACAGAGGACTGGGGTTATCAAGGGTGATACCTGAACAAGATTGAAAACATAATTACCCTGCAGCACAAAAACAAACCGATTCATCTCGCGAGCACCACGCCAAAATCAAACAAAAGGGGTTTCTGTTGGGCTCAAGAAGAGGACAAGGAGTTCTTGTTTTACTGCTAATTAGCTTCATTTCACACCAATTACACTTTCTTTATTCACTCTGCGAAGACTGATGCTCTGTGTGGGATGGCTGTGAAGAGAAAATTGTTCAAAGATCCAGATAAATTGCTTTAAAATCAGGCTCCCTTGTTTGTTTCCACTAGATGTAGAGAATAAGAACAAAAAAGCTATTTGGACCAAGATGTTTTGTATTTACAGAACTCTGCCCCTGTAAGTAAAGAGAGCTATGATTGGCTCTCACCTGAGACCACCTGAGAGTTGATAGTGGTCATGGCAACGTTGTTCTGTTGCAGCGAGCCGGCAGGGACCACGATCCCAGAGGGATTGACGGTGCTGGATACAGAGGTGAGGGACGGAGATAAGTTTTGGAGGAGATCCTATCGGAAAACATCAGGAGATTAGTTTCCACAAAACCTTCCACTTTTAAAATTCACAGACGGAAATTGCACACCAACACGCTTAAAACGTCTCCTCACGCAGAGGTCAGCAAAGTTCAGTCAGAAGGAGCAGAGAGGGCAAGCCAAGTGTGACCTTTTGTGTCCCTCTGAGAGGGATATGTTTGGGCGAATGTAAATGTTACTGCGCAGAGCGTGTGCATTTATATGACGTGTTGATGTGTTGGAATCAGCGATTAGATCAAAGGTCTGAGGAAAGAAATTCGTGAGTCACCTGCTGCAGACCGAGGCTGGTCTGTGATGGGGAATACGGGCTGCCCAGGTCGTTCCGAAGCAGATTGTCGCTGTGCATCTTGGTCTTGAGGCAGGTGATGTAACGGTTGCAGAAGTCTTTACAGAGCTCGTTCACCTTCTCCAGCTCAAGCAGGTGGATCCGTAACACCTGGATCGCCTTCACCATCTACAGCAACATTCAGGCAATGTTTATGTGTTCATTGCAGAGGACTATACAACTGATGTGATGATGGCAATGATGCAAAAGAAATTGAAGTTCGAGTATCAAAAAGCAAAAAAGTATGAAAACTTATACAAAACGAAGGTTTTGATAAAAATGATTCATCTGCTTTTCGATGTTAAACATATATACGAAGTAATGATTATGTTAATAGGAATGTAAAGATATATATTAAAAAACATTAGATATGTTTCACAGAGCTTTGGCAATTGTAACATATTTTACGTCAAAAGGTTTAATTAAACCCTAAATGATAATTAACAAATATTATTGATAATAACAAATTGACCAACACAAATGGTCAATGTGTTGGAAATAAATTAGTTATTTGAATTTCGGGTTTATTTTGTTAAAATTATTATTTATTTTATGTTGTTCAAAATATCGTGATACAACCAGGATGGATTATGAATCATATCCTATCATAAGTTGAGCGTCTTTACACCCCTAGAAGTTATTAATAATTATAATAATTCAGTAAATAACGATGATAATAATAACAATAACAATAGTATAAAATAGTAATATTTACCAAAAATATTTAATGTCCATAAATAAACATAAATTATTTTTGTGTTCTAATTTATTTTTTCCGTACAATAACCATGAAATGGATGGAGGCTGTTGAGCCAATGTGCACCAGGTCAGTTGTGATAGTAGGTGCATGATGTTCTTATTTGAATGTGTGCAAAAGCTTCAATGAATGGGAAGGTTTTCAGCAAATAATGACTCAGGCCTTCTGTAAACTTCAGTCTATTCCTCACTATAGTACGGCTTCAGAAGATTTGGAACATAGCGAACCGTTCATAATAACTATTTAACAGCTCCTTTTCATAAGAAATAAAAAAAATCCATTCCCCGGCTAGACAGATTTTCCTGCAACTGTTTGCCTGGTTGCTTTGCTTAATGCTACAAACACTTTGCCGTTTTGCTGATACAGTCGGACATGACTGAACTTTCATTTCTAACTACCCATTCAAACAGTCGCCGCCCAAAGTCAGAACTCAAGGACGACCAAATGGGCTAAAAAATGCTTTGCCAAGGAGGAGATAAATCTGCCAATTACTGCAGCTCGTTTAATCAGGGCTCTGTGCCATCTCTCCGAGGCGAGAAGGAAGCACATCGGTGGTGCTATAACTGTCGTGCTGAAGAGTTAGTGAACGGAAGACCCGTGTGACCAGCGTGTCGTAAAGCACACAGATGCAGAGTTAATTGACTGAGCAGCGCAAGTCGGCCGAGCGTCCCGGTAATGATGAACAGTGACCTTTTCCCTCCTCCTTTTCCCTAATTTCTAATTACTGCTAACTGTCTTTAGGCCAAAGATGAGGAGAGATGATTAATACAAGGAGGAGAGTTTTAAAAGGAAGAACAAAATGGAAAGAGATAGCCTAAAAGATTGTGGTGGTTAGGTGTAATTGTAAGTAATATCTCAGATTTTTAGTTTTTAAGAACATGACGTCTTTTTAAAATGTTGTATAGCCAGAGTAGTAAATCATTTTAGGAGACCCTTAGAATTTATGGACAAGCTGCAATAAAACGAATCAGTTTGTGTGTTATAAGTAACATCTAGAAAAATATGCATACCTGTTGCCACATGGCATTTAAAATGTTATGTGAACTTTTTTATTTGAAATGTAACACTTTGCACACAATCCCCAAGTACATTAGTATTCAAAGTGGCACAGCTTACCCCACTCTCCCCCAATGCAAAGAAAATGCATGATGCCTATATTTTGGCCAGCAGAGGGCGGTGTAGTTGTGACATTTACATACCCAGGAAAGAAACCGTTGTGTTTGTAAACTAAAATATTTAGTACACTTGAATGGCTGAACTGATCACATGAGGCGAAAAGATAAAAGAAAACTGCAAGAGGCTTTTGAATGCATACCAGGTTGTCTAGTTCAGGGTCCTCGCTGAAGAAAGGCTTATGGTCCTGTTCTTGCTGGTGGACAAAGTTCTCAATGTCAACGTCAAAGCTGGCCGAGGTGATGCATTCTGATCCCTGTGTGGCTTGCTCACACTTTTCAAAGAGAAGGGCCAGAAGAGGGAAGAGAGGATGTCTGCAGGACACAAGATCATAACTGTGGTAAAGTGTTCTCATCATAAGTGATTGGCTGTGTTCAGAGTGATACCATATGCTCCTGCATTTTTATGTTTTATGCAGTAAGCATATCATTTACAGATTCTTTTTCTCGTCCACATTCTTTTAAATGTATTGATCAACTATATTTGTCAACATACACCTTATTTGCCTTCCTGTAAAAATTCCTGCTTGAGTGGAAAACACAAAAATAATTCAAGCAACTTCAACTTCATATTATATATATATAAGAAACACAACTAGATTTTCAAGTCAATTAAAACCATTTAAATTCATGTGACTTGTAAAGCCAATTTGACTTACTTTAAAGTTTAAAGGGATAGTTCACCTAAAAATGAAAATTCTGTCATCATTTACTCACCCTCAGATGGTCCCAAGCCTGTATACATTTCTTTGTTCTGCTAAACACAAAGATATTTGAAAGAATGTTAGTAACCGAGCAGATCTCAGCCCCCGTTGACTCCCATAGTATTTATTTTCCTTACTATGGCAGTAAACGGTGGATCTGCTCGGTTACTGACATTCTTCCAAATATCTTCCTTTGTGTTTATCAGAACAAAGAAATGTATACAGGCTTGGGACCATCTGAGGGTGAGTAAATTATGTCGGATTTTGCAGTTGTGATTGTTTTATCACTTTATGGCAGCTTTTGAACTGAAGTTAAGTTGAATTATTCAAAAATGTTTCTAACGTCTATTTGATCTTATCCTATACTTTTCTATTTCATTCTATTCCAATTCTATTCTATAATAGTCTCTCATATTCTCTTATTTCATTCTTGTTTGTGTTTTTCCTCTCGCACAGCCTGTATGAGGGAGTCACAGAGGCAGTGAGGCTGGGTGAGGGGCCGGGGCTCCGGCTGTAGCCCACCACTCTCATTTGCAGCCTTTAATAGCTGGCTATATTAGACTCTAATCTGCCTGATCCCAATTTAATGCCGCTCCCTCCAGCTGATGTGACAGGAATACTAAACAGGCTCAAAGAGGCGAGTAGAGAGGCAATGTACGCTCCCTCCGGGCTCGTCCTGCACCCCTCCACCGTGCCAGCGCCCTTCCGTCTCTCCCCTCCCCAGCCACGCTAAATCCTGGAGGGCACGGCTGGGTTATCTCACCCCTTCCCTCTCTCTGCAGCCCTGGATCATAACCCGGACACAGCCCTAAAGGCTCTAAGCCAAAGGATGCTATCAATTTAGCTCTCAGAGGATTTGGCAAGTAGGCTAAGAAACAAGCTGCCCAGAAATTAGAGCAGAAAATCAAATCGGAAAGTTAAGCCACAAGGTACAAGTTCATTTTTGCCTTCACATTCCCATTATCTTTATTAGGAGGTTACATTTCACGACAGTTATATGCGGCAGAAACATTGCGAGTTCGGGACTCAATCTACCTCAGGTAAGTTTTGTTCTTTAAATCAAGATGTTGGGAAACCAGGCTAACTCCAGCCAATATTTAATGGAGGATGAAGTTCCTGAATACAAATGTGATGACAGCTATTAAACAGTTGAACAGAAGATTTAGATTGGATTATCTCAGAGAGCATGCCAGTCAAAACCATTGTTGCTAAAGATGGACAGAACACTTAGCATGGGTACTCTATAAATGAATCGCCTCGCTTGTTCCATAGGCCAAATGAGGGTGGAAAAACTCTTAAATGTAATCTGATCTTTCCAAGCAGTCGTAGACTTTTAAAGCACCTCATCTTTGCGGTCTGCATTAGGCTCCGTGCCACAAAGTGCAGAGCTAATCGGTTAATCTTTAAAAATGTGTCAGTCAAAATGAAACACTTAATGCTGTTTGACTTTAATCTTTAGTTATCATCTCATAACTCTTGCTGGAAAGACCAAAGCCAGACTGTCATTCCTCTGAGGTAAAAGGACGGGGAGCTACTGTGTGACATACTAGTTTTAATGCACTCACATTATAAAGATGGTTTATATTTTCTATGCAGATTTGTACGTGTATAAACATGTATTTATACAGATGCTCAAAACTACATAGTTTGAGTCAATTATGCAACAATATTTTACAAAAAATGACAACAACAAAGGATTGCCTTTGTGTTTGAATGCAATATCCTAGAGAAAGTTTTATGATGAAAACCAGCAAAAAAATCTTACTTTTTTGTCTATTTTCCTTTACAAATATTTAAACTTTGTTAAATCAAGAAACATTTACATACTGTAGCAAAATGACCTTACTAGATATTAAGTCTTGTTTTCTGTAATCATAAGATCAAAATTAGGTGAGTTTTTGCTTAAAAATATATGCCAATATGTTATTTTTTTATTGTTTTACCCCAATGGCATCTATTTCCGCTTGTTTTAAGCATAAACTCACTTAATTGATTTTTGAGAAGAAATTCACGTTTTGCCGAGTTAGGGCCCGATTTACTAAACAGAGCAAAATAGCATGAGATCACAATTTTTAAAAACACATTCTACCGAGAGACTTAAACCTTAAATCGCGCTGCGTGATTTATTTATATATTATACTCCCATAAAGTTTGTGTCTGTAGAGGAAGCTTATACAAATGCATATGCAATAAGCTCAGTCACAAAAACGGCTGTGTCCATGCCTTTCCATTGCAAATTTTCAATGCGTGTCTTTATTAAATACAGACAGTCGTTTTTTAAGCCAAGAGACTAAATCTGTCCCTAAGAGTCTAATAGCTAAAGCACAGCACACAACGGCATGCCAAATATAGCACAACTGCTAAAATATCAACTTTAACAATAAACAAATAAGAAAATATAAAACTAGTCGACCTCAGTAATTGACTATTGTCCTAACTTTTAATAAAACCAAACTTTAGATAACTCAAATGCATAGGTGACATCTTGTCAGATATATGACAGCAATCCTGTATTTATGTTGACCTAGTCATCTTATATCTTGATTCTTTCACTGTGTTACGTCCACGCACTGCGTCTGTACTTTCACTCCCTTTGTAAGCACCTAAACCTGGTAAGGAGCCAAAGACAGTTACACATTATCTGCAGTGCAGAAGTCTCAGGATGTAGACGCTAGGGAACTATTACTTAACCCATAAAAGTGTCATTAATAGAATACTGAGAGAGTCAGCAGAACAGACGGGTAAGGTCAGACACGGTGGCTCTATTTCTGTCAAATACAGAGATACTAATTCAAGACCAACCCAACAGAGCAGCTACAGCTATCTGTACCTTAAGATTTCATTGTCTTAGCTGATATAAATAATTTCACCATACCATATTCTAAGCTAAATCATGTTACCTGTTTATAATATACGTCTTCCGAGCTGTATAAAGACCTTGCATAATGAAGCGTTATGTTTCTATCAGCTTAAAATGAGCTATTTCTCGCTACATACACCGCGGGGCCCATTAGATGGAATTCGCCATGTTGTTTCTACAGTAGCCCTAAATGGACAAACTGCTCTACAGAGCGCGTTTCCTAAATACGTTATCTCCTTCGGCAAGCAAACGAAAACGTGATGACATCTTTGTGCTGTGTCAGCCACCATAGTAAAAGGGAGGGGGATGAGTGAAGTTAGCCGTTGTTTGCAATCGACAAGCTCAATGCTAGATGCTACTAAATTTCATACGCTGGACCTTTAAAGATCAAAAACGAAATAAGCTAAATAAATAAAATGAAAAAGAAAACACATCAATGCAATCTAAAAATAAATCTGAACGTGCACTCGCCGCATTTGTTTTGGTAGCGTGGTGGGCCACCCACGGGCTGCCGTGGAGATGGGGGTGTGCTCTCTGTGTGCTCGCCCGGTATGTTTGCCATCCTAATCAGGGCGAGCCAGTGGCTGCTGCCTTTATTAAACTCAGTCTGGGGTGCCCCACGCTGAGACTGCTCCTCTCACACACACACTAACACACACATCTCCCTCCAGGCTACACGTCTGGAGCTCACCATGTATGGCGGGCACACACACATATACCATTCGCCATCAGGGTTTATGTAGGACCCCTACTGCTGCATTTCAATGAGCGGCGCTGCACTTTTTACCAGTCTCTCTTATATTCACATGCAGGGTAAAGGGTAACCGTGGCCTGTTGTCACACACAGGGAGGTCTTATCGTTTCACCACAGGCTTGATTGGGTTAAAAATAGAGATGCCACACAAGGTATTAAAAAACAATAAACTGTGCGAGAACCGTGAGGCAATGGCCAGGGCATTGCTGTTGGTTGCTAGGGTGTTTAAAGTGGTTGCTAAGGCACTGCTTCATGGACTTGTGGTGGTCCCTCACTATCATTTTTTATAAGCATATGGAATGTTCATTTATGAAAATGTATGTTATTGCACCTATAAACGCCTTCTAGGCCAAAAAATTCTAGGCCTTGTTCATCAGAGCTTAGCAACTTTAATAGCTTTGCTAACACGAACGCACAATCTTGTTCCTCAAACAATCATTCTGTGTATTTCAGAACATCGTGCACCCCTGAGACTCGAGTCAGGATAAAACAGAATGAAACTCGCCGTCTACAGTTTTAAATTGAGCAAAAATCTCACTCAGAGATAAATTCGTCCAGAGGGATTCTCGAGATACTTTGAGTACAGTCTCCTCCGGCTATTTATCATAATCTGGATAGCAGCGATAGTAGATATAAGTCCTGTCGTCGTGAGACTGCGGAGCGCTCTCGGGACGCATGTGTCGGCATGGGTGAGATGACGTGGTATAGAAATCTCACAAACATTATAGAGGGAGAGTCATTAAGATGTTGGGCAGCAAATGACTGCTTGAGATCCCCAACAGCGAATGTAAACAGAATTTATGGTGCATTACAACGGCTGGGGAGAACCGGCTCGCTTTTTCCTCTCTGGCTGTCAAATTAAAAGCACTCCTGTTGGGACTGATATGCGCTGCTGCTGGGTCTTCTAAAGCTGTTTTCCAACTCTTTTCTTTTTCTACTTCTTTTCCATTTTTTATATCCTTTCTCTCTCTCTTTCTCTCTCTCTCAGCAGTCCATGACACCCCTGATCCACTGGAGCTCAATGATAAGACAGCATGACTGTGCACCCCGAGACCAAAATCCAGTATCAATGCAAATCCAGTCAGCGCCGCAGATGTGCCGATCTGAGTCACGGCGAGAAGGCAAAGCAAAGTGAAATACCTTTATACTCCACATTCAGACATTTTAACACTCAAATACAAGCACGAACAGGGAGTGCAGAGGCTGAGATTTACTTTACATACATCACATTATAGATATAGGGGGGCTTGTAGCTGACACAGTGTAAGATGAGATGAAGGTTTATGACACAGCTCAATGCACACAAAAATGTTCAAATATTCCTCATTCTGGCCATTCTATTCTATTCTGTATATACTTCTTCTATTCCCAACTTGGTTTAACAGGATTCAGGAAAAAAAAATCGGACGGGCCCCGCCCACACACAAAACAGTGCCCCTGGGCCCGGACACCACCCCACACCCCAAGACGACTCTGCGTCTAGTTCTTGATCTACTATGTGTTAGAATTAGACAAAACTTCTGATGCAAATGTATTTCAGCTGTTTAGCATATAACTGTAACTGCTGGGTGTCTTCGTTCTTCAATTCTCCAGCTCCCCACCTGAGTACTACCTGATTAACATGGTAGAATAATGCAGAATTTTACACCCTCTGGATATTCTTTGGATACATTTTACAATTTCGACTCCTGGTTGCTGAATTTCATTAGACTTAATTTTGGATATGTCGCAAGTACCCTACAAGAAAGGGACCTCCTGCCATGCCTCGAATAAGGAGAGAAGGTCTCAGATGCTTAAAAGAGAGCGCAGTAACTCGTTAAGATAACTACTGTATCGCACATTTATTCCACTGTTAATAATTAAGCAACGCAATTCGGCACACCGTCTCGACAACTCAAACTCTCAATACCTCCAATTAGAGGAACGAGAGGTGCTGAAATAAACACCAACCTGCCAAATTGAATCAAAACAATACATGAGGCTACACTATAAACAAACCCACCAGATTTGTTAAATGTCGACAACAGTTTGAGGCTTACATGTTACTGTGCATTAAAAATATAAAACAAGCAATTCTGAAACAAGTCATTTCTTTTTTTAAATTACTGCCGTTATAGATTTGTTTTAGTAAGTTGAAAGATGGCAGGGAGTTTCTACTTAAAATGACAAAAATGTGCTTCGTAAAAAGTCATGTATTCTAGGCAAACAAACACAAAGCCCCGCCCCTGGCCCGCACCATTGGTTGAGCTAACGTTGCCGCAACACGTAATATTTCGATGCTCAAACAAATAGACAATGTTTCAATAACATCACAGGGCCACAATGTTAAAAAGTATTCAAGAAAATCTGTCAGCAGTTTGCTTGCTTTAAACTGTCTCTGCACATTAAGGGGAAAGTTATCCCAAAAACTCATAATTTACTCACCCACTTGTCATTTCAAAGCTGTGTGACCTTCTTTCTTCTGCATAACAAGAAAGAAAATACTTTGAATAATGTTGGTAACCAAACACCGGCCGTACCCATTGACTTGCATTGGTTTTGTGTTTATACAATAATAGTGAATGGGGACTTTCGTTGTTCGTCTACCAACACTCTTCAAAATATCTTCTTTTTTGTTTCGCAGAAGCTAGTACAGGATTGAAATGACGGGGGTAAGTAAATGATGACAGAATTTACATTTGTTGGTGAACTATCCCTTTAAGATTTAAGTATTCTGACATAAACAAAAAGGCTACATTTCTGCTTTAATGTAAAAAACAAATACTTTTAATTACATTTCTATAACAAACACCCAGCAGATGAGACGCGAGATGTAATATAAATTCCTTTTGGCAGCTACCTCACTTTCTCGCTTTTATGGTGCCAGTGTGCCCGAGTGTGAGGATCAGAAGTTATAAGTGATGCTTTCTTCAGCGCCTGTGGATATTTAGAGCATATAAAAAGTGTCATGTAGGATGAAAACCAGAAATCTAAAGGAATGGACCACATGGGTGTGTTTTTATGAAAAAAGAGAGAGAAGGGTGGCGATAAGATATATACGGTGAGTGAGAAATTGAGTTTGTGCATATATGGCTAGAAGTGAGGAAAGTAGCTGCAAGTGCTGTGTGTGTGAGTGAGTGAGTATATAGACCAAGTCTCTTTTTTTACACCGCCTGCAGGCCGCCCCCGGCTGGCTGCTCACATCAAAGGCAGTTTTCTCTCTCCGAGGAGCTGAGAGACTCTGCCCAAGGCTTGCCCAGGCCTTCACAGACCTGCCTCAGGGGTAAGTGCCAAACCACGGTCCTCTGCCATTTGCCACGGGACATTGCTAATCACAGCCAGCGCTGCGGCAGGGCGAACGGGCCACTTTTAGACACGGCAATAATACTACCGTATGCAAGCGTTTGGCGGACGGCCGTGCTGTAATCGGCTGGGAGGGACGGTTTGGGGATGAGGTTTTAAGTATTTAAAGTGTCAGTGTGCCATGTATTATTTACTTCATGAATAAAGGAGGAAAATATGACTTATGCAAGCGTGTTTCTATCCAAATCAGGCATCTGTGACTGTACGCTTGTATTTAGATCAATATGTTATGAGGGTTTCATATAACTATAAATCTGCATTATTTATGCCTCATGGAACAATGCCAAACAGGTACCTACAATATATTCACTGGAAAAATAACTAAGAAACACATAAACACGGATAGTTATTATAGGGCGTTGACAGTGGATAATTTTGACTTTAGCCTTTAGCAACCATCCAAAACACAATAAAAGCAGCATGCACAAATGCTAGCGACCATTCAGAACACCCTAGCAACTGTATAGCAACATACAGAATATCCTGAAAACCATCTGGCAGTGCCCTAGCGACCACCCAAAGTACCCTAGGAGCGACATAGCAACACCCAGGCCACCACCTAGAACACCAAACGTAGCATTGTGGCGATTTTACATGGACTAGCAAAGCTTTTCATTCAAAAAAATGTAATTTATTATTTTAAAATGTAATTTATATATGAATATGGTCACCTGGTCATTTAAAGCACAGAAAACAAATGCAAAAACAAATGCTTAAAAAAGTTAACATTATTTAGTATTTTTGTCGTGTTTTGCAGTACAAATATCTTAAAAACTCTTAAATCAAGATACATTTACTTCAGAAGCAAAGTTATCTTAAATATCTACCTAAACGTCGATTCTTAAGACTTTCTGCCAAAATAAATAAACAATTTTCTTAATTTTTAATAGTTTAATTTAGATCACGTTGGGTCGCATTGCCTGTCAAGGAAACATATCTTGATTTAAGAATATTTAACTTTTATCTCGCAGTGAGAAAATCTGCATGTCCGATATTCACCTGTAAACGGCTCGCTTGTCTGACTCCAGCTGAGCTTGGGGGTCAAGGGTCACGCTGACCGCTGTGGCCCCTGCTGCCGAGGCTGCAGAGATGTGGACATGCTGGGCCTTTGAGTTTTGCTGCGTAGTGCCTGTCATCTAAAAAACATAAAATAAAGAATACATTTTGTACTGAATGATCCCTTTTGGTACACAACACTTGCTTTTTCACTCATCTCCTATTGAATCCTTCCTATAATTTTAATTGTAAAAACACAGTTCATGCATCTTGACTGAGATAACAGAAGCTAAATGACATCAGTCTGGAGAACAACCCATTTTGGTTTTACATCCTCCACGTCGATAAGCCAAAAAGATGCTGATCAGCAGCATCTTGCTCGTGTTCATGTTGTTGGTGGCACCCAGCCAGGCACTGTTGTCTTATCGGATCTGGTTTATGAACGCTTGACTTCTGTGTTTTTTTATGGATTACTATGCTTTTGTCGCTACAAAAGTGGAAATGTGTGTATAGTGATCTGTTGTTATCTTTTCCGCGAAGGAGGAAAAGAGGCAGACATCCAGATAAGTTCTGCAAAAACTTGAGGCAAGAAGCTAGTAAGGAAACAATTTATGTTCTTTTTTTCTTGCATACATATTCAGGAAGTCATTGCCAATATGTCTGCAGTCTCTCTGTTGCCTGTCTTAACAATGTAAGAATATGACTGCAGCATATGGTCTCATTAAATTTTGGAATCTACTTTGACGCACGCGACCCGTACAATTTCACGAAGGTCGTTTTCTGCAGAAAACGTGATTTCTAGTCAGCATATAAAAATTGCAGTTGCTGAGGTGGGCATAGGTGTTGCTCTTTACCATTCTAAACACGGACAGGAAGCTGTTTATGATGATGCTTTTTTCCTGCGTTTTCGTCTCGTGTGATACGGCTTTGAAAGCAAACCCCACCCCCTCCCGCCCGCTACCAGACCAAAATGGTTTAAGGGAGGAAGCTGGAAGTCTTAATCCCAGCCTCAAATAGGAAATAAATTAGCTTCTTCACACTTAACTAGCTCTCATTTGCATGTCTCCTCCACCAGCGCGCTGCTCTTCTCTCCCCAGTCTTTAATCCTCAGGGCGGAGGAATACAGCAGCTGGACAGGCAGGGGGGGGGTAAGGGGGTCTCTGGGACAAAGATGATTCCTTGTGTGTCCCTCAGAATTAACCCAGCATGATAAACCTTGGATAAAACAACTAATTTGGATCCATCTGTCTGATGGGTGTGTTTTTAAACACGACTGAACTAAATATCAAACCTCTTTATTATACTCCTGCTGAGTTTTCCATTTGCTTGTATTTGGCGATCTTTGGCTTTGATGGTTTTAGGCACTTGTCAGACTGAACGACCGACTAAATACAACCCTTTGGTCTGATTAACTAAAGACTAACTGGACCAGCTAAAGTCCAACCCGGCCTGGCTGTTGGACCAGTTGGATTAGCTCACCTGTTGGCTCTCCTGGTACGATGGTGGAGGGACGCTCTGTGTGGCCATCATGGTCAATGCTGGTGCTGGGGACACATGTTGCATCATGGGATAGCTTCACATGGAGACCCTGAAAAAAGAAAAAAAGATTTTGTGTACTGGTTAGGAAGCTTATCATAGCAGATAATCATCACATTTGAATAATGACTGTGAACATTCAGGAAAAGTTTTGCATATGATTACAATTCAAGCTGACTTTATAAGTGGTCAAATCTTTACTAACTGTAACTTTACTGTCTGTTAAAAAAACCTTAAGCGACAGTAACTGTTGAAATTATTTCAGGATTCACCACAAAGTGCTGTTGTACTTAAACTGATACAGAAACACACACACACACAATTACTTATGTATCAAATGAGGACATTCCATAGACTTCTATTGCTTTTATACACAAAGTTCTGCGTTTTAACAATTTCTAAAAAACTTATTTTACTTTTTTTTTCATAGTGTAAAATAATTTATAAAGCACTTTCCCCTACAAACTAGACCAAAGGGCTGTACATTAATAAAAGGGCTGTCAAACGATCAACCGTGATTAATTACATCCAGAATTAATGTTTGTGTTTACAAAATATATGTACAGTATGTGCACTGTGCATATTAATTTTGCATTTATAAAAACATACATGCATATATTTAAGAAAAATGTAAAATATAATAATCATAAATATATATATATCTATATATTTATATATAATGTCTTGAACTGAATATAATTGTATCAAGATAATAACAATATAAGTTACATAAATTCATATGAAATATAATGTCGGTAAATTCTTTACACTAATCATGCAATAACACTAAACCTGTAATATAAACAGCAAACAAACAGGCTTGTAGTCTGGCTGTCTGGAAACAAACAAGCACACTGAGGTGAAGGCACATGATGAGTTAGTGCTTTTCAAAGGTAAACACAACAACCTCAGCAGGCCAATCAGGGGCTCATTAGTTCTGTTGTCATAAGAGTAAATGACACTGGGCATAGGAAGGATGGACTCGAGGGACAATGCACTGTGGGAGGCCCTGCCTATAGATAATTGGTCCCACGTTACCACACAAGGACCCCTGGACCCCATTTGACAGTCGAGTTATATCAAGGATAACAAAAATGTTATTTTCTTTTTACCCTCCATGTTAACCTGTCTGTACCAATAATCTCACTACTGATTTAATGCATTCAATCATGTTTCATAATATTTTGTGAGGCACATCTTGAAAGTTTTATTAAAATCGAATTTACCTTATGAGCTTTTAATTTGAATTAAATTGAAAGAGTGTACATTTATTATTTTAAATTGAAAAAGTGTATATTTATTTATCTATCTACTTATTAATTAATTAATCTATTATATTTATTTTATTTATATCTAGAGTATATACATATATTTGTTTATTGATTTTAAAACTGAAACAAAATAAATAAGCCACTTTGTTGAGAAGCTGTGCCTGCAAACTGGGTTTTGTTGTTTCTTTTCATGTTGTGCATTATACCAAACCTATTACCATAAATATCTTTGAAAATGCAAACTTATTGTCTCTGCAGTATTTATTTTCCCATCTGATTGCATTACAAAAAAACAATTTACAACTGCGAACACAAGCAGACGGCTGTATGCAGAAAACCACCTGAAACTAGAATCAGTGTTAAAATCACCAATTTTGATTTACCCGCCATTCATTCCTAGATCCACAGACACTCAAAGTTTCAGCAATCTTCCGTATGACGGATTCAAATGGCTTGACCCGCCCAGAAATAGACTTTAAACTGAGTTCCAGGCTGTCCGAAAATGAACCTGATAATTGTGATGAATACTAAGAATGCTAACAATCACATGTAATTACAGAGACGGAACTCTCAGAACGATCAGTACAATCACATCCGCAGTGTAAATGTGGGAGGGACCTCTGCTCCGTTCTTTAATTACACAAGACATAAATCACTCATTTAAAACATGACCCATAAAGTTCTGTCTAAGCTTTAGTAATAGTAATTTTCTCCCTTGAGAACTTCTTTTCAGCAATGTCTATTCCAGGAAACCGTCTACAGTATATCTTCACAGCCTGAGCACACAAAACACATGGTTTATAGATGCGTGAATGTGTTTTTTAATGCAAATGTATCAAAGCAGCTCAATTATTCTGCAAATGACAGAAATCGAGGCGATTGTGGAAAAATCAAGGAATGTTGCAGCCGGATAAAGAATACAACAGAGATGCCAAGTCTGTTAACGTGAACAGGATGTAACCTTTTTTTCGGACAGCAGACAGACATTAGTGTGGCCGGAAAAACAGGAAACATTTTTTCCTACAGCTCATCTTCAGGTTGGCTGCATTGTGTGGAAAAGTGATAGAAGGGGGCCAAGACAAACCAAGCAGCTATTTTAAGGAGATCACACAGACACACATACACACACAAATGGGTGTTATGGATAATCATTATCATAAACACCATCAGAACCTCAGCACTCAAAACGTTTCATGTCGGGGTTCGTGGTAACGTGAGGAATTTTCCAAGCACAAATTAGATTCTGGCTTGGCATTGCATATTTTATGAAGCTCGTCCAAATCATACAAATTGAGAATGTTGTGTGTGTGCGTGTGATCTGTGTACTGATTACACACCGCGCTTGTGTTCCCGTTCCAAGTGCTATCAGCCGAAAGGCATCTTCACTGTTATCTCTCCTCATTTTAATTGCAAATTTTGCGAGCGAGTTGGTAATTAAATGGAAAATTGCACATTAATTGATGAGACTAAAGATAAAGCAATTCCAATTATTGCGCTGTATTTTAAGGAGTCCTCTCAAGTCTTCGTCCCTGGAGTGGCGTGATACCCAACGCTACGGCATCGTGATAATAATGCAAGCGCACCGTCTACACGCTAAAGCAGGAAAACGGCTCAATCCGTGAGCCGTTGTTTACGGGCCAACAGACTCATTCGCACACACGCTTCATAATGAGCAAAGAAACCTCCGAAGTTGCTGGTGGGTCTAGGGGGGCCAAGGGTCTGTAGTACTGATTAAGCCTTCCGGCTTGCTCTTTTAAAACACATCATCTCACCTTCTGACTTAAGATGCCGAGTATTGATTTGAATGCATCGGTCGATACAAACACATCGAACTGTTCTTTGATATACAGTCGGAAACTTCTTCCCCCGTAGAGCAGCAGCATAAAGTCCAGACATGCACTTTTAACTCTAACTACAGTATTTCAATCAGTAACCAATAGGTGAAACCTTTGTAGAATAATCCAAAAATATACCCCAGGAAAAAGTTTCAGCATCGATAAAATACTAGCATACTTGAGAATAGGAAAAAATTTGGAGTCAGGAATTTTTAGATGACCCCTTACAGGAAGTTTTCAATTTCATTGCATAACGTGTCACAGACCTTTTTGCAATGAACATTAATGGTTTTGAAAGCTTGTTGAATTATGTCTTATTACTTTTCTAAGTGTTCTAGCTTACAATTTTTTATGGTGGATGACAAACAGGTGGAAAAAATCTGATAGTCATACACTGAAGATACCTGATCTCAGAACACAAGAGATCATATTCATTGGGAGTGAAATCTTTAGACCAGGGCCAATAAGCACACATCCTAGTGATCACGGGATATCCTGCCACCACATATTGCACTAAAAACACTAAAAACACCTAAATAAGCACATAGCAACACATTGAAAACCACCCACAGCACTAGCACCGTAGAAGTGAATTGCAGTATACAGTGGAGCTGATTGTCTCCTTATACCATGAGCTCTTAATTACAGCTTGCAGGAGAGCGCCTCGGGAATAGAAAGTAAAGAGGAATGTATTGAACATGTCTGGTGTCTGTCTGAAAAAAGAATTCCAGGGACGGTAACCCTCTTCCCATCGATACTGCTCTAGCGGACCCCTCACACACAATCTCAGTGCTGTTTGATCACAGTGTTAATTAACACAAACACGTGGCGGAAACCCGGTACTGATGAAACTAATGGAGCGATGTCGAGGGCATGTCAAGTAACGACAAAAGCTGCATCCCAATTCGCATACCTCGCCTACACACTGAAACACTGTTCTACACTGCTTTAGCTTTTTGAAATAAAAAACTCCAAGTTTATACATGAATTTGCAATTTTTCTACAAGTGAAATAGTGCACAGAGGGAATTTTTATTGCTCTTTTATAACTCAGGTGATTTGATGGAGTTTTATTTAATGATCAAATAGTCTATGAGATGTTTCTTCTAAAATTGCTCAGGAGAAAAAAAAACAGAATCAAATGGGACAGTTGTTAAAATACTTTAAGAGTATAGAGCTGTAATATATGTAGACTAAATAGTTTAAATAAGCATCTCATCACATTTAACCAAATCCTAATTGAGTTCATACTGAAATTCTCAATAATATTAACTTTCGACTCCAGGAGAATTATCTAAGATTTAGGAGACATTAACAAAAGTATACTCTCCTTTTACTATCATTGAGGTTCACAAGAAATAATTGAGATATTAAGTATTTTTATTTTTCTATATGGGTTGAATGACGACCATAACTTTTTAAGTGTAATATTAATATTAGCACTTATGCAAACAAACATTGAAATTCACCAACATTTTGGCACACTATTTTTCACACTTTTGTTTAAGAATATATAAAACGTTTCTATTTTAAAAAATCCCATAAAAAAAAATCTGACAGCTGGAGCGACAGAAAGAAGAATATTAAAAATAACGTAAACGTTTTTTTCACATACATTTTTTAGTTTTTTTGTGTTTTTCTGCCTCTTTTTTTACCATATTTCAAAAATATGTTAAGAATCTGTAAAATTACCGTTTATCAGAAGTGTATAATATAGTCTAAATACTGTATTAGTACATATAGAACTCAAATTAGGATACACACAGAGTGAAGCTAAAGTTAACCTGTAAATTTTAAACAAATAAATCTGTTTCTCATGGTTTTAATCCAAAAGTTGACACATCATTCTACCCAAAAAAAAAACTAACCAGTGTCCACCCGAACATCTGCAACTGCTATCAGCTCCAAACAAATGTCGGAGAGTTGCCATGTACTGAATCGTTCTCTCTGAGACACGCATCCGTGTTCCAAAGGATCAAAGATACATGTGAGGGCAACGACTTCCTCTTAGTTAGAAACATCCTTTGTGGCCGGGCCACAGAGCTCTCGGCGTGCCGAGTAAGAGCAGCAGGTTTTTTCCCCCATTAAGCAAAAACAGGTGAGGTTGAAGGTACAGGAGGAAGTGCTTTGTGGTTTATAGACCCCATTCATCATCATCATCCACGGAGTCTCCCCCTGTGTCTCACAGCTAGCCCTTACATCTGGGATGAGAGTGTGCTTTAGATATGTTTACCAGGCAGGCTGGAAAAGCGAAGAATCAACAGACCTTCCGTTTTTCTTAATACTTCCAACATGGCATTGAAAATAATGGATTTATCTAAAGGTGAGGTTAGGAATTTAACTAGTGATGCTAAAAGGACACATGAAATCCTGCCCCCCCCAATAATAGTTGTCTATTCAAGTTAATTGTTTATTGTTGATCTTCAAAGCAAGTGTGCAACCGTGCCAAAACACTATGTGAATGTGATTTTCCTGCCTCTTTTTTCATGTATCCTGTGCGGAAGTTTGTCAGTCATAGATGCTGCGGGGAACGCAATGAATAATTTGAAACAGTGTGCCCGTGTCACAAATGCCCAAATATCATGAATCTTAATGTCCTGAGTCAGGCCTTCTCCAAAGTGAATAGATAAAACGGCCCACCTGAATTCATTTGCTACATTAGGGCCCTTTCCATGGGAAGATTTGCAATGCATTCTAAGCGTGTGAGGGGGTGTTCTGAGAGAGGAACAGGATGACGGTGTGAGGTTCGATTAATAAGAGGGGAAAAGAGCAGTATGTTGGAGCAGATCCCCTGTACAGGGACGGAAAAGCTCACACCAGGTTCTCAATCCACACACACATGCAAACATATAGTACACACAAGGGTGAAACCCCTTCAGGCAACATGCTGCCTTTGCAACATCTTTTGAATTTATACACACACAAACATAAAAACACAGCCTGGGAGACTCAACGGCCCAGGTCTGCTCATTAACCTGTAGGAACTGCATGTGGAGGATTAATCTGTGATATTCATGAGCTCAAATCTCTCTCTCGTAGACATGCAGTGTATGTTTTTCCACTTGAAATATTACAGTATAAAAGGTATGTAATGCTATTATTGTATTTAACT